>NC_140175.1:707746-813909 GCF_963971535.1 Notolepis coatsorum | reverse complement strand
CGGATTGAGGGGGTACAGATATAGATATAGTATTAATATGTACAGTGATACAGGTTAAAGACACTATGGTAGTAAGTGTGACTGAGTATAGGTAAGAGATATGTACAGATATAGATATAGTATTAATATGTACAGTGATACAGGTATAAAGACACTATGGTAGTAAGTCATACTGGCCAGCAGTGTAACTAGTAAGAGTAGGTAAGAGATATGTACAGATATAGATATAGTATTAATATGTACAGTGATACAGGTATAAAGACACTATGGTAGTAAGTCATACTGGCCAGCAGTGTAACTAGTAAGAGTAGGTAAGAGATATGTACAGATATAGATATAGTATTAATATGTACAGTGATACAGGTATAAAGACACTATGGTAGTAAGTCATACTGGCCAGCAGTGTAACTAGTAAGAGTAGGTAAGAGATATGTACAGATATAGATATAGTATTAATATGTACAGTGATACAGGTATAAAGACACTATGGTAGTAAGTCATACTGGCCAGCAGTGTAACTAGTAAGAGTAGGTAAGAGATATGTACAGATATAGATATAGTATTAATATGTACAGTGATACAGGTATAAAGACACTATGGTAGTAAGTCATACTGGCCAGCAGTGTAACTAGTAAGAGTAGGTAAGAGATATGTACAGATATAGATATAGTATTAATATGTACAGTGATACAGGTATAAAGACACTATGGTAGTAAGTCATACTGGCCAGCAGTGTAACTAGTAAGAGTAGGTAAGAGATATGTACAGATATAGATATAGTATTAATATGTACAGTGATACAGGTATAAAGACACTATGGTAGTAAGTCATACTGGCCAGCAGTGTAACTAGTAAGAGTAGGTAAGAGATATGTACAGATATAGATATAGTATTAATATGTACAGTGATACAGGTATAAAGACACTATGGTAGTAAGTCATACTGGCCAGCAGTGTAACTAGTAAGAGTAGGTAAGAGATATGTACAGATATAGATATAGTATTAATATGTACAGTGATACAGGTATAAAGACACTATGGTAGTAAGTCATACTGGCCAGCAGTGTAACTAGTAAGAGTAGGTAAGAGATATGTACAGATATAGATATAGTATTAATATGTACAGTGATACAGGTATAAAGACACTATGGTAGTAAGTCATACTGGCCAGCAGTGTAACTAGTAAGAGTAGGTAAGAGATATGTACAGATATAGATATAGTATTAATATGTACAGTGATACAGGTATAAAGACACTATGGTAGTAAGTCATACTGGCCAGCAGTGTAACTAGTAAGAGTAGGTAAGAGATATGTACAGATATAGATATAGTATTAATATGTACAGTGATACAGGTATAAAGACACTATGGTAGTAAGTCATACTGGCCAGCAGTGTAACTAGTAAGAGTAGGTAAGAGATATGTACAGATATAGATATAGTATTAATATGTACAGTGATACAGGTATAAAGACACTATGGTAGTAAGTCATACTGGCCAGCAGTGTAACTAGTAAGAGTAGGTAAGAGATATGTACAGATATAGATATAGTATTAATATGTACAGTGATACAGGTATAAAGACACTATGGTAGTAAGTCATACTGGCCAGCAGTGTAACTAGTAAGAGTAGGTAAGAGATATGTACAGATATAGATATAGTATTAATATGTACAGTGATACAGGTATAAAGACACTATGGTAGTAAGTATACTGGCCAGCAGTGTAACTAGTAAGAGTAGGTAAGAGATATGTACAGATATAGATATAGTATTAATATGTACAGTGATACAGGTATAAAGACACTATGGTAGTAAGTTATACTGGCCAGCAGTGTAACTAGTAAGAGTAGGTAAGAGATATGTACAGATATAGATATAGTATTAATATGTACAGTGATACAGGTATAAAGACACTATGGTAGTAAGTTATACTGGCCAGCAGTGTAACTAGTAAGAGTAGGTAAGAGATATGTACAGATATAGATATAGTATTAATATGTACAGTGATACAGGTATAAAGACACTATGGTAGTAAGTCATACTGGTCAGCAGTGTAACTAGTAAGAGTAGGTAAGAGATATGTACAGATATAGATATAGTATTAATATGTACAGTGATACAGGTATAAAGACACTATGGTAGTAAGTTATACTGGCCAGCAGTGTAACTAGTAAGAGTAGGTAAGAGATATGTACAGATATAGATATAGTATTAATATGTACAGTGATACAGGTATAAAGACACTATGGTAGTAAGTTATACTGGCCAGCAGTGTAACTAGTAAGAGTAGGTAAGAGATATGTACAGATATAGATATAGTATTAATATGTACAGTGATACAGGTATAAAGACACTATGGTAGTAAGTCATACTGGCCAGCAGTGTAACTAGTAAGAGTAGGTAAGAGATATGTACAGATATAGATATAGTATTAATATGTACAGTGATACAGGTATAAAGACACTATGGTAGTAAGTCATACTGGCCAGCAGTGTAACTAGTAAGAGTAGGTAAGAGATATGTACAGATATAGATATAGTATTAATATGTACAGTGATACAGGTATAAAGACACTATGGTAGTAAGTCATACTGGCCAGCAGTGTAACTAGTAAGAGTAGGTAAGAGATATGTACAGATAGATATAGTATTAATATGTACAGTGATACAGGTATAAAGACACTATGGTAGTAAGTCATACTGGCCAGCAGTGTAACTAGTAAGAGTAGGTAAGAGATATGTACAGATATAGATATAGTATTAATATGTACAGTGATACAGGTATAAAGACACTATGGTAGTAAGTCATACTGGCCAGCAGTGTAACTAGTAAGAGTAGGTAAGAGATATGTACAGATATAGATATAGTATTAATATGTACAGTGATACAGGTATAAAGACACTATGGTAGTAAGTCATACTGGCCAGCAGTGTAACTAGTAAGAGTAGGTAAGAGATATGTACAGATATAGATATAGTATTAATATGTACAGTGATACAGGTATAAAGACACTATGGTAGTAAGTCATACTGGCCAGCAGTGTAACTAGTAAGAGTAGGTAAGAGATATGTACAGATATAGATATAGTATTAATATGTACAGTGATACATGTATAAAGACACTATGGTAGTAAGTCATACTGGCCAGCAGTGTAACTAGTAAGAGTAGGTAAGAGATATGTACAGATATAGATATAGTATTAATATGTACAGTGATACAGGTATAAAGACACTATGGTAGTAAGTTATACTGGCCAGCAGTGTAACTAGTAAGAGTAGGTAAGAGATATGTACAGATATAGATATAGTATTAATATGTACAGTGATACAGGTATAAAGACACTATGGTAGTAAGTCATACTGGCCAGCAGTGTAACTAGTAAGAGTAGGTAAGAGATATGTACAGATATAGATATAGTATTAATATGTACAGTGATACAGGTATAAAGACACTATGGTAGTAAGTCATACTGGCCAGCAGTGTAACTAGTAAGAGTAGGTAAGAGATATGTACAGATATAGATATAGTATTAATATGTACAGTGATACAGGTATAAAGACACTATGGTAGTAAGTCATACTGGCCAGCAGTGTAACTAGTAAGAGTAGGTAAGAGATATGTACAGATATAGATATAGTATTAATATGTACAGTGATACAGGTATAAAAACACTATGGTAGTAAGTCATACTGGCCAGCAGTGTAACTAGTAAGAGTAGGTAAGAGATATGTACAGATATAGATATAGTATTAATATGTACAGTGATACAGGTATAAAGACACTATGGTAGTAAGTCATACTGGCCAGCAGTGTAACTAGTAAGAGTAGGTAAGAGATATGTACAGATATAGATATAGTATTAATATGTACAGTGATACAGGTATAAAGACACTATGGTAGTAAGTCATACTGGCCAGCAGTGTAACTAGTAAGAGTAGGTAAGAGATATGTACAGATATAGATATAGTATTAATATGTACAGTGATACAGGTATAAAGACACTATGGTAGTAAGTCATACTGGCCAGCAGTGTAACTAGTAAGAGTAGGTAAGAGATATGTACAGATATAGATATAGTATTAATATGTACAGTGATACATGTATAAAGACACTATGGTAGTAAGTCATACTGGCCAGCAGTGTAACTAGTAAGAGTAGGTAAGAGATATGTACAGATATAGATATAGTATTAATATGTACAGTGATACAGGTATAAAGACACTATGGTAGTAAGTCATACTGGCCAGCAGTGTAACTAGTAAGAGTAGGTAAGAGATATGTACAGATATAGATATAGTATTAATATGTACAGTGATACAGGTATGAAGACACTATGGTAGTAAGTCATACTGGCCAGCAGTGTAACTAGTAAGAGTAGGTAAGAGATATGTACAGATATAGATATAGTATTAATATGTACAGTGATACAGGTATAAAGACACTATGGTAGTAAGTCATACTGGCCAGCAGTGTAACTAGTAAGAGTAGGTAAGAGATATGTACAGATATAGATATAGTATTAATATGTACAGTGATCCAGGTATAAAGACACTATGGTAGTAAGTCATACTGGCCAGCAGTGTAACTAGTAAGAGTAGGTAAGAGATATGTACAGATATAGATATAGTATTAATATGTACAGTGATACAGGTATAAAGACACTATGGTAGTAAGTCATACTGGTCAGCAGTGTAACTAGTAAGAGTAGGTAAGAGATATGTACAGATATAGATATAGTATTAATATGTACAGTGATACAGGTATAAAGACACTATGGTAGTAAGTCATACTGGCCAGCAGTGTAACTAGTAAGAGTAGGTAAGAGATATGTACAGATATAGATATAGTATTAATATGTACAGTGATACAGGTATAAAGACACTATGGTAGTAAGTTATACTGGCCAGCAGTGTAACTAGTAAGAGTAGGTAAGAGATATGTACAGATATAGATATAGTATTAATATGTACAGTGATACAGGTATAAAGACACTATGGTAGTAAGTCATACTGGCCAGCAGTGTAACTAGTAAGAGTAGGTAAGAGATATGTACAGATATAGATATAGTATTAATATGTACAGTGATACAGGTATAAAAACACTATGGTAGTAAGTCATACTGGCCAGCAGTGTAACTAGTAAGAGTAGGTAAGAGATATGTAATATATGTACAGTGATACAGGTATAAAGACACTATGGTAGTAAGTCATACTGGCCAGCAGTGTAACTAGTAAGAGTAGGTAAGAGATATGTACAGATATAGATATAGTATTAATATGTACAGTGATACAGGTATAAAGACACTATGGTAGTAAGTCATACTGGCCAGCAGTGTAACTAGTAAGAGTAGGTAAGAGATATGTACAGATATAGATATAGTATTAATATGTACAGTGATACAGGTATAAAGACACTATGGTAGTAAGTCATACTGGCCAGCAGTGTAACTAGTAAGAGTAGGTAAGAGATATGTACAGATATAGATATAGTATTAATATGTACAGTGATACATGTATAAAGACACTATGGTAGTAAGTCATACTGGCCAGCAGTGTAACTAGTAAGAGTAGGTAAGAGATATGTACAGATATAGATATAGTATTAATATGTACAGTGATACAGGTATAAAGACACTATGGTAGTAAGTCATACTGGCCAGCAGTGTAACTAGTAAGAGTAGGTAAGAGATATGTACAGATATAGATATAGTATTAATATGTACAGTGATACAGGTATAAAGACACCATGGTAGTAAGTCATACTGGCCAGCAGTGTAACTAGTAAGAGTAGGTAAGAGATATGTACAGATATAGATATAGTATTAATATGTACAGTGATACAGGTATAAAGACACTATGGTAGTAAGTCATACTGGCCAGCAGTGTAACTAGTAAGAGTAGGTAAGAGATATGTACAGATATAGATATAGTATTAATATGTACAGTGATACAGGTATAAAGACACTATGGTAGTAAGTCATACTGGCCAGCAGTGTAACTAGTAAGAGTAGGTAAGAGATATGTACAGATATAGATATAGTATTAATATGTACAGTGATACAGGTATAAAGACACTATGGTAGTAAGTCATACTGGCCAGCAGTGTAACTAGTAAGAGTAGGTAAGAGATATGTACAGATATAGATATAGTATTAATATGTACAGTGATACAGGTATAAAGACACTATGGTAGTAAGTCATACTGGCCAGCAGTGTAACTAGTAAGAGTAGGTAAGAGATATGTACAGATATAGATATAGTATTAATATGTACAGTGATACAGGTATAAAGACACTATGGTAGTAAGTCATACTGGCCAGCAGTGTAACTAGTAAGGGATATATATATATATATAGTATCTACAGATATGTAAGAAGGATTATATCGGAAAGTTCTTTAATGCTGAAAAGGTTTGCACATGCAATGAATTTGGTTAGGTAGTTTGGTGCAGCATTACTTATTACAACATGCTGTACAGTAAGAATATGTGTATATATATATATACACAGCAGGATGCTATCATGTAGTTCTATGCAGGTGTACTGCTGAGCAGCAGGAACGTAGTAGTACGCCCCCCCCCCCCAACCCCTCTGCCCCCCCCCCCCCCCCCCCCCAACCCTGAGAAGCCCCCCCCCCCCCAACCCTGAGAGGTCAACAAAGAGATAAAACATTAGCTCGATGTCTGCTCGTATCACCTCCAGGAGCCCAGATCGTGGGCGTCAACTGCCACTTCGACCCCATGACCTGCGTGAAGACGGTGAAGATGATGAAGGAGGGCGTGGAGAAGGCCGGGCTGAAGGCCCACTACATGGTGCAGCCGCTGGCCTACCACACGCCCGACTGCAGCTGCCAGGGCTTCATCGACCTGCCCGAGTTCCCCTTCGGTAGGTCCGGCCGCCGGGCATCTTACCACCGTCGGTATAGTGTGATCGTAAAGGGTTAACCTTCTGGTGTAGTGCTGCAGTGAAAGGGTTAACCGTACCCCGTGAAGCTGGCGTCTAACGTCGTCGTCGTCGTGGCGCACACACACATCGTTAGTGACGGGCATATGGGGGGCGACAGTGGCTCAGGAGGTAGAGCGGTCGTCTGGTGATCTGGACGGTGCCCCGGTTCGATTCCCCCGCTCCTCCCGGGCAGCGTGTCGAGGTGTTCTTGTGAGCGAGACACCGTGTTGTTCACGTCTGGAAGTCCACGGAGAGTCCGGACCTTCTGCTGGACCAAGTGTGAGAACGCTGCGTTGTTTGATGTTGGCTTGCGTTCACACTGCGCTTTTTTTTGAGCGAACCTCATTTGTAAATGAAGGACAGATCAGTCGCCAAGTCGTTCATCTATTGGACAGATCAGTCGCCAAGTCGTTCATCTATTGGACAGATCAGTCGCCAAGTCGTTCATCTATTGTTATTGTCTCGTTATCATCATACATAAAGATTTTCCGGGAGTAAATACTACTTGATATCTTAGTCATAACCATAGTTGCAAGACGTTATAAACTTATAATGCATTGTTTCTACATAAGCAAGCTCGCGTTAATTTACATCCACAACAGAAGTGTGCCGTGGTATCTTAAGAGTGACACAAGTCCACATTCACGCACGAATCCGTACTTTCAAAACGTTAGAAAAACGCTCCGATACCCGAATCCACAATCATCCGATGTCTGGAAGTGGACCCATGGTCCATTCGATCTTAATAAACGGAACGGCCACCGGTCCATAACTGCATTCTATAGAAGAATAAGTCTTTATTTGTCGTGCAGATTAACACGCATGCGAGATGGGGGCGACCCACAGGAACACGCGTGTGGCGTCATCTTGCTCAGCTCAGCTCTGACTGAGAGAGGGACAGACAGACTGCCCTGCCCTGCCCTCTGCTGGCGCGTGCTGTGCACTACAATCAACTCCGTGTTAGTGTAATAGAAAGAAACGCATCTGTGATTTGGCGCACAGTCTGTGACGTCACGGTATTGAAAATCATACCGACGGGATTTCGAAATACCGTCAATACCGCCCACGCCTAGTGCACACACACTCTCTCTCATGCTCGCTCGCACACACACACTCTCTCACACTCTCTCTCATGCTCGCTTGCTCGCAACACACACACTCTCTCACACTCGCTCTCTCATGCTCGCTCGCACACACACACTCTCTCTCATGCTCGCTCGCACACACACACTCTCACACTCTCTCTCATGCTCGCTTGCTCGCAACACACACACTCTCTCACACTCGCTCTCTCATGCTCGCTCGCACACACACACTCTCTCTCATGCTCGCTCGCACACACACACTCTCTCATGCTCGCTCGCACACACACACACTCTCTCACACTCTCTCTCATGCTCGCTTGCTCGCAACACACACACTCTCTCACACTCGCTCTCTCATGCTCGCTCGCACACACACACGCTCTATCACGCTCGCTCGCACACACACACGCTCTATCACGCTTGCGCACACACCCTCTCTCACACTCTCTCTCATGCTTGCTCGCTCGCGCACACACACACTCTCACACTTGCTCGCTCATGCTCGCTTGCACACACCCTCTCTCACACTCTCTCTCATGCTCGCTCGCACACACACACCCTCTATCACGCTCGCACACACACACTCACACACTCTCTCACACTCACTTCCAAAAACCCTGCGCCTCCTAGATCAGGTACTACAGTATATAAAGTCTGGTTGCGTTCACACCGACAGCAAACCGCACCGCGCTCCACTTTGAAACGGACCGAGTCCCAACTTTTCAAGAGGACCGTGGTTCGGTTGTTCAGTCCTCACAACAGTTTGGTTTGTGTTCACTTCACACCTCTCCAAACCAAACAGACTATTGATTTAAAGGACCATGGTTCACTTGAAACGGACCAAAACGGGGTAGTAGGTGTGAACGCGACCTTAACCTCTTAACTGCTCCCGGTGAGCAGGTGGGCACCTTGGCACGGTCGCGCCCGCCGTCGCTGAGTGAACGGGTCAAATGTGAGGAACAAATTGTAAAGCGCTTTGGATAAAAGCTGTTTATATTATAAATGCACCGTTTCCACGTGAACAACCTGTCGTCCCCCGCCCCGCGCTGCGCAGGTCTGGAGCCCCGCATCCTGACGCGGTGGGACATGCACCAGTACGCCCGCGAGGCCTACGAGGGCGGCATCCGCTTCATCGGAGGCTGCTGCGGCTTCGAGCCCTATCACATCCGCGCCGTGGCCGAGGAGCTGGCGCCCGAGAGGGGCTTCCTGCCCGCCGCCTCCGAGAAGCACGGCAACTGGGGCGCCGGTCTGGAGATGCACACCAAGCCGTGGGTCAGAGCCAGGTAACGGTCACTACATCATCACACCAAGCCGTGGGTCAGAGCCAGGTAACGGTCACTACATCATCACACCAAGCCGTGGGTCAGAGCAGGTAACGGTCATTACATCATCACACCGAGCCATGGGTCAGAGCCAGGTAACGGTCACTACATCATCACACCAAGCCGTGGGTCAGAGCCAGGTAACGGTCACTACATCATCACACCGAGCCATGGGTCAGAGCAGGTAATGGTCATTACATCATCACACCAAGCCTAGCTAATTACTGTAATCCCATGCACCTGTGATGAGGATACATTTTCTCGTTTGGAACTGACAATGGAGCAATTGACAACTGTCATTGCCTTCCCTGGATGTATTTACATGCACTAGGCGTGTCACTGCCTTCCCTGGATGTATTTACATGCACTAGGCGTGTCATTGCCTTCCCTGGATGTATTTACATGCACTAGGCGTGTCATTGCCTTCCCTGGATGTATTTACTGCATGAATCCAACAAAGTAGAGCGTTGCACACAGAGGAGGAGGAGGAGGAGCGCAGCAGAGGGCAATGCCCACCTCCTGATGGCACACATCGTTGGTGTTACTGACTGATTGAACACTTTATTAACAGATTGCAGAATGGGTACAATACAATACAGTACGGCTCGATACAAACAAGTGTTATGGGGATGCAGACCAGAGAAAGACTTTCGTCTTGTTTACATCAGGGTCCCCCAGTTTCAATTCATAATGTTACAAGAAGTTAAACATAAAATTTGCAGCAAGACCGGCTTAAAACACGTGTCCTCTGAACCCTAGTCCCCGCCCCCCTGGAGAACAAGCTCTGACTGTTTTTTTTTTTTTTTTAACTTGCCTCCCCTATCTCCTCCCAATACCCCTTCAGCTTCTGACATCCCCAGAATATGTGTGTGATTTGCCCCCTCCTTCCCACACATCCTCCAGCATGTCCTTTGTGTTGGTGCATATTTTCCCTTCAACTCTGGGGTTATAAAGAATCTGATTATGTTTTTCCATCCAAACTCTTTCCATATCCTCGATCCTGTTGTTGAGTGCTGCACCTCGCATATGTTACCCCATTCCTTCTCTGTTATTTCTATCTCTAGTTCTCTCTCCCATTTCTCCCTTATATAATCGGTCGTGTGTCCCTTGCTGTTCATTATAGCCCGGTACAGTGCTGATCTGTGTGTTTGTTCTCAGGGCCCGGCGTGATTACTGGGAGAACCTGAAGCCTGCGTCCGGCCGGCCCCTCTGCCCCTCCATGTCCAAGCCCGACAGCTGGGGCGTCACCAAGGGGCACGCCGACCTGATGCAGCAGAGCGAGGCCACCACCCAGGACCAGCTGAAGCACCTCTTCGAGAAGTCCAAGACCGGCCACTGAGGGGGGGGGGCTGAGGGGGTCTGTGGGAGCAGGGGGGGCCCGGCTGGAGGGAGCAGTCTGGTCGCCCGTTTTGTCTCTATTCCAAGGGGTGGTTTGTGACGGTATAGAGAGCGACGCTTACATTTCTGTACCCAAAAAGCTGTTCCGTGCAGATTCTTCTGTCTCCCCAGGACCATTTCTCTGTGAACCAAATTGATAAGTCGTTCAGATTTGTTGACATTCTCGAGGTTTGCCACCAAAGCGTTGTGTCTGTGATTTTTCTCTTTCTTTCTTTTTTTTTTAGCAGTTGCGTAATTTCAACAAGACTAAAATATTCCCGCCCTTCCTGATGCGCCGACAAGCCTCCAGAATGTGGAGCTGATGGTTTATCAACAGGCCTTTAACACTCCATTAACCCTTTCACTGCCACACGACAGACGGGTTAACCCTTTACTATCACACTACAGACGGGTTAACCCTTTACTATCACACTACAGACGGGTTAACCCTTTACTATCACACTACAGACGGGTTAACCGTCTGTAGTGCGATAGTACCTTCTGTAGTGAAGGGGTTATCCTTCTGTGCTGTCGCAGTGAAAGGGTTAACCATTTGGTAGTGAAAGGGTTAACACTCCTGCCGCGAGGTGTCTTACCAAAGGAAGAGTTGACCGATATCTGATCAATAAACTTCCAGTTGCTCAGAAGAACTGAGTCGAGTGTTTCATTCCTTCATGACTACGGTATGAGATGATGATGATGATGATGATGATGATGATGAATAGTTTATTTTCGGTCTTTGTTTACAGATCAATCAAAAACACACATGTGGACTTAAAATATATATTTTTTTTAAAGAATCAAATGTATTCAAAGTAAGCTCACACACAAAATCCAAACTCATTGACCGAAAAAAGGAATAGGCTGAAGCACATGCTTATTTTTGCCTATCCTTTACAATTCTTAAAAACTAAATATACTTTAATATAAGAGAGAAAAACTTAAAATATGCTGCAAGATATAATATATATATATATATATTTTTTTTAAGAAAAAGAAACAAATATTGTTTTATTCAAAACTGTACTTCTGAATTATTTTATCCTTCAGGGCTTTTTTAAATGTCCCCTGAGAAGTACACAACTTCAACCCGTCACTAAGACTATTCCACAATTTAACTCCCAAAATTGAAACACATCTAGCTTTTACATTAGTTCTTACTTTTTTCCAAGATGTTTGACAAACCCTTTAACGACCTCCTCCTCTAGACCTGGTGACAAACCCTTTAACGACCTCCTCCTCTAGACCTGGTGACTGGTGACAAACCCTTTAACTACCTCCTCCTCTAGACCTGGTGACTGGTGACAAACCCTTTAACTACCTCCTCATCTAGACCTGGTGACTGGTGACAAACCCTTTAACGACCTCCTCCTCTAGACCTGGTGACTGGTGACAAACCCTTTAACTACCTCCTCCTCTAGACCTGGTGACTGGTGACAAACCCTTTAACTACCTCCTCCTCTAGACCTGGTGACTGGTGACAAACCCTTTAACGACCTCCTCCTCTAGACCTGGTGACTGGTGACAAACCCTTTAACGACCTCCTCCTCTAGACCTGGTGACTGGTGACAAACCCTTTAACTACCTCCTCCTCTAGACCTGGTGACTGGTGACAAACCCTTTAACTACCTCCTCCTCTAGACCTGGTGACTGGTGACAAACCCTTTAACGACCTCCTCCTCTAGACCTGGTGACTGGTGACAAACCCTTTAACGACCTCCTCCTCTAGACCTGGTGACTGGTGACAAACCCTTTAACGACCTCCTCCTCTAGACCTGGTGACTGGTGACAAACCCTTTAACTACCTCCTCCTCTAGACCTGGTGACTGGTGACAAACCCTTTAACGACCTCCTCCTCTAGACCTGGTGACTGGTGACAAACCCTTTAACTACCTCCTCCTCTAGACCTGGTGACTGGTGACAAACCCTTTAACGACCTCCTCCTCTAGACCTGGTGACTGGTGACAAACCCTTTAACTACCTCCTCCTCTAGACCTGGTGACTGGTGACAAACCCTTTAACTACCTCCTCCTCTAGACCTGGTGACTGGTGACAAACCCTTTAACTACCTCCTCCTCTAGACCTGGTGACTGGTGACAAACCCTTTAACTACCTCCTCCTCTAGACCTGGTGACTGGTGACAAACCCTTTAACTACCTCCTCCTCTAGACCTGGTGACTGGTGACAAACCCTTTAACTACCTCCTCCTCTAGACCTGGGCCCTCATGCATCAACGTGTTCTACGCACAGATCTGTGCGTAACCCGTGCGTACGATCATTTCTAAGCAAAGAGTGGGATTCATCAATTTCGATTTGAACTTGACTTCGTGCGTACATCTACGCACATTTCAGACCTGGCGTACCTAGCTCCCAGTGGTAGAATATATTATTACAACAAGGAAATGAGCTTCTGTGCATAATAACACTGGATGTTCTGTATGAACCGTAGTTCATTATAGTTCATTGTAAGATAGCAACAGTAGTGTAATTATGGTCAAAACCCTATAAATAGCATTTGGAATAATAGATCTTTCTCTCAGAATGAATGCAGCATGTCATATATGTTACGATGAATTGAAAATGGGGGACCCTGATGTAAACAAGACGAAAGTCTTTCTCTGGTCTGCATCCCCAATTAACAATTGTATGTACTGAGCTGTACTGTACTGTACCCATTCTGCAATCTGTTAATAAACTTTTCAATCAATCAATCAATCAAGCTACGCGGAGCGCAGTCAGTCAGTAGCCTACACCCCGTATATTCCGATGACGCTATATAAACCATGAATGAATGAAAACTTTATTAACAGATTGCAGAATGGGTACAGTACAGTACAGCTCAATACATACAATTGTTAAGGGGATGCAGACCAGAGAAAGACTTTCGTCTTGTTTACATCAGGGTCCCCCATTTTCAATTCATCGTAACATATATGACATGCTGCATTCATTCTGAGAGAAAGATCTATTATTCCAAATGCTATTTATAGGGTTTTGACCATAATTACACTACTGTTGCTATCTTACAATGAACTATAATGAACTACGGTTCATACAGAACATCCAGTGTTATTATGCACAGAAGCTCATTTCCTTGTTGTAATAATATATTCTACCACTGGGAGCTAGGTACGCCAGGTCTGAAATGTGCGTAGATGTACGCACGAAGTCAAGTTCAAATCGAAATTGATGAATCCCACTCTTTGCTTAGAAATGATCGTACGCACGGGTTACGCACAGATCTGTGCGTAGAACACGTTGATGCATGAGGGCCCTGGTGTCGGACGACACTGATCTGATAACCAGGCGATGCAGCAAACAGCTACAAACTGGAACACGTTTCTTATTTTTCTTATTTAAAGTTTTTATTTAAATTCTTTCACAAACGAGACAATACAAACATGACGAGACCAACACAAAATAAATATATATAATAATAATAATAAAAATAATAATAATAATAATAATAATAATAATAATAATAATAATAATAATAATAATAATAATAATAATAATAATAATAATAATAATAATAAGGGGGGTTGCAGCAGAGTGTTACAAAGGTTCAGTAGTACACAAGCGTATTCAAGATATTGATTTAATAATAAAGTTCAGGGACCTTGAAGGCCGTCGGGCCGATCGCTCTCTTGAAGAGACAGAGCAGCCGGTTCCATTGATATCAAGTCCATGAAGTCCTTGGATTAATGTCAACGTGGAGAGGAACTGACTGGTCCTCAAGCAACAAGCGGGCGGTACCACAGTGGAACACGTTTCTGAAATAACTACTTGTAGCAGGAAAAGGTCCTATATTTAAAATGTGTTTAATTTCTGCAATTGTTTTGAATTTTCATTATTCAAACCATTATTTAAACTCAAAAGACAACGGAGGTTCCCTTCATTTACAGACAGTCACGTGGAGTCGAGTGTACACACAGAAACCGGCTAAATAAAATCACAACAAGGCGAGACAACAGTAAGGATAACAATCAATTAAAACACAATACAGCTTGAATGACAACGGTTTGACATCAAGGTTTTAAACTCTGCAACAGAGGGGAGAATCTCAAGCTTTAAGGACTGTTGGAGTTCATTCCATGAGCTAGAGGGGCATCGTAGCAAAATACAGATATGAATATGAAGGTTAATACATTTTACAGCACCTTTCTTCTCCTGTGACTTGGCTGTTCGTGGGTATAGAACACCTTTAAGCAACAGGCAGCCTTGACTAGAACACCTTTAAGCAACAGGCAGCCTTGACTAGAACACCTTTAAGCAACAGGCAGCCTTGACTAGAACACCTTTAAGCAACAGGCAGCCTTGACTAGAACACCTTTAAGCAACAGGCAGCCTTGACTAGAACACCTTTAAGCAACAGGCAGCCTTGACTAGAACACCTTTAAGCAACAGGCAGCCTTGACTAGAACACCTTTAAGCAACAGGCAGCCTTGACTAGAACACCTTTAAGCAACAGGCAGCCTTGACTAGAACACCTTTAAGCAACAGGCAGCCTTGACTAGAACACCTTTAAGCAACAGGCAGCCTTGACTAGAACACCTTTAAGCAACAGGCAGCCTTGACTAGAACACCTTTAAGCAACAGGCAGCCTTGACTAGAACACCTTTAAGCAACAGGCAGCCTTGACTAGAACACCTTTAAGCAACAGGCAGCCTTGACTAGAACACCTTTAAGCAACAGGCAGCCTTGACTAGAACACCTTTAAGCAACAGGCAGCCTTGACTAGAACACATACAGTTGTAAATCTGAATGAGTTCATATGTAATCGGGGAGACGGTGGCTCAGGACGTTAGAGCAGTCATCTGGTAATCCGGAGGTTCCCGGTTCGATTCCCGCTCCTCCCGGGCAGCGTGTCGAAGTGTCCTTGAGCAAGACACTCCCGATGAGCAGGTTGGCACCTTGCATGGTCGCCTCCGCCGCCGTCGGTGTGTGAATGTGTGAGTGAACGGGTACAAATGTGAGGAACAAGTTGTAACGCGCTTTGGATAAAAGCTGTTATATAAATGCAACATTTACCATTTAAATGCTGCCAGGGATGCTGCATCTGAATAACCCTTTAATAATACTTTAATTAGGAGTTTTATCCACCTAATTAAAGTATTTGAATTAGTCCCAACCCATTTAGAGAGCTAAAAAAGTCCCTATTGTTACCTGAAGCCTTGGTGCTGGAGGCCTCAACGATCAAAGCTATTAGAACTAACAGGTTATGTGTGCTGGCGCGATGCCAAATAGCTCTATTGCGGCCAGTTTCCTTTGTGCTTTGATGAAATCCCTGCTTTGGCAGCAGTAATAATTATTAGTTGTGCTCTTTGGAGGAACTTGCAACAATGACCCCATCTAGTGGACAAGATGAGTACTCCAACTGCTGGGGTCTGAGTTTCAAACCCTGTGCAAATATGCTTATATCTGAATGTAGATAGACTTGCGGTGTGATTAAAATGTTTTGATGTCTAACCCTTTCACTGCCACACTACAGAAGGTTAACCCTTTACTATCACACTATAAAAACATTTCTTTTTAACAAGGCTTTTGCCTGAATTTTTGTTTAACTTTTATTTTTACTTCTATTCATTTTTTCCATTATTTTAATCTATTTTATTTTTATGTTCTTCCATTTTATTAGTCGTTTTATTCATTTTAATTGTTTTATTCATTTAACTTTTTGTCTTTATCTCCTGTAGCACAATTTTTACAAATGTAAAGTGCAGTACAAATTGAATTTATTATTATTACTACCGACGGTAGAGGTTGCCGTTTGACAGTATTACAGATTCTACCTGTAAGATTAAGGTTTATCTCGTTATTGGATCTACATACAACTATTACACTCTGTACTATTACTACATATAGTAATATATATACTGTACTATTACTATATGACCATTGGGTCTCATTCTCCAACGGACTTGAGACAACATATTTGCTCTTAGGGCCATTTAAGACATCTTAGATTTTGGGATTCCCCAACCGTGCCTGATGATTGAAAATAATAATTATTTAATGCCTTCTGTGGCATTTGTATTTCTTATTTGTTAAATATCTGTTTTATTGATTAATCTATACATTTGAAAGAATGCAGGTTATAGCTATAGAAAAAACGAAAAATGTCTTTGTTTGTACATTTAGTCATTTAGTTGAACGCTTTTATCCAAAGCGACTTACAAGTTCTGTACGACGAGTCGGCAGGAAGGAAGGACGGGTCCAACTCTGGCAGCTGGGTAACAACAGCTGAAACCTGGGCTGTATGATGCCAATACATTTTAATCTAATCTTTAGATTGAAGCTTTAGTTGGTCTTTAGTTGCTGAATGATTTCTGAATATGAAAGAGAAACAGAGTGAGACCAATGCGTTTTATTATAATTTTGGCACCATAACTTATGATAGAATATGTACAGTAGAGGGCTGTGTAGCCGCCATAGAGAGAAGAGTCTCGGTAAATCAATGTGATCAATTTGAAAGTGAGTGCAACACTGCTGGCTCGACACCAAACTCCCTCATCACAGAAGAACCAACATGAAATAATAAAAACAAAAAGAAAAACAGATTAGTGACCATCGTGAACGACAAAGTGACTCACACAATAAAGTTAACCCTTTCACTACCACAGGGTTAACCCTTTCACTGCGACAATACAGAAGGTTTACCCGTTCACTGACACAACAACAAAGGGTTAACCCTTTCACAACCACACTACAGAAGGTTAGTGTGGTAGTGAAAAGGGTTAAAGTTCCCTATATCCCTATAAACATTCTGCGTGTTGTCTATGTACATTCTGAAGACGGGACAGGTTATGAAACCAATGGAGGCCGTTTATCTTTTGATTTAGCAACAACACTGCCCTCTGGTGGCAGCAGGCCTCCTCTCCCATCGTTATCTGCAGTATAACTGCTTAGGAAACTCAAACTGGACTCAAAAAAAGACAATCAAAGAGGCTGGAGAGATGTTTCACGTTCAGTGTCTCGTACAGATGGAGGCTGGGTGACTGACACGTGGGGTGGATACAGACCAACAGGCTCATAACTGGACTTAACCCTTTCACTGCCGCACCACCAAGCGGTTAACCCTTTCACTGCGACAACACACACAGAAGGTTAACCCTTTCACTGCCGCACGACAGCGGGTTAACACTTTCACTGCCACACTACAGAAGGTTAACCCTTTACTATCACACTACCTTATTATCGTCGGTAGTGTGATAGTAAAGGGTTAACCTTCTGCAGTGTGGCAGTGAAAGGGTTAATGAAGCACCGCGGGGTCCCTGCAGGTCTGCTGGTACCGGGTCCTGGGCCCCCCGGTGCCGTCTGGAACACAGGCCCGTTGGTACTGGTGAGGCGGGCCGTCAGACGCTGGCTCTCTGATGAGCCGAGTGCTAGTTCCGGGTCTATCGTTGGTATTCCTTTAGCAGTTGACCAGCGATGACCAGTCTCTGGATCTCACTGGTGCCCTCGTAGATCTCCGTGATGCGGGCGTCGCGGTAGTACCTCTCCGCGGGCATGTCCGTCACATAACCCATCCCCCCCAAAACTTGGATCGCCTTTTTTTTTGGTTCCACAGTGAAAGGGGCCGGGGGGGGGGGGGCCGGGGGACACAAACAAAGGAGAGTGGAGTGAATATAGGTATGTATTTTATTTTTTTTAGAGGGGAAATTAACTCTGTGTAGTTCCTTACCTGATGTGCGCAATATGTGGCGGCCTCAGACGCTGCCAGCTTGGCCATCGCCGCTTCCTGTAGGAAAGGAAGGAAGGAGAATGGTAAGAACTAGGGATGTCCGATATTGGCTTTTTTACCGATACCGATATACCGATATTGTCCAACTCTTAATTTCCGATAGCGATATCAACCGATACCGATATATGCAGGGCCCCCCCCCCCCCCCCAAAAAACTTAATAATTTCAGGTAATTAACATTACATACAGTATCTCTTGTCGTGGAATTAACACAACATTATGCATACTTTGACAATAAATAAAATAATAATTTGTTCTTACTTGCTTGCCTGGGTAAATAAAGGTTCAATAAAACCGATACCGATATTTTCCGATATCACATATCGGCCGATAATATCGGACATCCCTAGTAAGAACGGTTGTAAGGAAACGTCATGCTAACGCCATGCTAACGTCACGCTAACGCCACGCTACAGAATGTCTTTGCATGACCGTGTACCTTAGTGAAGGCCTTCTTGGCGTCTCGTAGGAGGGCAGCCTTCCAGGTGAGGAGACGAGCACCTTCGACCGCCAGAGCCATGTCGGCCAGTTTAAACTAAAAGAGAACACAATTATGAGAATATTAAATTGATTAGCAGCTGCACACGCTCCAATGCAATCATATTATAGATATTAAGAAATGTGTAAATGTATAGATAGATAAGCTTGTATTTCTCAAATTCAGTAATGAAGAAGTGACTTGACCCTTAAGTGTCCCAAGGATTACATTACGTTATAATTCCACATCCCTGTGTGGTTTTACGGTACGGTTTTTCTGGTCAGAAGTAAAGAGAATGTACCTGAATGGCCTGCATCTTGTTTTTCTGGTCAGAAGTGAAGAGAATGTACCTGAATGGCCTGCATCTTGTTTTCTGGTCAGAAGTGAAGAGAATGTACCTGAATGGCCTGCATCTTGTTTTCTGGTCAGAAGTGAAGAGAATGTACCTGAATGGCCTGCATCTTGTTTTCTGGTCAGAACTAAAGAGAATGTACCTGAATGGCCTGCATCTTGTTTTCTGGTCAGAAGTAAAGAGAATGTACCTGAATGGCCTGCATCTTGTTTTTCTGGTCAGAAGTAAAGAGAATGTACCTGAATGGCCTGCATCTTGTTTTCTGGTCAGAACTAAAGAGAATGTACCTGAATGGCCTGCATCTTGTTTTCTGGTCAGAAGTGAAGAGAATGTACCTGAATGGCCTGCATCTTGTTTTCTGGTCAGAAGTACAGAGAATGTACCTGAATGGCCTGCATCTTGTTTTCTGGTCAGAAGTGAAGAGAATGTACCTGAATGGCCTGCATCTTGTTTTCTGGTCAGAAGTGAAGAGAATGTACCTGAATGGCCTGCATCTTGTTTTCTGGTCAGAAGTGAAGAGAATGTACCTGAATGGCCTGCATCTTGTTTTCTGGTCAGAAGTAAAGAGAATGTACCTGAATGGCCTGCATCTTGTTTTCTGGTCAGAAGTAAAGAGAATGTACCTGAATGGCCTGCATCTTGTTTTCTGGTCAGAAGTACAGAGAATGTACCTGAATGGCCTGCATCTTGTTTTCTGGTCAGAACTAAAGAGAATGTACCTGAATGGCCTGCATCTTGTTTTCTGGTCAGAAGTAAAGAGAATGTACCTGAATGGCCTGCATCTTGTTTTCTGGTCAGAACTAAAGAGAATGTACCTGAATGGCCTGCATCTTGCCAATGGGCGCTCCGAATGCGGTGCGTTTGTTTGCGTAGTCCGCGGCGCAGTCCAGCGCAGCCTGAGCGATGCCGAGCGCCTGCGACGCGATGCCGATACGCCCACTGTCCAGCGTCGCCTGCATGAGAGAGAAGACACATATATTTTTTTTAATTCATTTGTTAATTAATACCCTGGTTACAGTACAGCAACCAAATTAAACTGTATCAAGTCAACTGACAATGTGAATAGTATGAAAAAAAAAATAAAAAAAAAATTCAAAAAATAAAAAAAATTCTCCTGCGAAATAAGCTGCGACACGTTTTGACCTGCACCTGTTAGGTGTTAATGAAGTCTGGGTAGCTGTGGTGGAGAAGATAAAGGGAAGCATATACATTTGTAATTTTCTGTTGTTAAATGAAATAGTGGATGTATAGTCCAAGTGGGGGTCCTGAGGGGGGGGGGGGGGGGGAGGAAAGGGGAAGGAAAGAGCGAGCAAGAGCGAGCAAGAGCCCATGTATTGTATTTATTATTTTTATGTCTTTTAATCTACATTCATTCTGATTTAATTACTGGACTGTCATTATTGTATTATTATTTCTGTTATTGTCCTGTGATTTATCATTGATTATTACTGTTACTGTATTGTTTGTCTAGTTTCATGTTAAAAAAAAGGGAAAATAAAAAAATCGGAATCGAGAATCGGAATCGTTCAAATCCAAACGAAGCCCAGCCCTACAAGAGAAGACATCTCATACAACACTATCCAGGGTTCTAACAATAATAATATAACTATAGTTTGTCGTTTAAATATCTTGGCCTGTGGCTCGACGAGAAATGTACATTTAAGTTCCATGTGGACAATCTTGCCACTAAACTGCGACAGAAAATGTGCTTCCTGTACAGAAACGGATCCAATTTTCCTCTATTTAGTAGAAAAAGAATAGTTGAATCAGTCTTCTTATCAGTTTTGGATTATGGTGATGTAATTTATGGGCATGCTGCGGCATCAACTCTTAAACCTCTGGATTCTGCATATCACTCAGCTCTCAGATGTATAACTGGTGACAGATATGATACTCACCGTTGTGTCCTGTATGACAGGGTGGGTTGGCCTGCTCTTGCAGAAAGGCGCAACAAACACTGGTATTTATTTATATTTAAAGCCCTTATTGGTAAACAACCTGTTCATATCTCTTCACTGGAATATTGGAACCTATTCAACTCGATCGAATGACTGGATGGTTCTTAGGGTTCCTCAAGTTTGTTCTGATCTAGGGAAGTCAGCTTTTTCCTTTTGAACGGAATTCATTCAACCTTTATTTTGAAACGCACAGAGGTTTCATTCATTTTCAGTGATGACAAGATTACATAAAAGTCTGCAGTGCTTTTACTAACTAACTAACAGGAGATCGCTAACCCGAATCTTTGAACGCATCCGAGTCTGTGAGAGTCAGCGGTCTTATATTTATTGGTAAAGAATTTGTACTACAACCCATACCTCATTACACCTTACTGTAAATTGTACCTAAATTGTACCTCATCCCATTTCTGCTTTGCACTGTATAGTATATTGTATATTATTATATTGTATAGTATATTGTATGGTAACTCAGTTACTTCTACTCTGCATTGAACATTGTATATCAAGTTTTTCAAGTTTCTTTAATAGTTGTCATACAGAAGTACAGAATACTTTCATACAAAATGCTTCTTACTGTTACGCTCCAGAGACTGTGCTAGACAAGATAGTATCAAATAACATAGTATAGCATGTAATTTAGAAGAAGAAAATGAGGTCACAGTGTTCGGTATAGACATATGTACAATGTTCTGAGTTACCATATAATATACAATACTATGCAGTGTACTAATGTACAGTACTATCTAGTGCAAAGCAGAAATGGGATGAGGTACAATTTAGGTACAATTTACAGTAAGGTGTACGAGTTGTAGTGCAATCCTTCATCAATAAATATAAAGTGTGGGGAGTGGGTGCTACAGTGTGTTTGTTTAAAGTGGGTGTGTGCTATAAAGTGTGTGGAGTGGGTGCTACAGTGTGTTTGTTTAAAGTGAGTGTGTGCGTGTGGATGTGTGTGCTATGTGCGTTTGGTGGTTGTTGTTGTGTAGTGTTCATTCATTGTTCGTTTAGCAGCCTGATGGCCTGGGGATAGAAGCTTCTTCTGAGTCTTTCTGTGCTCGCCTTGAGACTCCGGTATCGCTTGCCTGACCGCAGCAGTTCAAAGAGGCAGTTGTTCGGGTGACTGGAGTCTTTAATGATTCTCTTAGCCTTGCCCTTGCAACGCTTGTTGTAAATGTTCTGGAGGGTGGGGAGCCCCCCTCCAATTGTGCGTTCGGCTGAACGTGTCACTCTTTGTAGTCTGCTTCGGTCTTGTGCAGTGCTATTCCCAAACCAGGAGGTGATGTTGCCGGTCAAGATGCTCTCTATTGTACATGAGTAGAAGTTCTTAAGGATCTTCTGACTGACTTGGAACTTCCTTAGGCGCCTGAGGAAGTAGAGGCGTTGTCGTGCCTTCTTCACAACACTGTCAATGTGTGTGGTCCATGTCAAGTCCTCGGATATGTAGGCTCCGAGGTACTTAAAGCTGTTGACTCTCTCAACCGGTGCCCCGTCGATGCTGAGGGGGCTGTAGTCCTTGACCCCCGACCTCCTGAAGTCCACAATCATCTCCTTTGTTTTGCTGACGTTCAGGGAGAGGCTGTTTTCCTGGCACCATCCCGCCAGGACCTTGACCTCTTCCAGGTAGGCCCTCTCGTCGTTGGCAGAGATCAGGCCCACCACCACTGTGTCGTCAGCAAATTTGATGATTGTATTGCTACTCCGCTGAGCCACACAGTCGTGTGTGTACAGGGAGTAGAGGAGGGGACTCAGAACACAGCCCTGGGGGGCCCCTATGTTGAGGGTGATGGATGAGGAGGTGCAGTTGCCTGCTCTCACCACCTGGGGTCTGCCAGTCAGGAAGTCCAAGACCCACTGGCAGAGGTCATAGTTCAAGCCCAGGTCCCTGAGCTTGGCTATGAGTATGGAGGGGACTATGGTATTGAATGCCGAGCTGTAGTCGATGAATAGCATTCTCACATAGTTCCCCTGCCTCTTTTCCAGGTGTGATGCTGCTGTGTGCAGCACATGGGCTATGGCGTCCTCCGTGGACCTGTTGGGGCGGTATGCAAATTGCAGGGGGTCCATGTTGATGGGGAGGGAGGAGCAGATGTAGCCCTTTACTAGCTTCTCAAAGCACTTCATGGCTATGGAGGTGAGAGCTACAGGGCGGTAGTCGTTGAGGCAAGCAGGCTTGGATTTTTTGGGTACAGGGATAATAGTGGACTTCTTCAGGCAGGTGGGGATGACAGCCTGTTCTAAGGACAGGTTAAATATGTCAGTGAATACTGGGGCCAGTTGGTCGGCACAGACTTTTAGGACGCGGCCGGGGATGCCGTCCGGACCTGCTGCCTTCCTGATATTCACTTTTTTAAAGGTCCGCCTCACCTCATGCTCTGTTACCCTGAACACTGTGCCTCCATCAGCAGCCGACCCCCCCCCCCCCCCATTGCCGTGGCTTGTGAGCTGGTGTTGTTATTACCAGCATCAAACCTCGCATAGAAGGTATTGAGGTCATTTGCTAAGGAGATGTCACTGTTCAGTTTGAGGGAGGCGCCTTTGTAGTCTGTCATCGTTTTGAGCCCCTGCCACATAGCTCTAGAGTCAGCTTGTTCAAACTGGAGTTCAATTTTATCCCTGTAGCGCCGTTTGGCCTCTGACACTGTCCTCCTTACGTTGTATCGCGCCACCTTGTGGTCATTCATGTTGCCTGCCACTAGGCCGTCGTTGTATGCTTTGGTGCGCTCTCTCAGAGCTTCACGGACGGATTTGTCTACCCAGGGTTTTTGATTTGGGTAAACTCTCATTTTGGTAGTGGGGATTGTTTCTTCCACCCTAGTACAAACATAGTCCAGCACTGTTTCCGTGTAGACATTAATGTTATCTGTGTCGCGGAACACATTCCAGTCTGTGCAGTGAAACACAGACCGGAGCGTCTCCTCTGACGTCAAATCCCATTTCTGCACCTCTCGCGAGACTACAGGAGTACTTTTGATTCTCTGTTTGTACTTTGGTGAAAGAAAGATTGACGCGTGATCTGATTTACCAAAGCCACTATCAGAATGAGCCTTGTAGCCACCTTTAAATTGCGTGTAACAGTGATCTAGGATGTTACCGCCTCTGGTGTTGCAAGTCACATGCTGATAGAAGTCAGGTAATACCTTTCTCAGATTGGCGCTATTGAAATCGCCCAGCACCAAAATGGCGGCGTTAACGTTCGTCGCTTGTATTCTATTTACCTCGTCGTGGAGTCTGGAGAGCGCGGCGTTGTTGCTGGCTTGCGGTGGAATATACACTCCTACAAGGATGATCGCCGTTAACTCCCTCGGGAGGAAGAAAGGACGGCACTTGATGGTTATATACTCCAGGGCCCTCATTCATCAACGTGTTCTACGCACAGATCTGTGCTTACCCTGTGCGTACGATCATTTCTAAGCAAAGAGTGGGATTCATCAATTTCAACTTGAACTTCACTTCGTGCTTATATTTAAGCACAGCTCGGAGCACACTTAGCTGACGCCCAGTGGTAGAATATATTATTACAACAAGGAAATGAGCTTCTGTGCATAATAACACTGGCATGTTCTGTACGAACCGTAGTTCATTATAGTTCATTGTAAAATAGCAACAGTAGTGTAATTATGGTCAAAACCCTATAAATAGCATTTGGAATAATAGATATTTCTCTCAGAATGAATGCAGCATGGTTTATATAGCGTTATCGGAATATACGGGGTGTAGGCTACTGACTGACTGCGCTCCGCGTAGCTTGATTGATTGATTGATTGAAAAGTTTATTAACAGATTGCAGAATGGGTACAGTACAGTACAGCTCAGTACATACAATTGTTAATTGGGGATGCAGACCAACTTTCGTCTTGTTTACATCAGGGTCCCCCATTTTCAATTCATCATAAATCATAAAGCTCAACTCGTTATTATTTTGCGCACAGACCGCCGAAACACGGGAACGTTTTGATTATATTTAAAAGGCTTTACGTTAAACGAAACAAGTGGAATTTCGAAGCTGTAAGCAGAATAAGTCATATGAATATAGTGTTCTTCCCCCTTTTTACTGTATAAGAAAGAATAGAAAACGCATTGGCATTGCAATGACACCATGCAGATAGTGGACAGACTATATGATGGGATTCAAGTTTGCGTTTTTGTTGCTCATAGGCATGCTGTCAGAGTATGATATCTTAATCAAACATTCTAGAACATTTGTCGTCACAGATCATGTCCTAATAGAACATAGGCTATGGCATGGATCGTGATATTGTGTGGACTGTTATTATTACTGTACACCGGTACCACCCATTGTGACAACAGCCTTGTGAGTCCCGCACACAAACATGATGGAATTCAAGTTCATGTATTGAAAGGGAGGCTACATCATACATGCAGTGAGATTCATTGTTCTATATGCTCTCGTATTATATTGTTTATATAGGCTACCCAATACTGACATCAAAATAGATTGTAGTATGCCTCTAGAAATCATATGCAGCAGGTAGAAAATTGACGGGAGATCCATCGCGATTTGGAATAAAATTGAGGAGAACTTTAATCCCTGTGTATTAATCCCTGTGTATTAATCAAACAACACGGGAAAAGGCAGTCATATTCCAGCGCGGTCTTTATTAGCCGACAACAAAATAGATGCCTCTAAAAATCATATAGCCAATCGAACACAACTAATAAAGGCATTCATATTACAGCACGGTTATAATGACACACAACCAACGCCAAACAGTGGTCAACGAACGGTCTTTATTAGTATTTTGAGCTGTCCAGGCAGAATTGCAGCAATGGTCTTAGGGAGCCGTTGATATCTGACATCACCGTTTACAAATCCGCCTTTTATTTATCCCATAATACGCGATAGTGTCTTCTTGGTTCGACAGCAGTGAACAATCTTCGTGGAGTTTCTCAGAGTCCCGCTCGGGTCAGTCCATTATTTATTTCACATCCCATGGGGGGTGTTTCCTCATTTTCATGACCATATATGGATAATCATGCACGAGCATTGACGGTAGAACAAAGTGGTATTCATCAACACGGAGCAGCATAGAGCCTGCGTACGCACCGTGTGATGAATCCCGACTTCCCTGTGCGTACACTGGTTCTACATTCCGTGCTTACGTGTGGAAATAGAAATGTTCTACGCACACTATTGATGAATGAGGGCCCAGGTCTGGGCAGCAGTGGTTGGATAATTCCTTCACGTTAGTTGGATCGCTCCAATTTTTGTTAAACATGAAGGCAATACCTCCTCCACGTTGTTTACCGGACTCTGCTGTCCGATCCTTGCGATGGATAAAGAAGTGATCGGCTGGTTGTATTGCGTGGTCTGGAACCTCCGGCGTGAGCCACGTTTCGGTGAAGCAGAGAACGTTGCAGTCCCTAACGTCTCTTTGGTATTGAATCCTTGCTCGGATGTCATCCAGTTTATTGTCAATTGATTGTACATTGGCTAGCAATATACTGGGCAATGGTGTTCGGTGGCGTCTGGATCTCAGCCTGTTACGGATCCCAGCTCTCTTCCCACGCCGTCTGGTTCCTCTGTTCCTGGGATCAAGGAACAAAGGATCTGGTCCTAATCTCCGGAGAATCTCTTCAGGCCATTTTTGCGGTTCGGAAAGCTGGTCCAGTGAGTAATCCAGTTGGTAAGTTTCCCAAGTTAATAGTGTTTATTATTAAGAGTCAGATAGTCCTAACAGTGTTTATTATTAAGAGTCAGACAGTCCTAACAGTGTTTATTATTAAGAGTCAGATAGTCCTAACAGTGTTTATTATTAAGAGTCAGACAGTCCTAACAGTGTTTATTATTAAGAGTCAGATAGTCCTAACAGTGTTTATTATTAAGAGTCAGATAGTCCTAATAGTGTTTATTATTAAGAGTCAGATAGTCCTAACAGTGTTTATTATTAAGAGTCAGACAGTCCTAACAGTGTTTATTATTAAGAGTCAGATAGTCCTAACAGTGTTTATTATTAAGAGTCAGACAGTCCTAACAGTGTTTATTATTAAGAGTCAGATAGTCCTAACAGTGTTTATTATTAAGAGTCAGATAGTCCTAACAGTGTTTATTATTAAGAGCCAGACAGTCCTAACAGTGTTTATTATTAAGAGTCAGATAGTCCTAACAGTGTTTATTATTAAGAGTCACGGTTGTGGAGCCTGATGGCTACTGGCAGGAAGGACTGGCTGAGGCGGTTTGTGGTGTGTTGTGGGGGGTTATTTTATTTATTTGTTTATTTGAAATCTTTATTTCGATGTAAATAAATACAAACTAAATAAATAACTAAACAAAAGCAAAACATAACTCAATTTACATGTTTGGAAAAAAAGTAGGAAGAAGTATACACTTATTTAATCCTACCCCTTTTCCACTACTCAAATGAGTGTACTAATTTAAAACATTTTTTTTTTTTTATCTACTTTTTCTCCCCATTTTTCTATTTTTCTCCCGTCCCCAATTTTGTATTGTCCAATTCTACCCTCCCCTGTCTCGAAAGTTGCTAGACCATGCCTCCCACAAGCCGGCTGCAATGTGGACAAAGCCTTGCATCACGTGTCCCCTCCGGTACTCGAGGAGGCAGCCGTCGCATCTTTTCACCTGCACAGCGTGACCTCTCAGCGGCGGAGGTCTGCGTGGGAGGGACACATCGCCCTCGTCGCTTCCTGATTCTACTGCGCAGGCGCACCAACCGACCTGTAAAAGTCGCTGTCCACAACGTCCGATCCCCACCCATCAGCTTCCCACCCCTAACACTGCCAATTGTATTAGTATGAACGACCAGCCAAGCTGGTTGCAACGCAGAGAAACCAGCATCTCCTTTGTTGGTGGTGAGCGCCTTGCCCACTGCGCCACCTAGCCGCCCTTAATTTAAAACATTTCAAAACAAATATATATATGCAAAAAAAAAGAAAAAAAAACTATATTATGTAAAACATAAAAGAATTTAATAAAAATGTAAACACCCGTGAATATCAAGTCCCTTCCTCATCCCTGTACCTCGTGAACATCATTTCCTTATAAATCAGTTTGAATTGTCTCATATTTGGACATTGCTTTAGCACCACATTCAGACTGTTCCACAGTTTCACTCCACATATCGAGATGCAGTGTCTTCTCATGGTAGTGCGTACATTAAGAACTTTTAAATTGAGTCCCCCCTCAGTTTATAACCCCCCTCTCTATCAAAGAACAAGTACATTACCTTTTGCTTTATACATTAATTGTGCCGTTTTAAATTCCACACGATTATTTAACTTTAATGTTTTTGACTTTAAAAATATCACGATAACCTGTAATGTGAACTATCCTTATGGCCCTTTTTTGGAGTATAAAAAGTGGTTGTAGTGTAGAATTATAAGTGTTTCCCCAGACTTCAGCACAGTAATTTAAATATGGAAAACTAGTGAACAGTATAATGTAGAGTGATTTTCTATCCAGAATGTGCTTTACTTTACTCATGACTGAAATGCTTCTTGACAGTTTAGTTTGGACATTTTATGTGAGGTTTCCAGCAGATTTTATGGTCTATTATTACACATAAGTCTATGGTGTGGTGTTCATCACTTTAATAATAAACACTGTTAGGACTATCTGACTCTTAATAATAAACACTGTTAGGACTGTCTGACTCTTAATAATAAACACTGTTAGGACTGTCTGACTCTTAATAATAAACACTGTTAGGACTATCTGACTCTTAATAATAAACACTGTTAGGACTATCTGACTCTTAATAATAAACACTGTTAGGACTATCTGACTCTTAATAATAAACACTGTTAGGACTGTCTGACTCTTAATAATAAACACTGTTAGGACTGTCTGACTCTTAATAATAAACACTGTTAGTGTAACTGAGGGGTACAATTCCCTGACTGTATTACTAGATATGATACTTACTACCACTACCTTTGTACTTAATATTCGGCCACCCAGTACTCGGCATAAATATATTATGATGAACACTGTCACGTAGATGAAACGGATCCAACACAAATGTACGAATTAGAAATAGGTCTTTATTTCTACACAGCGATGGTGTGTAGAGCAAGCACTTAATCAAATCAATCACATTTATGAATGGGAATTAGTATGCACTTTTATGGCAAGAGTATTCGTCGGTATATCAATAGAGAATGTCCAATCTCTGAAGGCGCAGGTGGTACATATACGACCTGGAATAGTTAAGGAATAATAGCAATGATACTTTAATGATTATAGAACTGGATACACTAGGGGGGAATTCCGGTCGCTTGTAAGACAACTGGAGAAGGGGGGGGGGGGTAGAGTCTGGCTGTATCCGTCTGGCCGAGGGTATCCTGGGAGAACCCACGGTTGTGCGGCTCGGTGCCTCAGCGATCCTCGATCCACAGATGAAAGCAGTTGGACTCTCTGTGGGCCGGCTTCCTTCGGTCCACGATGGAGAGACGTGAAGCGACCTCGTCGTGTAGAGCGTCTCCTCACCTGTCGTCCTCTCCGGGGGGGGGGGTTTCCAACACACGGCAGTGTTGGTCTTTATCCATAGAATAATCACTGTATACAAAGCATAATCCGTGCCTGGGAAGGCGGGCTGTCGTCGGTAGAATAATCCGGTATGCAGGTCCACTCGCTCGTCGGCTCTGGGGCTCCTCGGGTGCAGCCTCACATGGGGTCGGCCACCCTGGATAAGCAGCCAGTTCTCTGCCCGAAACGATGGGGTACTGACTACGATAGTATTCTCACCGCACGAAGCACTACATATGAATAGACTATTATTAGCTTAATAGACTACGTCCAACTCGACGATATAGTGCCAAATATGACTATTCAAATATTAATATACACGATGTCTCAATACCGATGGTAGGCCGAACTTGGCCTTACTCCCACACGTGGCGTCGCGGGGAGGCTTTACGTCTGTCACTCTATTGGAGGGTAAGAAACTGGACTAAAAAAGAAGTCCTACTTTAGTAGCGCAGTATATATACGCACTATGAACAAATAGTACCGTTAGTGGTGCGGTAGCCAGATTCCTACGCGGAACTAGGACTTGTTCGTACATGTTGAGCGGTACGTTTGAACTGGGTCTGGGGGGTATGGCAGCCTGGCACCAAGGTCTCGACCAATAGTAGAATGGAGACTATTATGGGATGTTCAGTAGGCTAGAATGGATATTCAATGCATATTGTACAAGGACTATACAAGGGATATCAAGGAATATTAGAGAATATACAAATACAATTAAATATATATATATGATAAATATATATATTCGGTTTAATCTGGCCCTTCACAACAGCCACCCCCTGATTGGTCCCAGACCTAATCAGTTAAGCAGAGACAGATTAATCGCGTTGTCTATTTACACATAAGGGTTTGCTGTAGGGGTCAGTTAACTTCACAAAGTCATAGGGTTATGGGGTCATGGTCATCATCGATTGTGTCTGGGAGTCGGGGCAGTTCTATGAGCCTCGCCACGGGACGGGTGTAAGTGCGACCCTGGACAAGCACTTCAGCTGCTCGGACCTTGCCGTCGGCACCGGTGATCACTTTGCTTACGCGGCCGGCCGGCCACATAGCTCTGGGCAGTGATTGATCAATAATCATGACGACTGTTCCTTCTGTCAAATTGTCTCTCTCCTTTACCCACTTCTGGCGGGTCTGTAGAGACGGTAGGTAGTGCAGTAGGAATGTCCTTTGTTGTGCACTCTCTATGGTAGTGCAATCATCTATGTTGGGGTCTGCGGAGATAACAGTGCTCAATCCACAGAACACAGGCTTCTTATTCTCAGCCTCCTCCTGACTGGCTTCCCTCGGGATAGGCGTGGGCCACTCTCCTTCCGGGAGCTTTAGGAATGCTGGGCCGTCACTGTAGACATTGCGACGGGTGAGGTCATCTAGGGGCATGCCCCGGGTGATGACGTCAGCTGGGTTCTGTTTTGTATCAACGTAGCGCCACTCTGTTTCTCCGGTTAACTCTTCGGTTAAGTCTTGAATCTCGGTGACTCTGACTCCCACGAAGACTTTGTACTTGCATGAGTCCGATTTGATCCAGGCGAGTACTGTCGTGGAATCTGACCACAGGATTGTTCTAGACACCGGTATGGTGAGCTCACGTCGGATGAGCGTGGCTAGGTGCGCTCCGGCTAGGGCCGCGCAGAGCTCTAGGCGTGGGATAGACTGTTGCTTGCGTGGGGCTATTCTCGAGCGGGCGAGGACAAATGCTGTGTAGATCTCTCCCCCCTCTTCTTGGGCCCGCAAGTAGGCTACTGATCCGTATGCGACCTCTGAGGCGTCACTGAAGACGTGTAAGTCCATTTTACATGTCTCTGGCCTCACCGTGGGTGGGAAGTAGCTTCGGCGCATATTAACGCCTGGGAGTGAGTGGAGCTCCATCTCCCACTCTCGTACTTCGGTTGAGAGATTTGGCGAGCGGGCCTTGGAGAGTCCATCCCAAACGGGTCTCGACTGCTGCAGGACAGCCTCGGGGTCCGGTATGAACCCGGTCTATCGGGACAAGGAGGTCTGCATGGTCGGAGCCTATCAACAGGGTCGGCATAGCATTGTCTATGAGCGGGATCGGTAACTTGCGCAGATGTGCATATTTCTCCATCAGCTTGGCGGCGGGGTATGTGTACCGCGACAGTCCTATTTCTTGGCTGGTGAAAGCGTCTGTAATCTGGTACCGTCGCTCAGGCTGGCCGCTTGCTGCGATAGAGAATGAGACATTCTCGCCCTTTATCGTCTTCAAATCTCGTCTTATTGTCCGAATTGTCATTTGGGTTTCGCTTCCCCGCAGCCCTAGCTGGGCCGCAGCGGAGGCGAGCAGAAGGGTCTTCTCTGACCCGTCATCGAGGACGGCGTAAGTGTCCAGGACTTTATTCTGGTAGCTTAGTGTCACACGCACTACTTTTAAGAGTACTCGGGCTCCACTGCTGCTGGCGGGATCGATGTACATGACGCTCGCTTTGCTGCTGGATGGTGCGGGTGAAGGGCGCCGTCTGTTACTGTCGTGAAGTATGTCCAGATGGGCTCCATCGCACTTGGTGCACCTTTTCTTTAAGCGGCATTCGGCTGCCATGTGTGAGCGCGCACAGCGAAAACAGCGCTTGTTGGACTTTATCCATTGACTTGCTTCCTCCGCGTTCAGCTTGGGGAAGGAGTCACATTGCGCTAGCCAGTGTTCTTTCTCACAGTAGGGGCACACTATCTTCCACTTCTCCGTTCTGGAGGGGGTACTGTGGCTCCTGCTGCTCGGTACTGACTCCGATTGGTGCATCACAGTCACCGATCTTCTTCCATCATTTAGTCGTCTGGTTCCTTCTCTGGAGCCAGGGGTGCTCCGTCCGAATGTATCTAGCCGTAGGCTGCTGACTTCTCTCGCCAGGAAGTCTGCTAGATCGAGGAGGTTCGGTTCGGGGCCATTCGGGTCCCGGTGGTCTCTCTGCCGCCTAAAACGCTCCTGTCGAGCGGGCGGCAGCTTCTCCAAGATCCTTTCCACATTTGAGTTGGCGTAAAGTTCATGCCTCCCCTTCTCTCTCTGCGCTCCCAACATCCCTACCAGGGACTGCACTCTGATGGACAGGTCGTCCAGTGCTCGATTGTCTATTGCTGGGGGTAAGCGGTCGATGTGTCGGATCTCCTGGATCACGTAATCCCATATGCGCCCATACCTCTGGTCCAATGCTACCAGCGCTGCTGTGTATGGGGTGGTGGAAGTCGCGTAGGCGAGCGCTATATTATGTGCGCGGGGTACCTTTAAGTGCTTCAGTAGGATGGCGTATTTATGGCGTTCATCCAATACATCCACCAACATGGTCTCCAGACACATGCGGAGTTCTGTATACTGGGCCCGGTTCTCTTGGGTGAAGTCGGGTACCATAGGCGTGCCAATGTATGACGCTGACTGTGGATACATCGGCGAGCGTTGGGGGAGAGGCCTCCTAGGCGAGTCTCCTCCCGCTCCTTGGTATGGGCTGGTACCGGCAGTGTACCATGGCCCGCTTGTCCAGGTGCTGTTCCTCGGTGCGGGTCGTGCGTCGTGCTCACCCGGGTATAGAGTCGGGGGTCTGTAGCGCAGCTCCGCGGGAGTATAGCCTGGGCTGTACCGGACCTCCTGGTCCGGTAGAGTACTGTGCTGTCGTCGGGCGTGGTTCTCCTCCTCTTCCTCTTCGTCTTCAGTTAGGTCATCCAGTGCTTGTAGTCTCTGGTTTAGCCTCTCCACAGGATATGCTGCTCCTTCCCGGTTGCTAGGTCTCGCTTGGACCGGTGGGGGGAGGTGGTCTGTGGGGGGTATAGACCTCGTCTGTTGGTCAAGTTCAGGGTTGTTTACTCGGCTAGGGGATGCCGCCCTGGAGGTGTGTCTAGACGAGTTCCTGGAGCCTCTGGCGGAGGGAGAGGGTGTTGTCCGTCTGATCAGCTGTTCTATTAGTTGCGCTTGCTGTCTGTCGCGCTCTGCGTCCCGTAGAGCACCAGCAGCTGCTCGCTGGCTGTCTGCTCGGTCTCGGGCCACATTCTCTTCCCTCTGAATGCGTCTTATTTCTAGACGTATATGCTCTTCTTCGCTCCGCTGCTGGATCTGCAGTCGGTCGCGTTCAGCAGCGGCGTTCAGGCTGATGAGGAAGGCCTGCTGTAGGGTCCTCTCTGCCTCGCTGGGAGAAGGCGGTTGTATAGGGGAGCCTTCCCTCGGGGTACTCCTTGCGGAGCCTTGGAGCTCTATCTCCACGGTGCTCTCCCCGTCTTCTTCCGTGCCGAGTTCTCTCTCGGTAGCGTTGTATTCCTCCCGGGACTCATCGGGGACTACTTCTTCAGTACTGGCGGGGTGTGAAGTCATGTCTGGTTCCCACTGGTCCCCACCGTGAACTTGGTCAGTTACATTAGAACCCGTAGGGGCCTCTATGGTCGGGGTAGTCTGGGCGTTGGGGTTAGACATACTTTTACTTTCTAGTTTTACCGCGTTTACTGTTAGTAGAAGACTAGGTTGTTGACTGACAGCGTAAGCCTCTAAGTACTGAGGGAGCCGTCGTTCGCGCTGCGGGCGTTGGTTAGGAGGATCGTTTCGTGGAGTGTTCATCATAGGCCATTTCAATATTAATAACACTATATTAATATTACACTAATTACCATCCGGCTCGAAGGACCAATTGTAACTGAGGGGTACAATTCCCTGACTGTATTACTAGATATGATACTTACTACCACTACCTTTGTACTTAATATTCGGCCACCCAGTACTCGGCATAAATATATTATGATGAACACTGTCACGTAGATGAAATGGATCCAACACAAATGTACGAATTAGAAATAGGTCTTTATTTCTACACAGCGATGGTGTGTAGAGCAAGCACTTAATCAAATCAATCACATTTATGAATGGGAATTAGTATGCACTTTTATGGCAAGAGTATTCGTCGGTATATCAATAGAGAATGTCCAATCTCTGAAGGCGCAGGTGGTACATATACGACCTGGAATAGTTAAGGAATAATAGCAATGATACTTTAATGATTATAGAACTGGATACACTAGGGGGGAATTCCGGTCGCTTGTAAGACAACTGGAGAAGGGGGGGGGGGGTAGAGTCTGGCTGTATCCGTCTGGCCGAGGGTATCCTGGGAGAACCCACGGTTGTGCGGCTCGGTGCCTCAGCGATCCTCGATCCACAGATGAAAGCAGTTGGACTCTCTGTGGGCCGGCTTCCTTCGGTCCACGATGGAGAGACGTGAAGCGACCTCGTCGTGTAGAGCGTCTCCTCACCTGTCGTCCTCTCCGGGGGGGGGGGGTTCCAACACACGGCAGTGTTGGTCTTTATCCATAGAATAATCACTGTATACAAAGCATAATCCGTGCCTGGGAAGGCGGGCTGTCGTCGGTAGAATAATCCGGTATGCAGGTCCACTCGCTCGTCGGCTCTGGGGCTCCTCGGGTGCAGCCTCACATGGGGTCGGCCACCCTGGATAAGCAGCCAGTTCTCTGCCCGAAACGATGGGGTACTGACTACGATAGTATTCTCACCGCACGAAGCACTACATATGAATAGACTATTATTAGCTTAATAGACTACGTCCAACTCGACGATATAGTGCCAAATATGACTATTCAAATATTAATATACACGATGTCTCAATACCGATGGTAGGCCGAACTTGGCCTTACTCCCACACGTGGCGTCGCGGGGAGGCTTTACGTCTGTCACTCTATTGGAGGGTAAGAAACTGGACTAAAAAAGAAGTCCTACTTTAGTAGCGCAGTATATATACGCACTATGAACAAATAGTACCGTTAGTGGTGCGGTAGCCAGATTCCTACGCGGAACTAGGACTTGTTCGTACATGTTGAGCGGTACGTTTGAACTGGGTCTGGGGGGTATGGCAGCCTGGCACCAAGGTCTCGACCAATAGTAGAATGGAGACTATTATGGGATGTTCAGTAGGCTAGAATGGATATTCAATCCATATTGTACAAGGAATATACAAGGGATATTAAGGAATATTAGAGAATATACAAATACAATTAAATATATATATATGATAAATATATATATTCGGTTTAATCTGGCCCTTCACAACAGTTAGGACTATCTGACTCTTAATAACAAACACTGCATGGACTCTGGTGTTACTACTGTCTGATTGGCAATTGGTTTTGATAGTTCACCAGTGAGCTGGATGCAATCCTACCTGGAGGGGAGAGAACAGATGGTGGAGGTAAACGGTACACTATCCCCCCCCACTCCCAGTGAGCTGTGGTGTTCCACAAGGAAGCATACTAGGACCGCTACTGTTCCTAATTTATGCAAATGACATGTCATCAGCTTGTGACTGCAACTTGTTCCTGTTTGCGGACGACTCAGCCCTGCTGGTCTCTGACAAGAACAAGTTACAGGTTGAAAAAACCCTCAGCTCTGAACTCGGCAGAATCAGCATATGGCTCGCTGATAACAAACTATCATTACACCTGGGCAAAACAGAGTCCATTCTCTTCGGTTCAAATAACAAACTCAGCAAGACCGACGGCTCACAGTGGGTGACAATATTGTCACAAGGAAAGATGAAATTACCTACCTGGGTTCCATCTTAGAGGCAAATCTTTCCTGTGACAAAATGGCATCCAATGTAATAAAAAAAGTCAACCAACGAACTAGATTCTTGTACCGGATCTCCTCTCTGGTAAACAAGAATACCTTGAAGACTCTGGCAGGAGCACTCATTCAAGGGTACTACGACCTCATGGTACCAAAGCACCTCAAAGGCACTAAAAAACAAGATTACAAATATCACAAAACAAACTGGTCAGACTTCTACTTGACCTTACTCCTAGAACCCACCTCACCCCTGCCCACGTTGACAACCTAGGATGGCTTAGAGTAGACGACAGAGTACAGCAACTTGCAATGGGCCTGGTCTACAAGATACACTACACCACTAAGGTACCCATGTACATGTCGACATACTTCCCAAAGGTCAGTGAATACCACGACACCAGAGGGAGCTCCACAAATCATGTTCAACCAGCTCAAACAAGGGACTAAACACGTTTCGCAATTACGCCACAACAATGTGGAACACCCTACCCACAACCGTAAAATAATGTGAATCACTACCCACCTTCAAAACCACTCTAAAAGAGCACCTACGAGAGGCTGCAATTCTAAACTAAACCCGGTAAATGTCCAAATACGCCCCCCCCCACCCATCCAAACCCCCCAATGTACAGTTTCCTCCCCCTCAAATGTATATATTCTCTTTTAGAAACTCTGTCTGTAAATAAACAGTACTGTATATTTGTATATCTTGTATGTCATAAATGTCTGGATGTAACAGTACTGTATATCTGTATGTCATGTATGTCATAAATGTCTTGATGAATTGAAAATGGGGGACCCTGATGTAAACAAGACGAAAGTCTTTCTCTGGTCTGCATCCCCTTAACAATTGTGTGTATTGAGCCGTACTGTATTGTACCCATTCTGCAATCTGTTAATAACATGTTCAATCAGGGTGCTCCAGTAGCACACCATGTTACCGCGCTGCGTCACGGATCTGGTTGACTCCGAGTTCGATTCCCGGACTCGCCGTCATTTGCCGAATGTCTCCCCCTGCTCTCTCTCCCGTTTCACCCTACAACTGTCGGTCATGCTTGACCAGAAAAGCGATAAACGCTAAAAAATAAAGTTAAAAAAAAAAAAAAAAAAAAAAATAACATGTTCAATCAATCAATCAATCAATCAAATTGAATCCTGCCACTCACTACTGTTATAACTTATCACTATCATCATCACTACTTGCACTGTGTTCTACGTTCTAGTATCATTACTACCTGTCCTGCCTGTACCCCCCCTCCCCCATGCTGCTATGACACTTCCCAAGGGGATTAATAAAGGAACACTTTACGTGACAAAGCCTTTGCATAACATGTTCATACATCGATGCGCCGTGGGCCTTTAAAACAGGTAAATCAGGGAATTAGTTGTATGATGTGTTTAACACACTTTGACACTTTCACAGACAATTACTATGGAAATGATGAATCGGCAAGAAATAACTACCGTAGTATGAAACATCTCAATAGATGAGTCTAAAAGCATGATGACAAAGGACTGTTCATGTCAAATTATTCCATGTTCTATTATTATTACTACCTCTAAATGGTGCATTTATATAACAGCTTTTATCCAAAGCGCTTTACAACTTATGCCTCACGTTCACCCATTCACTCACCCATTCACTCACCCGTTCACTCACACGTTCACTCACCCGTTCACTCACACGTTCACTCACACGTTCACTCACACGTTCACTCACACGTTCACTCACACGTTCACTCACACGTTCACTCACCCGTTCACTCACACGGTCACTCACCCGTTCACTCACACGTTCACTCACACGTTCACTCACACGTTCACTCACACGTTCACTCACCCGTTCACTCACACGTTCACTCACCCATTCACTCACCCATTCACTCACCCATTCACACGTTCACTCACACGTTCACTCACACGTTCACTCACACGTTCACTCACACGTTCACTCACCCGTTCACTCACCCGTTCACTCACCCGTTCACTCACCCGTTCACTCACACGTTCACTCACACGTTCACTCACACGTTCACTCACCCGTTCACTCACACGTTCACTCACACGTTCACTCACACGTTCACTCACACGTTCACTCACCCGTTCACTCACACGTTCACTCACACGTTCACTCACACGTTCACTCACACGTTCACTCACCCGTTCACTCACACGTTCACTCACACGTTCACTCACACGTTCACTCACACGTTCACTCACACGTTCACTCACCCGTTCACTCACCCGTTCACTCACACGTTCACTCACACGTTCACTCACACGTTCACTCACACGTTCACTCACACGTTCACTCACACGTTCACTCACACGTTCACTCACCCATTCACTCACACATTCACTCACACATTCACTCACCCATTCACTCACCCATTCACTCACACATTCACTCACACATTCACTCACCCGTTCACTCACCCGTTCACTCACACGTTCACTCACACGTTCACTCACACGTTCACTCACACGTTCACTCACACGTTCACTCACCCGTTCACTCACACGTTCACTCACACATTCACTCACCCGTTCACTCACCCGTTCACTCACCCATTCACTCACACATTCACTCACACATTCACTCACCCATTCACTCACACGTTCACTCACACGTTCACTCACACATTCACTCACACATTCACTCACACATTCACTCACACATTCACTCACACATTCACTCACACATTCACTCACACATTCACTCACACATTCACTCACACATTCACTCACCGACGGCGGAGGCGACCATGCAAGGTGCCGACCTGCTCATTGGGCGCAGTTAGGGGTTAAGTGTCTTGCTCAAGGACACTTCGACACGCTGCCCGGGGAGGAACCGGAATCGAACCGGGAACCTTCTGATTACCAGATGGCCACTCTACCTCCTGAGCCCCCCCCCCTCATGTCAAAATGAAGCATTGTGCAGATTACTTGCCAACTGACATCACATAACCTAAACTGGGAATTGATTACAATTAGTGCATGTCTACCATGAAATAGCAAAACAATGAATATGTTTGCAACCTGACACACGTATCACCATTGTAACTGTGTTTGGCACAAACTCAATAAAAGCATTTGATCTGTTTCTCAAAACAGAGGTCAGCGTGAGGTCACTTCTGTTTCCAAAGAGTCAAATGTATTTGACAATAATGTTCACCTTAGATTTTGGTTCATAAAGTTCAATCAATATCTAAAATGAAATGAAAAAAAACGAACCTATACACTAACCTGCTTACTGTCCTCTACTGTCCGGCACTCTTCCTAATATACTAACATACACTCAACACTGCAGCACAAACACTTGTTTGATGAACATTGTTGTTACCCAGCTAGAGTTGTACCCTTCCTGACGACTTGTCATACAAAACTTGTGTAAGTCGCTTTGGATAAAAGCGTTGAGCTAAATGACTAAATGTAAATGTGAATGTAAATGTAAAAATGTAAAATCATCAGACTTAAAGGTTTAATCTGTAATGCCGTCAAACAGCACCCTTTAGGCAAAAGAGCCGAGCCTGAGGTGTCGCCAGCAGTAGAGTCGGTCAGTCGGTCTCCTGGATTGGAATCTCTCTGTGCCCAGCCGACCCCCAGCCGACCCCCAGCTGACCCCCAGCTGACCCCCAGCCGACCCCCAGCCGACAGTCTGCGCTCATGGCCATTTGTACCTGGCGCCTTGAATTTGGACTCACATTAAAAATAAATGATCCTGCCAGATTCTCCCTCTCTGTTGTTTTCACGAGGCCATGTCAGAAGACCGTTTCTGTTATGGTTTGATACCGACCCCAAACGCACGACACAAGAGAGTAGGAATTCAGAGTTGCCAAATACGAGGGCTTGTTTATTTGATACTAAATATAAAGAGTACAGGAAAGGCAAGTCAACAAGACAGGTACATAGGACAAGGGGGCAAAGTTCTGCTGCTCTGCAGCTTCTCCCGTGATGGTAGTCTTGGGGATAGCCGGTGTTGACGTCTGAACCGCTCTGCAGAATTCTCTCGGCAGAATCTCAGATGTGTTGCGAGACAGAGAGAGGGAGAGAGGGAACGAGTCAACACAGTGCAGTTTGAACGAGCAGGAGAACAGGGTGAACAATTCTTCGTGTAATTTAAACACAGTGAGCACAATTCCAAAACAGCCCAAGTGAATCTCTTCGTGTAATACACACAGTGAGCAAAACTCCAAACACAGTCCCAGTGAATATCTTCGTGTAATGTACACACCGTTAGCAAAAATCCAAACACAGTCCCAGTGAATATCTTCGTGTAATATACACACAGTTTGTGAAGTCCAAAACAATCCAATAGTGAAATAATATCTTCGGTGTGAGCAACACACAGAGGGAGATGGAAGGTCCCAAAAATATTATCCCATAAGGGAACAAGCAAAAATAGAAAAGCTGGGTGAGTGACTGTCTGACTAAAGGTGGTAGTCTTCAGTGTAAAGTTACACACGAAAAACGGAATAGATCAAGACAGTCAATAAAAACTCACCCAGACGTAATGCGTAATGGTGCTGGAACAAACAGCGGAGCGAGGGCGCGCCACGGGAACAGGTGTCCAAGGGAAGGCTTCTTGGAAATTCCTGGAGATAGCACAAGGAGCAAAAGCAGCAGCAGCAGCAACACGGGGAAATGCAACCAGAGAAAAAATCAAGACGATCCAACAAACTTAGAGTGGAGAAACGGGGTATAAATAATAGGGGATCGATTGATTGAAAAGCAGTGACAGCTGGGGAATGTGATTGAAAAGCGTGCGGTCCTGAGAGAACCAATCAGCGACATCTCTGATGACGTCACTGGGGAGAAGCGTGTGAATGAGGGAATTGAAATAATTAACAGAAAAACAAATGAAACCAGAGCGAGGGTGGTTAAAGGAACAGAACGAGTGAGAGAGCAAGGACAGAAACCTCACAGTACCCCCCCCTCCACGGGAGCCACCCGGCGACCAGGCCGACCCGGTTCGTCAGGATGGGCTCGATGGAAGTCGGTGATCAAGCCGGGATCCACGATGAGCTGCCGGGAGACCCAGCTACGTTCCTCAGGGCCATAACCCTCCCAGTCCACCAGGTATTGGAACCCCCGGCCCCGCCGACGAACGCCCATCAACCGGCGGACCTGCCACTGGGGGTGACCATCCACCAACACGGGAGGCGGTGGATCAGGAGCTGGAGGCATAAGGGGACTGAGGGAGACGGGCTTAACCCGGGAGACATGGAACACGGGGTGGATGTGCATGGATGCAGGAAGCTTCAGGCGCAGGGCCGCCGGACAGAGTACCTTTAGGACCTCGAAAGGCCCGACGAAGCGGGGGTTGAGCTTCTTGGCCGAGGACCGTAACGGGAGGTCCTTCGCCGAGAGCCACACCCTCTGCCCAGGGCGGTAAGTCGGCGCAGGAACCCGGCGCCGGTCGGCACCACGACAGGCGCGCTCAGATGTTCGGAGCAGCGCGGTCCTGGTGATCTCCCAAACTCGTCGGCAGCGGTCGAGGTGGACCTGCACGGAGGGAACTGCCACTTCCGTCTCCTGTGCGGGGAAAAGAGGGGGCTGGTAGCCCAGGGAGACCTCAAAAGGGGAGAGGCCGGTGGCGGAACTGACCATTGAATTGATGGAGTATTCAACCCAGGGAAGGAAACGGTTCCAGGATGCCGGTCTCTCGGCTGCCACACACCGAAGAGCTGACTCTACGCTCTGGTTCATCCTCTCCGTCTGCCCGTTTGTCTGGGGATGATAGCCAGAGGAGAGACTGACCGTTGCCCCCAACCCTTTGCAAAAAGCCCGCCATACCTGGGAGGTGAACTGGGGCCCCCGGTCAGAGACGATGTCCTGGGGAAAGCCATGAAGGCGGAACACGTGGTGCGTCAGGAGGTCCGCCGTCTCGGCCGCTGAGGGAAGCTTGGAGAGGGCCACGAGGTGGACCCCCTTGCTGAATCGATCCACCACGGTCAGAAGGCAGGTGTTCCCCTGGGAGGAGGGTAGACCAGTGACGAAGTCGAGCGCCACATGTGACCATGGACGGCTCGGAATGGGAAGTGGCTGCAAGAGCCCGGAGGGTGCCTGGTGAGAGGCCTTGCTGCGGGCACAGACCGCGCAGGCCAATACAAACTCCTTGACGTCGTTCCGCATGGTGGGCTACCAGAAACGACGAGCCAGGAAGGAGAACGTGCGATGGACGCCTGGGTGGCAGGTGAACCGGCTGGTATGGCCCCACAGCAGTACCTGGGACCGGACAGAGTCGGGGACGAAGAGACGATTCCTAGGGACGTTGCTTGGAGCACGATGGAAGCGCAGGGCACGCCTCACCACACCCTCGATGCCCAAGGTGATGGCTCCAACCACTCGGGCCTCCGGGAGGATGGGAGAAGGGTCCTCAGAGGGTGGAGCCCCCTTGGAGTGCATCCGGGACAGGGAGTCGGCCTTCGTGTTGCGGGAACCGGGGCGGAAGGTCAGCGAGAAGTCGAACCGACTGAGGAAACTGGCCCATCTCGCCTGCCGACCGTTGAGGCGCCTGGAAGCGCGGATGAACGTCAGGTTCTTGTGGTCCGTCCAGATGGTAAAAGGCTCCTCGGCACCCTCTAGCCAATGACGCCACTCTTCCAGCGCAGCCACGACCGCCAGCAGCTCCCGATTGCCGGTGTCGTAGTTCCTCTCGGCGGGGAGGAAGCGACGCGAGTAGAAGGCGCAAGGATGCACCTTCTGGTCTGAAAGAGAACGTTGGGATAGGACAGCGCCCAGGCCAGAATCCGAGGCGTCCACCTCCACGATGAACTGTCTCTTGGGGTCAGGGTGGAGCAGGATAGGGGCGGAAGTGAACCTTCTCTTGAGGGAGCGGAACGCAGCGCATGCCGCTGGGGACCAGTCGAACGGCAGAGCGGGGGAGGTCAGCTTGGTAAGTGGCTCCGCCACTTGACTGTAGTTCCGGATGAACCTTCGGTAGAAGTTGGCGAACCCGAGGAAACTCTGTAACTCCTTCCGAGTGGTGGGTTCTGGCCAATCCTCCACAGCCTGGATCTTGCGAGGATCCGCTCGGGTCAAGCCCTTCTCAACGATGAAGCCCAGGTAGTCGACGGAGTTGGAGTGAAAACGGCACTTCTCCGCCTTGACGAAGAGCCGATTGTGGAGGAGGCACTCCAGCACACGGCGGACATGCAGGATGTGTTCCTCGAGGGTCCTGGAAAAGATGAGAATGTCGTCCAGGTACACCACCACGAACACCTCCAGCATGTCACGGAGGACGTCGTTCATGAGTGCCTGGAATACCGCCGGGGCGTTGGTGAGGCCGAACGGCATTACAAGGTACTCGTAGTGGCCCCTGGGGGTCTTGAAGGCGGTCTTCCATTCATCGCCCTCGCGGATACGGACAAGATGGTAGGCACTTCGGAGGTCCAGCTTGGTGAAGAACGAGGCCTGGGTCAGTGGCTCGAAGGTGGAGCTCATGAGAGGTAGGGGGTATTTGTTCTTGATGGTGATCTCGTTGAGCTGACGATAGTCGATGCAGGGTCGCAGGTCCCCATCCTTCTTACCAACAAAGAAGAACCCGGCCGCCACCGGGGAGGAGGAAGGCCGAATGAGTCCTGCTTCCAATGACTCAGAGATGTAGAGATCCATCGCCTTCTTCTCCGGGACAGTCAGACTGTAGAGGCGGCTGCCGGGAAGGGGAGCAACTTGGCGGAGGTCGATGGCGCAGTCATAGGGGCGGTGAGGTGGAAGGGCCTGAGCCCTGGTCTTACTGAATACCTCCATGAGGTCGTGGTACTCGGGAGGAATGGACGAGGGGTCCGGGGGCAACTCACCAGCCGGCCTCCGGGGCGGGGGACAGGACGCCGCCTGCAGACAGCGGGCGTGACAGGAGGAGCTCCAGCCCCTGATGGTACCGGAGGACCAGGCGATGTGGGGCTCGTGCAGCGCGAGCCAGGGCCTACCCAGGACCACCGGGACAAGGGGGGATTGGGTAATGAGGAACTGGATTCTCTCGACGTGGTTCCCAGCGATGGTCAGCACGACTGGGCCGGTGCGTTGAGAGATGTCGGCCAGGCGGTGTTGGTCCAACGAAAAGATCTCCAAGGGCCTCACAAGGTCCTCAAGAGGTATGTTGGCTCGGGTGGCAAACTCGAAGTCGAGGAAGTTCTCGTCTGCCCCAGAGTCGATGAGGGCCTCCACCGTGGCACGTTGGTCCCCCCAGGCCAGGGTGACGCTCATCAGATGGTCAGGTGGTGCGCGGCGCTGGGAATGGGAAAAACGGCTCACCAGGATCTCCCGGGGTCTCGGTGAGCCTGATCTTTTGGCCGGGTAGGGCAGTCGGCGATACGGTGTCCCGCACCTCCGCAGTAGAGGCAGAGACCGGACCTGAGCCTTGCCTCACGCTCCGCCTGGCTCAGATGAGAGCGTCCCAGCTGCATGGGTTCCTCCTCGCGAACCGGACGGGGAAGCCTGTTACCATCAGTAGTGTTGGGGACGGGGCGTCCAGGAGTCCGGGGTGCTTCAGGAGGTAACAGTCGGGTCCTCTCGCGCCTTCTCTCCAGGAGGCGTCCGTCAATACGGATGACAAGGCTAAACAGCTCCTCGAGGGAGTCGGGCAACTCCCGGGTAGCGAGCTGGTCCCGGACTGCGTCACTGAGCCCCCTCAAGAAGGTTAGGCGAAGAGCAGGTTCGTTCCATCCACTCTCCACCGCCGCCAGTCGAAACACCATGACATAGTCCGTCACCCTGCCGCTCCCCTGTCGGAAGGTCCCCAACCGGGCTCCAGGGTCCAGACCTCGGGCTGGATGGTGGAACACTCTGCGGAGCTCCGCCACGAAGTCTGGGTAGGAAAACAAAAAATCTGCTTCCATTGCCCAGGAGGAAGTGACCCACTGGGCAGCATGGCCTGAAAGTAGGTTTGTTATATAAGCCACTTGGGACCCATGAGCAGAAAAACGGCTTGGTTGATGACGGAAAACCAACTCACATTGCATGATGAATGTGGCACACTCCTCGGGATTACCGTCGAACAGCCGTGGGACGGAGAGACGGGGTTCCCGAGATGCGAGATCTGCTGGGGCTGCGGGGAATGTTCCTGAAGGGTGTGAGAGATTAAAGGTATTAACGGTGTCGCCCAGCGAGTGAAGCTGAGCGAGAATCTCGGACTGTTGTCCCGCCATAGCGGCCATTGAACCCTGCATAGGCAGGACCTGATCCCTGAGGTTCTGCACCGCAGCCGCAGCCCGCTCTAATTGGAGACCGTGATCCCTGGTCAACTCGACTTGAATTGCAAGTGCGGTTCTGACCCTCTCTGTGTCGGCTGGGGTCGTCATATTGGTTGGATCGTAATGTTATGGTTTGATACCGACCCCAAACGCAGAACACAAGAGAGTAGGAATTCAGAGTTGCCAAATACGAGGGCTTGTTTATTTGATACTAAATATAAAGAGTACAGGAAAGGCAAGTCAACAAGACAGGTACATAGGACAAGGGGGCAAAGTTCTGCTGCTCTGCAGCTTCTCCCGTGATGGTAGTCTTGGGGATAGCCGGTGTTGACGTCTGAACCGCTCTGCAGAATTCTCTCGGCAGAATCTCAGATGTGTTGCGAGACCGAGAGAGGGAGAGAGGGAACGAGTCAACACAGTGCAGTTTGAACGAGCAGGAGAACAGGGTGAACAATTCTTCGTGTAATTTAAACACGGTGAGCACAATTCCAAAACAGCCCAAGTGAATCTCTTCGTGTAATACACACAGTGAGCAAAACTCCAAACATAGTCCCAGTGAATATCTTCGTGTAATGTACACACCGTTAGCAAAAATCCAAACACAGTCCCAGTGAATATCTTCGTGTAATATACACACAGTTTGTGAAGTCCAAAACAATCCAATAGTGAAATAATATCTTCGGTGTGAGCAACACACAGAGGGAGATGGAAGGTCCCAAAAATATTATCCCATAAGGGAACAAGCAAAAATAGAAAAGCTGGGTGAGTGACTGTCTGACTAAAGGTGGTAGTCTTCAGTGTAAAGTTACACACGAAAAACGGAATAGATCAAGACAGTCAATAAAAACTCACCCAGACGTAATGCGTAATGGTGCTGGAACAAACAGCGGAGCGAGGGCGCGCCACGGGAACAGGTGTCCAAGGGAAGGCTTCTTGGAAATTCCTGGAGATAGCACAAGGAGCAAAAGCAGCAGCAGCAGCAACACGGGGAAATGCAACCAGAGAAAAAATCAAGACGATCCAACAAACTTAGAGTGGAGAAACGGGGTATAAATAATAAGGGATCGATTGATTGAAAAGCAGTGACAGCTGGGGAATGTGATTGAAAAGCGTGCGGTCCTGAGAGAACCAATCAGCGACGTCTCTGATGACGTCACTGGGGAGAAGCGTGTGAATGAGGGAATTGAAATAATTAACAGAAAAACAAATGAAACCAGAGCGAGGGTGGTTAAAGGAACAGAACGAGTGAGAGAGCAAGGACAGAAACCTCACAGTTTCTCCCTTAATTAATTAAGGGAGAAACAGTCTTCTGACTCTAAAGGGTTTTAATTAAGGGAGAAACAGTCTTCTGACTCTAAAGGGTTAACCCTTTAGAGTCAGAAGACTGAAACGGTCCTTTACACTGTTCATCAATGGCTCTCATGCAGGTAGCAGAAGAGTTAACAAATTCAATCGATAAAATAAAAAGTATGCAGTTGGAGTTTTTATTGATCTGAAAAAAGCTTTCGATACCATTGACCGTGATATTTTACTCAGAAAACTTGAAAAGTATGGAATTAGAGTGGTAGGGCTCAGTTGGATAAAAAGTTACATAGAAAATAGGAAACAATGTGTGCCGATGGGGGAGACCAGATCATCCTGCAAAGTGATAACATGTGGGGTACCGCAAGGATCCATTTTAGGACCGAAATTATTTATATTGTATATTAATGATATCATTGATGTTTCTGATGCACTTAAATTTGTCATTTTTGCAGATGATACTAAAAAAATGTGTTCAGGTGCAGACCTTCAACAGTTGCTAACAAATATTACAGGTGAACTGGGGAAGCTGAAATGTTGGCTTGATACTAACAAACTCTCCTTAAATATAAGTAAGTCTACATTTATTTTGTTTGGTAATAAGAAAATACATCCGGATACTCAAGTAGAGATATGCATAGATAATGTTCATCTTGAAAGAGTAAATGAATATACTTTTTTGGGGGTCGTGATAGACCAAAACCTCAGCTGGAAAACTCATATTAAAGAAAAAAACAGAGCGTAGCTTAGGTATCTTAAAAAAAAACAGACACATATTAAATTTGAGATCATTATACACAATTTATTGTACTCTTTTATTACGATAGCTAACTTACTGTATAGAAACTTGGGGAAACACATACAAAACTAATCTGAATCCGATTATCATCTTACAGAAAAAGGCAATAAGGGTTGTGAACAATGTTAGTTATCTCCATCCTACAAACACACTGTTTTTTTAACTAAAAGGGCATTAAAGTTCCTCGACTTAGTTGACCATAAAACAGCAGAGATTGTTTTTAAAGCAAGAAGTTATCAACTGCCATGTAACTTACACATTTTGTTTAAAGAACGAGAGGTGACGTATAATTTAAGAAGAACACTCAATTTGAAACAGCCTAGAGCTCGAACCACACTTAAAACGTAAAAGTATATGTCTGTGTCAGTGAAAGGAGTGAAACTCTGGAACAATATACCGGATGAAATAAAAAACAGCAGGAGTATTTTTAAGTTTAAAAAGATGTTTAAAAACAGGGTTCTAGAATCTTAGGGTAGGAGGGGTGGGTGGGTGGGGGACACTGTACAACTGTACAAGCAAAACTGTACATTGGAATATTGACAAAACCATACTTGGTCATTGACATAATCCTGTCATGTCACAGTCACAGTCGTGTTTGAAAGCTGTGTGCATTTAGTATGGTTGTACATCTCACCAGTGTTAAATATCATTTAGTATGGATTAGGGCTGACCTCGATTAGTTGAATAGTCGACTAATCGATCGAAAAGAGCCGTAGTCGACTGCCAAGCTCTTAGTTGAATGCAAAAAAATATATATTATAATTATAAAAAATTTTTGCATTCGGTGGGGTAGTCCACTACCTGTCGACTATCGGCAAATTTCGGCCATTCAAAGTCGACTACACAAATCCTTAGTTGGGGACAGGCCTAGTGTGGATACATTACATATTACATCTCACCAATGTTGAATATCACAAAGGCTGGATCAAAATTATGAATTTTTGTATTTTTTTTTAAAGCTCCGGGGGTAGGAGCAGAGCCTTCTAAAAGATTATTATATGGCTCTGGTGAGGAGTTATTAAAATACCTCAGAACATGAAAACATGTTTCTGTCCTGCACTCCTCCTCCTCCTCTTCCTCTTCCTCTTCCTTCTCCTCCTCTCCTCCTCCTCCTCCTCCCTCTCCTCCTCTTCCTCCTCTTCCTCCTCCTCCTCCTGCTCCTCCTGCTCCTCCTGCTCCTCCTCCTCTTCCTCCTCTTCCTCCTCCTCCTGCTCCTCCTGCTCCTCCTGCTCCTCCTGCTCCTCCTCCTCCTCCTCCTGCTTATCCTCCTCCTCCTCCTCCTCCTGCTTATCCTCCTCCTCCTCCTCCTCCTGCTTATCCTGCTCCTCCTGTTCCTCCTGCTCCTCCTGCTCCTCCTCCTCTTCCTCCTCCTCCTGCTCCTCCTCCTCATCCTCCTCTTCCTCCTTCTCATGCTCCTCCTCCTCCTCCTCCTCCTCCTCCTCCTCCACGGGGAGCAGCGTACTGGCTCATATTAAATGGCAGGCCATGCATTACGCAGCAGCTTAGGCCACAGCGCTGGATCTTCATGTCCTCGGCTACAGTCCACCTGTCGCTGCTCTGGTCGTAGCGCTCCACCTTGTTGAAGATGGTGGTGAAGCCAGTGTAGCCTCCGACCACGAAGAGCAGGTCGTCCAGCACCGCGATGCCAAAGTAGCAGCGGGGGGTGAGCATGTCGGGCAGGGCGCTCCAGGAGTCAGTCAAGGGGCTGTAGGCCTCCGCGCTACGCAGGATGTTTCTACCGTCTGACCCTCCCACCTGAGGACAGGACACATGAGAGGAATGTTTTAGTGTGTGGCTCAGTCAGGCAGGCAGGCAGATTTAAGCATTACATCACGCGCAGGAGTGGTTTGTGACCAATAAACCATGCCTAGGGGTGGTCGTTAGACCCCCCTAGGCATGGTTTATTGGTCACAAATCACGACTACAAGTGGTGTAAAGCTTTTATACAACTGCCAGATTCATCCAACCTTATTTCTATACAATAAACACACATTAATCGAAGATTTATTGAAAAAACCATCGGCCAGAAAAAGTAGTTCCCACAACTACAAAAAAGACAAGTTGCCTCCATGTGGAAGCAGCTTGAAGTGCATCCAACCAAACTAACACATCCAACTGTGTATTATTGGAATGATTGAGAGAAGTTGCCTCATGTGGAAGCAGCTTGAAGTGCATCCAACCAACTAACACATCCAACTGTGTATTATTGGAATGATTGATTGAACATTTTATTACCAGATGCAGAATGGGTACAATACAGTACGGCTCAATACACACAATTGTTAAGGGAATGCAGACCTACTTTCCATAGAACTTCATTCTTAGATGCTTCTATATAAAGTAGGTAAAACAAATTAAAACGTTTTCTTTGCCCTATAGGAAAAAAACGTTTTCTTCGCCCTATTTTTTTATTTATTTCTTTTAGCCTAAACTTAACCAGTTGGAAACCAGGGGTACAGTAATAAAATTAGCAAACAACCAATCAATCAATTCAATAGACCATGCTCACTTAAAACAGCGCTGCTTCTCTCTCAGTCTGACTCCCCCGCTGTTGCAGACAGGAGTGTGTGTGTGTGTGTGTGTGTGTGTGTGTGTGTGCGTGTGTGTGTGTGTGTGTGTGTATGTGTGTGTGTGTGTGTGTGTGTGTGTGTGTGTGTGTGTGTGTGTGTGTGTGTATGTGTGTGTGTGTGTTTGTGGGTACGCCAGCGTCGGACAGTGTGAGAGTGAACGCTGCAGTCAGTGGGAAGGAAGTAGACATTTAAATCAATCAATTAATCAATCAATCAATCCGCGATTTTTCTTTTGTTCTAGATTGACTCAAGACCCATCAATTACATCATCCAACATTGTTTAAAGGACTAACACATTCCCCTTGACAGAATCGCTTCATATTTAGTCGTTATGGTGCTATCAACATATCCATTTGTTGTCCTCGATCTTGTTTTCTCCCGGAGTGAGCCGGGGAGTGATATGTGATTCGGTTGTGGGCGGGTCCTGAGCCCAGGACCGTGGATTGTTGCCAATAAAGACGTGTAAATGGCCAATCAGAATCGAGAAATTTGCATGCCGTTGTATAAACTGTATTAATCCACTTAAGGAAATGAGGGCATCACAGAAGCATTGAAAGTCAAATGATACATGTCTATAGAAATATCTAGTATAAAGCATTTGTCTCCGTGTGCACCTACCGCATAGACATGTCCTCCGTATGCAGCCACTCCCACTCCCCAACGCCTGGTGCTCATGGGGGCGATCAGAGTCCACTGGTCGGTGTCTGGGCTGTAGCACTCAGCTGTGAGCAGATCCTCCGTCCTGTTCTCGCCACCACATATGTAAACCTGTATTAAGAAAGAATATTCTAATTTAGTTTATATATTCCATTTGATTTCATTCTACTTTAATTGTCTGTTAATGTTGATGCACCAAAAGACCCATACACATCTTTTGTATGTGCAAGCTTACTTGGCAATAAAGACATTTATGATTTCTGATCTAACGTTCCTTGTGTTCATCTAGCACCCTGTGTCCCTCAGTTCCACCCACCTTGCCCTGGAGGGCTGCTGCCCCGGCGCCCCACCTGCACTCCAGCATGGGTGAGATCAGTGTCCACTGGTTGGTTTCAGGCTCGTAGCGCTCGGCGGTGTTCAGTTGCATGTGTCCATCCAACCCTCCCATGGCGTAGATACAGCCGTCCAACGCGACCACGCTGAGCCCACTGCGGCCTGAGTGCATGGGAGCCGCCTGCAGCCAGCTGCGAGTGACGGGGTTGAACCTGCTCACACTGCTGAGATGCTCTACGCCGTCCAAGCCACCAACGCAGTAGACCAGACCGTGGAGATAAGCGGTGCCGTGGCCTCTCCGGGGACTCTCCCCCTCAACGCTCACGTCCATCCATCCACCGGCTCGGATGTTGTAAGCCTCCATGCCACCCCCGCCTCCGATGGCCAATAGGACCTCCTGGGGCCGGCGTGGGCGGGTCAGGGGGTTTGGGAGCCTGTCGGAGCCAGGGGGGTTCAGGATGCTGAGGATGAGGGCCCTGCAGTCGTGGCTGTCCCTCACCACAGGGTTGTTCTGGACGTTGCTCCTGAAGTAGTCAGGTCTCATCAAGCCCATGCGAACCTGGGAAGAGACAAGCAGACAGCGGGTACAACTTAGACATCGGTTGTAAATGGTAAATGGTTGTAGATGGTTTCTGTCGCTAGGGAACAGTTTGGACCCAAATGTTTGAGAACCACTGTACTAGGGAACCTAGTGTTGTTTTAATGTAATGCACAGTAATACAATTATTATTATTATTTTTTATAAATGTTTTTATTTTATTTTATTTTCATACATAACACAGAACATAACAGTACAATAATAATAATAATAATAATAATAATAATAATAATAATAATAATAATAATAATAATAATAATAATAATAATAATAATAATAATAATAATAATAATAATAATAACAATGACAACAGCGACGACAACAATAATAACAGTAACATGAATCATAATGACCTTGACAAGAGACAAACAAGAAAAAGTTAAATAATAAAAATTAAATTTTAAATAAATGTGGCTCAGGCACTAGCAACCATGTTTGTGTATCCGTAATACAATTAGTTACCTTGGGCAGCAGCAAAGGGATGTGTGTTTTACGCTCCTCATGGGAGTGGTCGATCCAACGGAGGACTGCCTCGAACACCGTCTCCTCGCTCTTCACGTTCAGGTCATCCCTCTCGATGATGTCCACCAGTTGCTGCAGGGACAGCTCCACAAACTCCTGTGAGACGTGCAACATCTCCTCAAAGTGGCACACGATGAAGAGATGGGCCTTGCGCCTCAGGTCAGGGCAGCAGTAGATGTCCACGAACCTCCAGATGCCAACACAGTTTTCCAGAGACAGCTGGCCTTCTAGGAAGTCAGAGCACGCTCGTACTATGCCAGTGACGCGAAGCTGGTCTGCAGCCACCAGAAGCTCTGCCACGTTCTCTGCTGTCACCAGCACAAAGCGTGTGTAGGAGTACTCTATGATGAGCTGCATCATACCCGGGGACACCCCAGGGATACTGTAGACTGCTTTCTCTGAGTCGCTCCAGCGAGTGAAGAGGGCTCTGTGGGACGCAGAGTACAGAGATATCTGATGAGTAAACAGTAAGCAACATTCTGTCCTGTGTAGTAATTAGGGCTGACCCCTATTAGTCGAATAGTCCACTAATTGGTCGAAAGGAGCCGTAGTCAACTGCCAACCTCTTAGAAGCGTGGCTAACGCTAATGGCACGCATACCAGAGGCCAACTGCCTAAGAAAACAGGCACAGAGGCACTGAAAGAGGATTTCACCCATCTAATGAACACACTAGACTAGACAAATATCAAGATGTATCCATCAGTGGACCAATTGCATGCTTTTGCAGAGGACAAGAAGCCTTCAGTCGACTCCTTCAGACATTAAGCACTCCCCACAGCCCAAATGGAATGATACAAAAATATATTATACTTTTTTTTAATATATATATATATATATATATATATATATATATATATATATATATATATATATATATATATATATATATATATATATATAGTCGACTAATAGTCGACTAATGGCAGATTTTGGCCAATCATAGTCGACTATCCAAATCCTTAGTCGGGGACAGCCCTAGTAGTAATATATTTTCACTGTAGAAGTATAGGGTCTTAGCACAGTAGAAGTATAGTATCTTTTTACAGTAGAAGTACAGTATAGTATCTGTTTACAGTAGAAGTACAGTATAGTATCTGTTTACAGTAGAAGTGCATTATAGTATATTTTTACAGTAGAAGTACAGTATAGTATCTGTTTACAGTAGAAGTACAGTATAGTATCGGTTTACAGTAGAAGTACAGTATCTGTTTACAGTAGAAGTACAGTATAGTATCTGTTTACCGTAAAAGTACAGTATGGTATCTGTTTACTAACCAAGTTAACCTGAACCAAGCTAACCTGAATCAAGCTAACCTGAACCAAGCTAAACTTACCTGAAATAGTCACTGCAGTCACACAGGAGGGCCTTGTAGGCATTCAACTCAGTGCTGTTGACTTTAATAACCACATCACAGAGCCTTCCCTCCAGACGCAGCTCATTAAGGATTGTACAGGACATTGTTTCCTTTTCCATGTGGGGATTTTAAATTGTATCTACAGAATATATTCAAGCTTACAAACAAGTAGCCGGAAACAACAAGTGATATCTTCACTTGGTCTTCTGAGATCTGATATCTTCTGAGAGAATTGTTGAATATATATACTGTACACAAACGTTCTAGAATGTTCTATTATGACATCATACTGTGACATCACAAATGTTCTAGAATGTTTGATTATGACATCATACTGTGACATCACAAATGTTCTAGAATGTTTGATTATGACATCATACTGTGACATCACAAATGTTCTAGAATGTTTGATTATGACATCATACTGTGACATCACAAATGTTCTAGAATGTTTGATTATCATACTGTCACATCACAAATGTTCTAGAATGTTTGATTATGACATCATACTGTGACATCACAAATGTTCTAGAATGTTCTATTATGACATCATACTGTGACATCACAAATGTTCTAGAATGTTTGATTATGACATCATACTGTGACATCACAAATGTTCTAGAATGTTTGATTATGACATCATACTGTGACATCACAAATGTTCTAGAATGTTTGATTATCATACTGTGACATCACAAATGTTCTAGAATGTTTGATTATGACATCATACTGTGACATCACAAATGTTCTAGAATGTTTGATTATGATATCATACTGTGACATCACAAATGTTCTAGAATGTTTGATTATGACATCATACTGTGACATCACAAATGTTCTAGAATGTTTGATTATGACATCATACTGTGACATCACACATGTTCTAGAATGTTTGATTATTACATCATACTGTGACATCACAACGGAACATGTTTGAGGTCATTTTGAATAATATAAATAATATGTTGACATTAAAAAAGAACAAATAAAATGATAGAAAAAACGACATAAAACAATGATACAAATTATAATAAAATATTTAAGTCAAATGTATAGAAATAAAGAAAAATAAGACAATGAAATAAAGATAATAATTCATTTAAAAGCTATTTTTTGAAAGCTAAGTTTTGAGCAGTGCCAACCGAGTCTGCTGTCCTAACAGACTTGGGGTCTGTAGGGTAAGCACTTATTCCCTCCTCCCTGAACATTTATGGAGATGTATGGGCCTTTTAACACTTTCCGTGCCACTCACGAGATTTCTCTGGTTTTTTTATAGGTGGTTGAATGCCACTCACGAGATTTCTCTGAATAATTTTTTTTTTTTTAGCGATCTGAAAAATTATTGCATCACCCGAGCCTACCCGAGTATAGCCGAGGGGCGCCGGCGATCACTGTGGAAAAAAGCGCCCCCTGTCGTCTCCCAGATGACATAAGTGATTTTGGAATGGACTCAATGAAAATGAATGGGGAAAAAAATCCGGTACTCCACATTTTCCAGTTCACTGATCCAGCCGGGGTTACCAGAGTTCATTCTGGAGCCTCAGATCCCCGCGGATCATGGAGTTCTACTGTATCGCGTTGGATCCATACACGTATCGATTTTTTCGAATGGTGATCAGGAATTGGAATATACCAGTTGGATACCATCTGATGTCAGGTAAGGACTCTATGTTATCAGTGTTAGGATAATCTGAGAAAGTTTGATGAAGTTATAAGCTGTTTTGTGAAATGTCCTCTTTCAGTTTCACTGTAAAAGTCCGTGAGGAAATCAACGGAGCGATTATCAGTGCGCGGCCGTAATGTACTTGCGTGCACGTATAATATTGATCATCTAGCGTTTATTTGAAAACGATTCATAAAAAGGCCGACGAATATCAACGTTGTGGAATATTCCACTAAAAGACGATTTTCATAGAATGCTCCAGAATGTGCTGTTTTTTATATCAAAACGGGGGCTTTTCTAACTGCTCTGAAACGGAAACGACGCGATAAAAAAACAATCTGCCTTCACAGCACTGACTTGAAAATAGTATTTGATAATGCGATGGGCAGATTAGACACATAGCCATAATTTAAAACATAGATTAGGCGATATTAACGTTAACATTGGCGCAGATGGTGGCATTCAGCCGGTAAAACGGAAAACCAGGCGTGGCGCTCAAAGTGTTAAGTCAGTGATAAAAGTGTCTTTCAAGGATAAGTGAGCTCCTGCACTGATTATTATAGTTCAATATTCAATATTTGATCACCAAAAACCCCCAAAAAGCATAAAAAGGCCCCTCCCCGCCCAAAAAGGGCCCCCAAAAATAGCACAGGCCCAGTGCCCTTTTCAGCCTTTGAGCACCTGCCCCTCTAAAGTCCTGTGCATGTCCCTGCCTAACAGTGTTTATTATTAAGAGTCAGACAGTCCTAACAGTGTTTATTATTAAGAGTCAGATAGTCCTAACAGTGTTTATTATTAAGAGTCAGACAGTCCTAACAGTGTTTATTATTAAGAGTCAGACAGTCCTAATAGTGTTTATTATAGTGTTTTTTCAACCTGTAACTTGTTCTTGTCAGAGACCAGCAGGGCTGAGTCGTCCGCAAACAGGAACAAGTTGCAGTCACAAGCTGACGACATGTCATTTGCATAAATTAGGAACAGTAGCGGTCCTAGTATGCTTCCTTGTGGAACACCACAGCTCACTGTGAGGGGGGGGGATAGGGTACCGTTTACCTCCACCATCTGTTCCCTCCCCTCAAGGTAGGATTGCATCCAGCTCACTGATAGACTATCAAAACCAATTGCTTTTAGCTTGTCAATCAGAATGGAGTGATTGACCGTGTCAAAGGCCTTTTGTAGGTCCAGCATGACCATGCCGCAGTATTTGCCTGCGTCCACCTCTTGTTTGATGTGGTCATTCAAATAGAGAAGGCATGTGTCAGTGGAGTGGGATGTTCTGAAGCCAGATTGGAATTCGTAGATTAGATTTTTTTCCGCTAGGTACTTTTCGACCTGTTCGTAGACAATTTTTTCCATGACTTTCGAGATGGAGGTGAGAATAGAAACAGGGCGGTAGTTGCCTGGGTCTAATTTGCTGCCCTTTTTGTGCAGAGGGGTCACCCTCGCAATTTTGAAGTCCTTGGGGACGCGTCCCTGTTTTATGGAACAGAGAAAAAGAGGAATGTCAATAACCAAACGCAGGGATTACGAGGCAGTCCAGTAATAGAGCCGAGTCCAGCAATAACAAAAGGCGATACCTCTTCAGTGTTAACGAAACACACAAAAAAACAGAAAGGTCTTGAGTCCAGGAAAAACAGAGCATCAAAGATATACTTCCAGACTCACCAAGGGGCAAAGTGAGATACGGGGCGCGGGTCCACGGGAGCAGAGAGGGGCGACAGCGGTGAACTCCAAGGCGTACTGGAGAAACAAATGGAGAACAACACGGGAGGAACAAGCTGCAGGCGGAGGTAAGCAAAATGACCCGACAATGAACATTCAGAAACCCCGTGTATATAAGGGCTCCCTTCGAGCTGATTCGAAACTCTCTTCAGGTGTGTGGAGGTAATTGGTACCTGGAAGCGTGCGGTAATGGACCAGCCCTCACACAGTTAGTCAGATAGTCCTAACAGTGTTTATTATTAAGAGTCAGATAGTCCTAACAGTGTTTATTATTAAGAGTCAAATAGTCCTAACAGTGTTTATTATTAAGAGTCAAATAGTCCTAACAGTGTTTATTATTAAGAGTCAGATAGTCCTAACAGTGTTTATTATTAAGAGTCAGATAGTCCTAACAGTGTTTATTATTAAGAGTCAGATAGTCCTAACAGTGTTTATTATTAAGAGTCAGATAGTCCTAACAGTGTTTATTATTAAAGTGATGAACACCACACCATAGACTTATGTGTAATAATAGACCATAAAATCAGGGCCGCCTGGGAGAAATGCGAGGCCCTGTGCGAGATTTAACGCGATAATATATATATATTTTTTTTCATACAGTCAACATATTCTTAAATAATAGCGCTGCCCGAGGCGGGGCATGATACAGTCAACATATAGCAAAAGAGAGAGCGAGAGAGAGCTCCCGTTCTACAGTCAATATACAGTGTACAGAGAGAGAGAGAGAGAGAGAGACACATTGGAAAGAAATTGAAATGCTATTTGGCCCTAAACAGAGAGTACACAGTGGCAGAATACCTGAGCACTGTGACTGAAGATCCTTGACTATGTACAGACTCAGCGAGCACAGCCTAGCCATCGAGAAAGGCCGCCATAGGCAGACTGTGTGTGTTAGAAAGAGAGAGAGAGAGAGAGAGAGCATGTGTGTTAGAGAGAGAGCATGTATGAGAGAGAGAGAGAGAGAGAGAGAGAGAGAGAGAGAGAGAGAGAGAGAGAGAGAGAGAGAGAGAGAGAGCATGTGTGTGTGTGTGTTAGAGAGAGAGCATGTATGAGAGATCCAAAAGGACAAAGATCAACACTTAAATCCAAAGAGAAGAGGGTCTATACCAGAGAAACCAAAGCAGCAAGGAGCCAATGGCCGACATCAGCTAAATAGGCTAGCCAGGTACTGTGACACCAGGCCACACACAGCTTTGGCCAACGGCCCAACGCTACCCAAGCTACACAAACGACCAAGACATTCACACACAGCACATGTCGTATCTCCAAATGTTGTGAAGTAGCATATGTTTTGCCTGGAAAAAAACATCGTTATTAACAAAACATTCGGGAGGGGAAGGAAGGAAGAGTGGGGTAATGTCATGACATTTTCATTAATCTTACCTGCACCAAGGAACGCAGGGCGAAAGGCCGCAACACAGGTCTCCACGTTGACGAAAGGCCTCTCGCTGTCGGGAGAAAAATAAGCTATGGCCAGAGCCTTGTCATGGTGCAGGCCCGACTACATCTTCTGTCAAAGATGATGTCGTAGTCAGAGTGCCAGAACCCCCTGCTATTCTCACGGCTAATGTCAATGGTCGTAGCACAAGCTAACAGCTAACTCAAGGCTAACTGATAGCATCAAACGAACGTTCCCAGCCGGCAGCTAACGTCGAAGCTAAACAGCTAACTGGCTAACAGTTAGCTCAACCAGGCTATCGCTAACCATTAGCTAACGCAGAAGCAAGCTATGCGGCTACTGACACCAGGCCATACACCGTTAGCTACTAGTACTAGTACTACAACAGCTAGTCGGCCAGTTTAGCTCCAGAGAGAGAGAGAGAGAGAGAGAGAGCGATGTCCACGGCGGGAATAGAATAGAGTTAATAGAATAGGTTAAAAACTCACCAAACGTCCAAGAGGATGGAGACAACCGCGTGGTGACGAAGTTCATCTGCCAAACGACCATCCTCTTCATCTTGGCTGCATCTCTAGGTTAGCTAACGCTAGTTAGCCTTTAGCTAAGCTAGCTACTAGCCGACATCATCATGGCTATATCCCGACTGCATCATGACAAGGCTCCGGCCATTTGTCCCGCCAGCGAGAGGCCTTTCGTCAACGTTCCTTGGTGACTGACCGACTGATAATGACCGACCTTGGCTGGCATAACTAAGCATAATAGTCAAAAGCTGCACGCGCGAAATAGTCAAACGCAGCTGACTCTTCTTCTTCTTCTTCGTTTAAGTTTCCGGCGGCGTACTACACATGATGTAAGTAACCACTCCCTTCGTTGAAACCAATAGTATGTCTGCTGCAGAGCACCAGAGCTCCAATAGTGACCCAGGTGCAGACCCAGGAACAAGTCAGACACATTCTACAAACGTGTCTAATGTGAAATATATAAGCATATAAGCAAAACTAGATTTTAGGTATGTGATGAAAAAGGGCCTCGCGGGAAGGGGGGCCTTGCAAAAAAAAATAAAAAATAAAAAATAAAAAAAATAAAAAAAATAATAAATAAAAAATATTTTTTTTTTATTTTTTTTTATTTTTTATTTTGCGAGGCCCCCCTTCCCGCGAGGCCCTGTGCGACCGCACTGCTCGCACACCCCCTGAGGCGGCCCTGCCTGCTGGTCTCTGACAAGAACAAGTTACAGGTTGAAAAAACCCTCAGCTCTGAACTCGGCAGAATCAGCATTATGGCTCGCTGATAACAAACTATCATTACACCTGGGTAAAACAGAGTCCATTCTCTTCGGTTCAAATAACAAACTCAGCAAGACCGACGGCTCACAGTGGGTGACAATATTGTCACAAGGAAAGATGAAATTACCTACCTGGGTTCCATCTTAGAGGCAAATCTTTCCTGTGACAAAATGGCAACCAATGTAATTAAAAAAAGTCAACCAACGAACTAGATTCTTGTACCGGATCTCCTCTCTGGTAAACAAGAATACCTTGAAGACTCTGGCAGGAGCACTCATTCAAGGGTACTACGACCTCATGGTACCAAAGCACCTCAAAGGCACTAAAAAACAAGATTACAAACATCACAAAACAAACTGGTCAGACTTCTACTTGACCTGACTCCTAGAACCCACCTCACCCCTGCCCACGTTGACAACCTAGGATGGCTTAGAGTAGACGACAGAGTACAGCAACTTGCAATGGGCCTGGTCTACAAGATACACTACACCACTAAGGTACCCATGTACATGTCGACATACTTCCCAAAGGTCAGTGAATACCACGACACCAGAGGGAGCTCCACAAATCATGTTCAACCGGCTCAAACAAGGGACTAAACACGTTTCGCAATTATGCCACAACAATGTGGAACGCCCTACCCACAACCGTAAAATAATGTGAATCACTACCCACCTTCAAAACCACTCTAAAAGAGCACCTACGAGAGGCTGCAATTCGAAACTAAACCCGGTAAATGTCCAAATCCGCCCCCCCCCACCCATCCAACCCCCCCAATGTACAGTTTCCTCCCCCTCAAATGTATATATTCTCTTTTAGAAACTCTGTCTGTAAATAAACAGTACTGTATATTTGTATATCATGTATGTCATAAATGTCTTGATGAATTTAAATGGGGGACCCTGATGTAAACAAGACGAAAGTCTTTCTCTGGTCTGCATCCCCTTAACAATTGTGTGTATTGAGCCGTACTGTATTGTACCCATTCTGCAATCTGTTAATAACATGTTCAATCAATCAATCAATCAATCAAATTGAATCCTGCCACTCACTACTGTTATAACTTATCACTATCATCATCACTACTTGCACTGTGTTCTACGTTCTAGTATCATTACTACCTGTCCTGCCTGTGGGAGCTATTAACTATTTTTACATTTATTTGTTATGTGATTTTGTAGTATCAATTTGTTTACGGCCATATTATTTAAGTTATTATGAGTCGCAGCTAAATGCTTTTACTTTGAAGGGGTTCTGGGCAATTGGGAAGCACAGCTGGGTGTATTTAGGTAATTAGAGGCAATAGCACAGTGGGCATCAGGGAAGGTATATGGTTTTTACCAGCGTCAGGAGATCATATAGAATCAAACATAATTTTTCTGTATTCTTTGATTAACAGACAATAAACGCCACAAAACTGTCAAATGCTGTCTGGACAATGGACTTCCTGATCTGCGTGAGATTCGCTGCCCTGGTGCTTCAGTGGCTTTTTAGTTTTTATTAGTTGTTGTTGACAAATAGCCACTACATAAAGTAAAAACCGTTCCTTATTGAAGCGGACACTTTTTATCGTTGTTTTGGATTTTTGCCGTTGGACGTTTTGGACATGGAAACACCACGCTCAAACGGAGGATCATTCATCAGAGGACATGGATGCTGGCGCTCCAGCGTTTGGTCTGGAGATCGAAGACTATGATCAGTGACTTTTGTGAAGCTTGAATTGCCTTGGATCAACCTGTTAAAGACACGATCGGAGAACGGAGGACCACACGGTCTAATGGACGTCGCACTCGAACAAAACAACATCATTGGTATGTGAAGAATAATCCGTCAGCTTTATTGGAAAAAGGCAAACTTATTGGAGTGACTGAATTATTGTCTCGCGACGCTAAATGATGTTGATGAATATTGGGAGTTGTTGAACTTCATTGTAAAGACATTCATTCATAAATCTCCGACGTGAAGTTGGCTGTATGAACCAATCAGACAGTATGGAGCAGCTGGTTGGGACATATGAGACAACGCCTGTGGTTGGTTCAAACGTTGCAAGTGTGGAGAATGTTGCTCCGCCCAAGCCCTCTGTAAAACGGGGCATCAAGTTTACCGCAAAAGGGTTGGCATTTTACATGCAAACATGCCAAGAAAAGAGGTCTGCAAAAATCAAACAGGCCAAGAAATACATTGAACCAATACGTACCTTGCTGAAATCTACTGACAATGTGAACTATGTGCAAGCTCATTTGAGTAACTTCATCAATTGTTATGAGGACGCTAAGGACATGCATGAGTCTTTCATAAATATGGATTTGCCTGAGGAAGAGGTTAAAAGGCAAAATACATGTTTCAATGCAACAATAATGAAATTTTGTAATTTCACAGAGGATGTAAGGGTTTGGTTGTCTGCTGCTGGGCACCCTCAGGTGGAATCAAATGCAAATATTGACAATGAAACTAATGATGTTGTTGAAACAAATGAAGATGATGATGAGGCTCAATCTAAACAAAGTGTTGTTATTGATGATATCAATCCTGAGGACAGTGCCTCTAACATTTCATGTACAAATGAAAAGCAACAAAAGCCACACTCCAGTGTATCAAAGACATCATCCACCGCGTCTACCAGGCTAAAGGCGGAGGCTGACAAAGCATCCCTACTGGAGCGGATGAAAGCCTTAAAAAGGAAACATGAGTTGGAAGCAAAGCAGGAGGAACTAAGGGCAAAGCAGGAGGAACTAAGGAAGGAAAAGGAACAGTTTGCTCTGGAAACTGACCTAGCTGCAGCCAATGCGAAAATCAATGTGCTGGAAACCAATTCAAAATGTAACTCTAAAAGGTCGGATGGAATGAACTCGTATCTGGACAGGAATATAGCTCAAAGAATGACAGGCCAACTCAATCCTCAAGCTGGTCAATTTGTCCCGCAGGGAAATAACATGCAAAATGAATTTCATCCTGAGGCCCAGGCTGTCACTGTAAGGCCCAAAGGACCATCACAGACCATCGGGTTTAAAGATGCATCACAGACTGTCAGGCCTAAACAAATGGCAGTATTACAGATGGACCTCAGACCACTATACACTCAGGCACCAACACAAGTGGCCCATGATGCTCAACAGACAGGACGAGCATCCTCCCTGAATATGGCATGCAATAATGACACCCAAAATGACATTGTGAATATCATGCAACGCCAAACTGACATCACTACAATGTTGGTACAGCAAAATTTGGCATCTTCTCTACCAGTGAGAAATATAGCCATATTTGATGGTGATCCTCTTCAGTATCATTCCTTCATCAGATCCTTTGAAAGTTGTGTTGAGGTTAAAACCGACAATGCAAGTGATTGTTTACACTTTTTAGAGCAGTACACCAGGGGACAACCAAGAGACCTGGTGAAAAGCTGTCAGCACCTACCCTCTGTTCAGGGATATCAACGCGCTAAATCCCTGCTTGCTGAACATTTTGGAAATGAATACAAAATTGCTTCTGCTTATATGGACAAAATTGATAGCTGGCCTCTGGTTAAAGATGAAGATGTAAAATCACTACAATCATTTTCTCTGTTCTTGCGAGAATGCTCTAATTTAACACAGAGAATCATGCAAATGAATGAGTTGGACATGCCATCAAACCTCAGGAACATTGTGATGAAGCTTCCTTTTAAGCTGAGGGAGAAATGGAGGAACGTCGCATGTGATTTGCAGGAGCAACGTGGTTGCAGAGCACTATTTATTGACCTTGTGAACTTTGTTGAAAAACAAGTTAGAATTGTCTCTGATCCAGTGTTTGGAAATATTCAGGATTCAAAATGTACCAGCCGCAACAAACCCCCCATTGACAGTCAACCAAGGCAAAGGAAACGGAGCACCTTTGCCACCAGTGTCACTGCAATGAAAGAAGGAAACAACAAAAGGTACATGGATAATAAGATCAAGTCCTTCTCTGCCCAAAGTCACATCAAATGCTGTTTATTCTGCCAACGAACCAGCCACTCACTTGAAAAATGCTCACAGTTTAAGTTAAAGATACAAAAGGACAAAATCCATTTCATAAAGGAGCATGGAATTTGTTTTGGTTGCTTGAAAGTGGGACACATAAGCAAAGACTGCAGGAGTCGATTGGATTGCAGTGTGTGTCAGCAAAAGCATCCATCAGTCCTACACATTGAGCAGAAGGGTATAAGTACACCTTTTAATAAGGCAGAAGAGCCTGTGAGCCATCTGAGTGTAACATCTGTTCAGTCTCAAACATGTGGCCGTATAGGGGCCGGAGATGAGGACAATGCTGTGTTTTCGATTGTTGCAGTTCAAGTGAAAAGCCAAGTGACTGACAGAGTTGTGCAGACATATGCATTCTTGGATCCCGGAAGTTCCAGTACTTTTTGCACTCATAACCTGGCAAAGAGACTGGGGCTAAGTGGCAAGCCAGCCAATATTCTATTACGAACAATGGGGCAAGAGAAAATTGTGAGCACCAATGTATTGTCTCACTTGGAAGTGTCTGGCATAGATAAGGAGGATTTTATTGAATTGCCCAATGTCTTAACCCAAAGAGCTATGCCAGTGTCACGTGTGAACATTCCACGTCAGGATGATGTGGAAAAATGGTCTTACTTGAGTAACATAAAGCTGCACGACTTGAATGCAGATGTGGATTTGCTCATCGGAACTGATGCAGCAAAAGTAATGGAACCATGGGAGCTGATCAACAGCCAAGGTGAAGGACCATATGCAGTCAGAACAAGAGTCGGCTGGGTCATAAATGGACCACTTAGGAGTGGAAGTAACAGCAGAGTTAAGACTGGCTGCTCTGTTGTCACAACAAATCGAATATGTGTGGAACATCTGGAAGAAATGCTCATGAAGCAATACAACCATGATTTTAATGAAAAAACATCAGAGGGGTCATTGGAAATGTCAAGGGAGGACATTCAATTCATGAAGATAATGAGAAGAACAACAGAGTTGAAAGATGGACATTATTACATTGACTTACCTTTCAGAGAAGAGGAACCGGTCTTGCCAAATAATCGCTGTGTTGCAGAGCAGCGACTTCAAGGCCTGAAAAGGAAATTTGAAAAGAACATCAAGTTTAAAGAGGAGTACACCTCATTTATCAATGATATGCTGGTTCAAGGTTATGCTGAAGTTGTACCCATTGAACAGCTGGAACAAGATGAGGGAAAAGTGTGGTACATTCCCCACCATGGAGTACATCACCCCACCAAAGGAAATCTGAGGGTTGTATATGACTGTGGAGCCTCATTCAAAGGAACATCTCTGAACTGTCAGCTCTTGCAGGGCCCCGATCTCACCAACACTCTTATGGGGGTCCTCATTCGCTTCAGGAAAGAGCCTGTCGCAATCATGGCTGACATCAAGGCCATGTTTCATCAGGTGCGGGTGCCTGATAAACATGTGAACTTTCTTCGCTTTCTTTGGTGGCCTCAGGGCAACACTGACCAGGAACCAAGGGAATATCGAATGAGGGTACATTTGTTTGGAGCTGTTTCGTCCCCCAGTTGCGCCAATTACGCCTTGAGGCGAACTGCAGAGGACAATGCAACTCACTTCCCTCCTGAAGTGATCAAAACAGTCAATCACAACTTTTATGTAGACGACTGCCTGAAGTCTACATCCTCGGAGGGAGATGCAATTAAGCTTGTAAAGGATTTGACTCTGCTCTGTAGTCAGGGAGGATTCAGCCTTCAAAAATGGGTGACAACCAGCCGTTATGTTTTGTCATCGATCCCAGGTGACATCAGAGCAGCAGAGATGAAAGAGCTGGATTTGGACAAAGATCACCTGCCTATGGAAAGAGCACTTGGACTGCAATGGTGCGTTGAGTCCGACCAGTTCAGCTTTAGGACTTCATTACAGCCACGCCCACAAACCAGGAGAGGTATCTTGTCGGTGGTCAGCTCTCTGTATGACCCTATAGGATTTTTGGCTCCTTTTACAATGCCAGCCAAGTTACTGTTGCAGGAGCTTTGCCGGCAAAACCTGAAGTGGGATGAACACTTTTCCCCCTCCTTCTCCAAACAGTGGTCTGATTGGCTGAGCGACCTCCAAAGGATGAGTGTATTCAAGGTGGAACGCTGTATCAAAACCCTGAACTTTGAAACATCTGTGACAGCACAAATTCATAATTTTGCTGATGCCAGTGAAGCTGGTTATGGTACAGTATCGTACCTGAGACTGAAGGATAAAGATAGAGACGATAAGGTGCATGTTTCATTTCTTGCCGGAAAGGCCAGAGCTGCACCTCTGAAGCACATCACCATTCCTCGTTTGGAACTCACAGCAGCAGTCCTTGCTGTCCGAATGGATGGCATGCTTCAAAGGGAACTACAGTGGCCACTGGAGAAGTCAGTGTTTTGGACCGATAGCACGACTGTCATCAAATACATCTCCAATGAAACCAGACGTTTTCATATGTTTGTTGCCAACAGAGTCACTGTAATCAGAGAAGCTACAGATGTTGACCAGTGGAAGTATGTGGGCTCCAAGGCCAATCCTGCTGATGAAGCATCACGTGGATTGAGAGCTGAAGAATTTCTCACACACGGAAAATGGATTAAAGGCCCAGATTTCCTGTATTTGCCTGAAAATGAGTGGCCTACACTGGAAATGGATTCAGTGATTCCCATTGATGACCCGGAGGTCAAAAGAGAAGCGGCAGTGAATGCCATTGTTAAGGATTCAGAAAATCCAACAGACCATCTCATCAGCTACTTCTCATCTTGGAAGAAGCTTAAAACGTCTGTTGCCTGGTTCCTTGAACTTAAAGGACTTCTGTTGCTTCTGAGTAAAAAAAGAAAGGAACTTAGAGCTACCGAAGATGACAAAGATGCTGGAGTGAAAAGTACAGTTGAACAGAAACTCAAGATCTTCAAAGCCACACTCTGTGGAAAACATTTGACTCCAGACGATTGTGATGAAGCAGAAAAGGCAATAATTCGTTTTGTTCAGAAACACAGGTTCAAGAGTGAAATTGCCTCCCTCAAACATGGCTTAAATATCGTCTCCAAGGACAGCCCACTGTACAAACTAGACCCCATACTGGAGGACAACATCCTCAGAGTTGGTGGTCGTTTGAACAGGTCTGCATTACCATCAGAAACCAAGCACCCTGTCATTCTTTCCAAAGACCTGCATGTCTCCCAGCTCATTTTACGTCATATCCATCAACAACTAGGACACGCTGGGAGGAACCACATGTTGTACAGACTTCGACAGAGGTATTGGATAATCAATGCCAATTCAGCTGCAAGGAAGACTATTACAGAGTGCATGGTGTGTAGACGGCACAGAGGAAAACTTGGGGAACAGAAGATGGCAGACCTGCCTCAAGAGCGAGTTGTGCCAGACAAGGCTCCTTTTACTAAAGTGGGAGTTGATTATTTTGGGCCCATAGAAGTGAAAAGAGGAAGAAGCCTTCTAAAAAGGTATGGAGTGATTTTCACTTGTCTGACCAGCCGTGCAATACACCTGGAGGTGGCACATTCACTTGACACAGACTCTTGCATTAACGCCTTGCGGAGATTCATATGCAGAAGAGGCCCTGTGTCAAATTTAAGATCTGATAACGGCACAAATTTTGTTGGAGCAAACAAAGAATTGAAGCAAAGTCTTGCTGCTTTGAATAATGCAAGGATCCAGGATGCTTTAATTCAGGATGGAATTAAGTGGAGCTTTAATACGCCAACAGCCTCACACCAAGGTGGCGTTTGGGAGCGTCTCATTCGATCAGTAAGGAGTATACTGACCTCTGTTCTTGGACAGCAGGTTTTGGATGATGAAGGCCTGCAGACACTGTTTTGTGAAGTAGAGGCGATACTAAACGATAGACCCCTCACAAAAGTGTCTGATGACCCTAATGACCTTGAGGCCCTCACCCCAAACCATATTCTCCTGCTGAAAGGAAAACCCATATTTCCCCCAGGACTCTTTGAAAAGAGTGACCTGTACATCAGAAGAAAATGGAAGCAAGTACAGTATATCGCAGAGCTGTTTTGGAAGAGATGGACATCCGAATACTTACTTGTGATGCAGGAAAGACAGAGATGGGCAGCTCCAAAAAGAAACTTCTCCCCAGGAGATATTGTCGTTATTGCCGATGCTACAGCTCCAAGAGGATCCTGGAAGATGGGTCGAGTTTTGAGTACCAAGTCCGACTACAAAGGATTGGTCCGGTCTGTGTGCATCCAAACTAAAACCAGCGTTTTGGAGAGACCTGTAACAAAGATCTGCCTGCTGGTGGAGGCCACAGAATAATAATAATACCTGTTCTATCTATTCTCTCTTTCTATCCTGTCTTCTTACCATCTGTTTTCTTTCAGTGGCAGCAGAGAAGGAGACACAGAAGACGCTTGAATAGAAAGAATAGCTCCCTTACATGTTATATATATATATAAGGGTAATTGTGACTCACAATTAGGGGCCGATTTGTTGTGGGAGCTATTAACTATTTTTACATTTATTTGTTATGTGATTTTGTAGTATCAATTTGTTTACGGCCATATTATTTAAGTTATTATGAGTCGCAGCTAAATGCTTTTACTTTGAAGGGGTTCTGGGCAATTGGGAAGCACAGCTGGGTGTATTTAGGTAATTAGAGGCAATAGCACAGTGGGCATCAGGGAAGGTATATGGTTTTTACCAGCGTCAGGAGATCATATAGAATCAAACATAATTTTTCTGTATTCTTTGATTAACAGACAATAAACGCCACAAAACTGTCAAATGCTGTCTGGACAATGGACTTCCTGATCTGCGTGAGATTCGCTGCCCTGGTGCTTCAGTGGCTTTTTAGTTTTTATTAGTTGTTGTTGACAAATAGCCACTACACTGCCTGTACCCCCCCTCCCCCATGCTGCTATCACCCTGCCCATACCTGTGCCCCCCCTCCCCCATGCTGCTATGACACTTCCCAAGGGGATTAATAAAGGAACACTTTACTTGACAAAGCCTTTGCATAACATGTTCATACATTGATGCGCCGTGGGCCTTTAAAACAGGTAAATCAGGGAATTAGTTGTATGATGTGTTTAACACACTTTGACACTTTCACAGACAATTACTATGGAAATGATGAATCGGCAAGAAATAACTACCGTAGTATGAAACATCTCAATAGATGAGTCTAAGAGCATGATGGCAAAGGACTGTTCATGTCAAATTATTCCATGTTCTATTATTATTACTACCTCTAAATGGTGCATTTATATAACAGCTTTTATCCAAAGCGCTTTACAACTTATGCCTCATATTCACCCGTTCACTCACCCATTCACTCACCCATTCACTCACCCATTCACTCACACATTCACTCACACATTCACTCACACATTCACTCACCCATTCACTCACACATTCACTCACACATTCACTCACCCATTCACTCACCCATTCACTCACACGTTCACTCACCCATTCACTCACACGTTCACTCACCCATTCACTCACACGTTCACTCACACGTTCACTCACCCATTCACTCACACGTTCACTCACCCATTCACTCCCACGTTCACTCACACATTCACTCACCCATTCACTCACCCATTCACTCACCCGTTCACTCACACATTCACTCACACGTTCACTCACTCATTCACTCACCCATTCACTCACCCGTTCACTCACCCATTCACTCACACATTCACTCACCCATTCACTCCCACATTCACTCACCCATTCACTCACCCATTCACTCACCCATTCACTCACCCATTCACTCACACGTTCACTCACACGTTCACTCACACATTCACTCACCCATTCACTCACACATTCACTCACACATTCACTCACACATTCACTCACCCATTCACTGACACATTCACTCACACATTCACTCACACGTTCACTCACCCGTTCACTCACACGTTCACTCACACATTCACTCACACATTCACTCACACATTCACTCACACATTCACTCACACGTTCACTCACACGTTCACTCACCCATTCACTCACACATTCACTCACACGTTCACTCACCCGTTCACTCACACATTCACTCACACATTCACTCACCCATTCACTCACCCATTCACTCACACATTCACTCACCCATTCACTCACACATTCACTCACACATTCACTCACACAGTCACTCACACATTCACTCACCCATTCACTCACACATTCACTCACCCATTCACTCACCCATTCACTCACCCATTCACTCCCACGTTCACTCACACATTCACTCACCGACGGCGGAGGCCACCATGCAAGGTGCCAACCTGCTCATTGGGCGCAGTTAGGGGTTAAGTGTCTTGCTCAAGGACACATCGACACGCTGCCCGGGGAGGAACCGGAATCGAACCGGGAACCTTCTGATTACCAGATGGCCACTCTACCTCCTGAGCCTTTGATCTGTTTCTCAAAACAGAGGTCAGCGTGAGGTTCTTCATAAAGTTCAATCAATATCTAAAATGAAAACAAAAAAAACGAACCTATACACTAACCTGCTTACTTACTGTCCTCTACTGTCCGGCACTCTTCCTAATATACTAACATACACTCAACACTGCAGCACAAACACTTGTTTGATGAACATTGTTGTTACCCAGCTAGAGTTGTACCCTTCCTGACGACTTGTCATACAAAACTTGTGTAAGTCGCTTTGGATAAAAGCGTTGAGCTAAATGACTAAATGTAAATGTGAATGTAAATGTAAAAATGTAAAATCATCAGACTTAAAGGTTTAATCTGTAATGCCGTCAAACAGCACCCTTTAGGCAAAAGAGCCGAGCCTGAGGTGTCGCCAGCAGTAGAGTCGGTCAGTCGGTCTCCTGGATTGGAATCTCTCTGTGCCCAGCCGACCCCCAGCCGACCCCCAGCTGACCCCCAGCTGACCCCCAGCCGACCCCCAGCCGACAGTCTGCGCTCATGGCCATTTGTACCTGGCGCCTTGAATTTGGACTCACATTAAAAATAAATGATCCTGCCAGATTCTCCCTCTCTGTTGTTTTCACGAGGCCATGTCAGAAGACCGTTTCTCCCTTAATTAATTAAGGGAGAAACAGTCTTCTGACTCTAAAGGGTTTTAATTAAGGGAGAAACAGTCTTCTGACTCTAAAGGGTTAACCCTTTAGAGTCAGAAGACTGAAACGGTCCTTTACACTGTTCATCAATGGCTCTCATGCAGGTAGCAGAAGAGTTAACAAATTCAATCGATAAAATAAAAAGTATGCAGTTGGAGTTTTTATTGATCTGAAAAAAGCTTTCGATACCATTGACCGTGATATTTTACTCAGAAAACTTGAAAAGTATGGAATTAGAGTGGTAGGGCTCAGTTGGATAAAAAGTTACATAGAAAATAGGAAACAATGTGTGCCGATGGGGGAGACCAGATCATCCTGCAAAGTGATAACATGTGGGGTACCGCAAGGATCCATTTTAGGACCGAAATTATTTATATTGTATATTAATGATATCATTGATGTTTCTGATGCACTTAAATTTGTCATTTTTGCAGATGATACTAAAAAAATGTGTTCAGGTGCAGACCTTCAACAGTTGCTAACAAATATTACAGGTGAACTGGGGAAGCTGAAATGTTGGCTTGATACTAACAAACTCTCCTTAAATATAAGTAAGTCTAAATTTATTTTGTTTGGTAATAAGAAAATACATCCGGATACTCAAGTAGAGATATGCATAGATAATGTTCATCTTGAAAGAGTAAATGAATATACTTTTTTGGGGGTCGTGATAGACCAAAACCTCAGCTGGAAAACTCATATTAAAGAAAAAAACAGAGCGTAGCTTAGGTATCTTAAAAAAAAACAGACACATATTAAATTTGAGATCATTATACACAATTTATTGTACTCTTTTATTACCATAGCTAACTTACTGTATAGAAACTTGGGGAAACACATACAAAACTAATCTGAATCCGATTATCATCTTACAGAAAAAGGCAATAAGGGTTGTGAACAATGTTAGTTATCTCCATCCTACAAACACACTGTTTTTTGAACTAAGGGCATTAAAGTTCCTCGACTTAGTTGACCATAAAACAGCAGAGATTGTTTTTAAAGCAAGAAGTCATCAACTGCCATGTAACTTACACATTTTGTTTAAAGAACGAGAGGTGACGTATAATTTAAGAAGAACACTCAATTTGAAACAGCCTAGAGCTCGAACCACACTTAAAACGTAAAAGTATATGTCTGTGTCAGTGAAAGGAGTGAAACTCTGGAACAATATACCGGATGAAATAAAAAACAGCAGGAGTATTTTTAAGTTTAAAAATATGTTTAAAAACAGGGTTCTAGAATCTTAGGGTAGGAGGGGTGGGTGGGTGGGGGACACTGTACAACTGTACAAGCAAAACTGTACATTGGAATATTGACAAAACCATACTTGGTCATTGACATAATCCTGTCATGTCACAGTCACAGTCGTGTTTGAAAGCTGTGTGCATTTAGTATGGTTGTACATCTCACCAGGGTTAAATATCATTTAGTATGGATTAGGGCTGACCTCGATTAGTTGAATAGTCGACTAATCGATTGAAAAGAGCCGTAGTCGACTGCCAAGCTCTTAGTTGAATGCAAAAAAATATATATTATAATTATAAAACATTTTTGCATTCGGTGGGGTAGTCGACTACCTGTCGACTATCGGCAAATTTCGGCCATTCAAAGTCGACTATACAAATCCTTAGTTGGGGACAGGCCTAGTGTGGATACATTACATATTACATCTCACCAGTGTTGAATATCACAAAGGCTGGATCAAAATTATGAATTTTTGTATTTTTTTTTAAAGCTCCGGGGGTAGGAGCAGAGCCTTCTAAAAGATTATTGGCTCTGGTGAGGAGTTATTAAAATACCTCAGAACATGAAAACATGTTTCTGTCCTGCACTCCTCCTCCTCCTCTTCCTCTTCCTCTTCCTTCTCCTCCTCTCCTCCTCCTCCTCCTCCCTCTCCTCCTCTTCCTCCTCTTCCTCCTCCTCCTCCTGCTCCTCCTGCTCCTCCTGCTCCTCCTCCTCTTCCTCCTCTTCCTCCTCCTCCTGCTCCTCCTGCTCCTCCTGCTCCTCCTGCTCCTCCTGCTCCTCCTCCTCCTCCTCCTCCTGCTTATCCTCCTCCTCCTCCTCCTCCTGCTTATCCTCCTCCTCCTCCTCCTCCTGCTTATCCTGCTCCTCCTGTTCCTCCTGCTCCTCCTCCTCTTCCTCCTCCTCCTGCTCCTCCTCCTCATCCTCATCTTCCTCCTTCTCATGCTCCTCCTCCTCCTCCTCCTCCTCCTCCTCCACGGGGAGCAGCGTACTGGCTCATATTAAATGGCAGGCCATGCATTATGCAGCAGCTTAGGGCATAGCGCTGGATCTTCATGTCCTCGGCTGCAGTCCACCTGTCGCTGCTCTGGTCGTAGCGCTCCACGTTGGAGATGAAGGTGAAGCCATTGAAGCCTCCGACCACGAAGAGCAGGCCGTCCAGCACCGCGATGCCAAAGTAGCAGCGGGGGGTGAGCATGTCGGGCAGGGCGCTCCAGGAGTCAGTCAAGGGGCTGTAGGCCTCCGCGCTACGCAGGATGTTTCTACCGTCTGACCCTCCCACCTGAGGACAGGACACATGAGAGGAATGTTTTAGTGTGTGGCTCAGGCAGGCAGGCAGGCAGACACTGTATTAATCCACTTAGGGAAATGAGGGCATCACAGAAGCATTGAAAGTCAAATGATACATGTCTATAGAAATATCTAGTATAAAGCATTTGTCTCCGTGTGCACCTACCGCATAGACTTGTCCTCCGTATGCAGCCACTCCCACTCCCCAACGCCTGGTGCTCATGGGGGCGATCAGAGTCCACTGGTCGGTGTCTGGGCTGTAGCACTCAGCTGTGAGCAGACACTCCTCCCCGTTGTCGCCACCACAGATGTAAACCTGTATTAAGAAAGAATATTCTAATTTAGTTTATATATTCCATTTGATTTCATTCTACTTTAATTGTCTGTTAATGTTGATGCACCAAAGGACCCGGACACATCTTTTGTATGTGCAAGCTTACTTGGCAATAAAGACATTTATGATTTCTGATCTAACGTTCCTTGTGTTCATCTAGCACCCTGTGTCCCTCAGTTCCACCCACCTTGCCCTGGAGGGCTGCTGCCCCCCCGCCCCACCTGCACTACAGCATGGGTGAGATCAGTGTCCACTGGTTGGTTTCAGGCTCGTAGCGCTCGGCGGTGTTCAGTTGCATGTGTCCATCCAACCCTCCCATGGCGTAGATACAGCCGTCCAACGCGACCACGCTGAGGCTACTGCGGCGTGAGTGCATGGGAGCCGCCTGCAGCCAGCTGCGAGTGACGGGGTTGAACCTGCTCACACTGCTGAGATGCTCTCTGTGGCTGTTATAGCCACCAACGCAGTAGACCAGACCGTGAAGATAAGCGGTGCCGTGGCCTCTCCGGGTACTCTCCCCCTCAACGCTCACGTCCATCCATCCACCGGCTCGGATGTTGTAAGCCTCCATGCCACCCCCGCCTCCGATGGCCAATAGGACCTCCTGGGGCCGGCGTGGGCGGGTCAGGGGGTTTGGGAGCCTGTCGGAGCCAGGGGGGTTCAGGACGCTGAGGATGAGGGGCCTGCAGTCGTGGCTGTCCCTCACCACAGGGTTGTTCTGGACGTTGCTCCTGAAGTAGTCAGGCCTCATCAAGCCCATGCGAACCTGGGAAGAGACAAGCAGACAGCGGGTACAACTTAGACATCGGTTGTAGATGGTTTCTGTCGCTAGGGAACAGTTTGGACCCAAATGTTTGAGAACCACTGTACTAGGGAACCTAGTGTTGTTTTAATGTAATGCACAGTAATACAATTATTATTATTATTTTTTATAAATGTTTTTATTTTATTTTATTTTCATACATAACACAGAACATAACAGTACAATAATAATAATAATAATAATAATAATAATAATAATAATAATAATAATAATAATAATAATAATAATAATAATAATAATAATAATAATAATAATAATAATAATAATAATAACAATGACAACAGCGACGACAACAATAATAACAGTAACATGAATCATAATGACCTTGACAAGAGACAAACAAGAAAAAGTAAAATAATAAAAATTAAATTTTAAATAAATGTGGCTCAGGCACTAGCAACCATGTTTGTGTATCCGTAATACAATTAGTTACCTTGGGCAGCAGCAAAGGGATGTGTGTTTTACGCTCCTCATGGGAGTGGTCGATCCAACGGAGGACTGCCTCGAACACCGTCTCCTCGCTCTTCACGTTCAGGTCATCCCTCTCGATGATGTCCACCAGTTGCTGCAGGGACAGCTCCACAAACTCCTGTGAGACGTGCAACATCTCCTCAAAGTGGCACACGATGAAGAGATGGGCCTTGCGCCTCAGGTCAGGGCAGCAGTAGATGTCCACAAACCTCCAGATGCCAACACAGTTTTCCAGAGACAGCTGGCCTTCTAGGAAGTCAGAGCACGCTCCTACTATGCCAGTGACGCGAAGCTGGTCTGCAGCCACCAGAAGCTCTGCCACGTTCTCTGCTGTCACCAGCACAAAGCGTGTGTAGGAGTACTCTATGATGAGCTGCATCATACCCGGGGACACCCCAGGGATACTGTAGACTGCTTTCTCTGAGTCGCTCCAGCGAGTGAAGAGGGCTCTGTGGGACGCAGAGTACAGAGATATCTGATGAGTAAACAGTAAGCAACATTCTGTCCTGTGTAGTAATTAGGGCTGACCCCTATTAGTCGAATAGTCCACTAATTGGTCGAAAGGAGCCGTAGTCGACTGCCAACCTCTTAGAAGCGTGGCTAACGCTAATGGCACGCATACCAGAGGCCAACTGCCTAAGAAAACAGGCACAGAGGCACTGAAAGAGGATTTCACCCATCTAATGAACACACTAGACTAGACAAATATCAAGATGTATCCATCAGTGGACCAATTGCATGCTTTTGCAGAGGACAAGAAGCCTTCAGTCGACTCCTTCAGACATTAAGCACTCCCCACAGCCCAAATGGAATGATACAAAAATATATTATACTTTTTTTTTATATATATATATAGTCGACTAATAGTCGACTAATGGCAGATTTTGGCCAATCATAGTCGACTATCCAAATCCTTAGTCGGGGACAGCCCTAGTAGTAATATATTTTCACTGTAGAAGTATAGGGTCTTAGCACAGTAGAAGTATAGTATCTTTTTACAGTAGAAGTACAGTATAGTATCTGTTTACAGTAGAAGTACAGTATAGTATCTGTTTACAGTAGAAGTGCATTATAGTATCTTTTTACAGTAGAAGTACAGTATAGTATCTGTTTACAGTAGAAGTACAGTATAGTATCGGTTTACAGTAGAAGTGCAGTATCTGTTTACAGTAGAAGTACAGTATAGTATCTGTTTACCGTAAAAGTACAGTATGGTATCTGTTTACTAACCAAGTTAACCTGAACCAAGCTAACCTGAATCAAGCTAACCTGAACCAAGCTAAACTTACCTGAAATAGTCACTGCAGTCACACAGGAGGGCCTTGTAGGCATTCAACTCAGTGCTGTTGACTTTAATAACCACATCACAGAGCCTTCCCTCCAGACGCAGCTCATTAAGGATTGTACAGGACATTGTTTCCTTTTCCATGTGGGGATTTTAAATTGTATCTACAGAATATATTCAAGCTTACAAACAAGTAGCCGGAAACAACAAGTGATATCTTCACTTGGTCTTCTGAGATCTGATATCTTCTTCTTCTTCTTCTTCTTTAGAATTTCCGGCAGTGTAGACGCATCGTGGCGTATTACTGCCCTCCGCAGTTCTTTTGATTGAGCTCTTCTTCTTCTTCTTCCTCTTCTTTCTTCTTTTGAATTTCCCGCAGTGTAGATGCAACATGGCGTATTACTGCCCTCCTCAGTTCTTATACTACGCTAGTAGTATGGTTTCCATATTATGGTCTCTGGTAAATCAACTTTTGCTTGTTTACACTCTTCTTCTTCTTCTCATCTTCAAAACACATTACTATCGTCTCTGTCTCCTTCTTCTCTGCTCCTCTTGTCTGTCTCCTTCTTCTCTGCTCTTGTCATACAATATTGTCAACACCCTGAGAGAATTGTTGAATATATATACTGTACACAAACGTTCTAGAATGTTCTATTATGACATCATACTGTGACATCACAAATGTTCTAGAATGTTTGATTATGACATCATACTGTGACATCACAAATGTTCTAGAATGTTTGATTATGACATCATACTGTGACATCACAAATGTTCTAGAATGTTTGATTATGACATCATACTGTGACATCACAAATGTTCTAGAATGTTTGATTATCATACTGTGACATCACAAATGTTCTAGAATGTTTGATTATGACATCATACTGTGACATCACAAATGTTCTAGAATGTTCTATTATGACATCATACTGTGACATCACAAATGTTCTAGCATGTTTGATTATGACATCATACTGTGACATCACAAATGTTCTAGAATGTTTGATTATGACATCATACTGTGACATCACAAATGTTCTAGAATGTTTGATTATGACATCATACTGTGACATCACAAATGTTCTAGAATGTTTGATTATCATACTGTGACATCACAAATGTTCTAGAATGTTTGATTATGACATCATACTGTGACATCACAAATGTTCTAGAATGTTTGATTATGATATCATACTGTGACATCACAAATGTTCTAGAATGTTTGATTATGACATCATACTGTGACATCACAAATGTTCTAGAATGTTTGATTATGACATCATACTGTGACATCACACATGTTCTAGAATGTTTGATTATTACATCATACTGTGACATCACAACGGAACATGTTTGAGGTCATTTTGAATAATATAAATAATATGTTGACATTAAAAAAGAACAAATAAAATGATAGAAAAAACGACATAAAACAATGATACAAATTATAATAAAATATTTAAGTAAAATGTATAGAAATAAAGAAAAATAAGACAATGAAATAAAGATAATAATTCATTTAAAAGCTATTTTTTGAAAGCTAAGTTTTGAGCAGTGCCAACCGAGTCTGCTGTCCTAACAGACTTGGGGTCTGTAGGGTAAGCACTTATTCCCTCCTCCCTGAACATTTATGGAGATGTATGGGCCTTTTAACACTTTCCGTGCCACTCACGAGATTTCTCTGGTTTTTTTATAGGTGGTTGAATGCCACTCACGAGATTTCTCTGAATTTTTTTTTTTTTTTTAGTGATCTGAAAAATTATTGCATCACCCGAGCCTACCCGAGTATAGCCGAGGGGCGCCGGCGATCACTGTGGAAAAAAGCGCCCCCTGTCGTCTCCCAGATGACATAAGTGATTTTGGAATGGACTCAATGAAAATGAATGGGGAAAAAAATCCCGTACTCCACATTTTCCAGTTCACTGATCCAGCCGGGGTTACCAGAGTTCATTCTGGATCCTCAGATCCCCGCGGATCATGGAGTTCTACTGTATCGCGTTGGATCCATACACGTATCGATTTTTTCGAATGGTGATCAGGAATTGGAATATACCAGTTGGATACCATCTGATGTCAGGTAAGGACTCTATGTTATCAGTGTTAGGATAATCTGAGAAAGTTTGATGAAGTTATAAGCTGTTTTGTGAAATGTCCTCTTTCGGTTTCACTGTAAAAGTCCGTGAGGAAATCAACGGAGCGATTATCAGTGCGCGGCCGTAATGTACTTGCGTGCACGTATAATATTGATCATCTAGCGTTTATTTGAAAAGGATTCATAAAAAGGCAGACGAATATCAACGTTGTGGAATATTCCACTAAAAGACGATTTTCATAGAATGCTCCAGAATGTGCTGTTTTTTATATCAAAACGGGGGCTTTTCTAACTGCTCTGAAACGGAAACGACGCGATAAAAAAACAATCTGCCTTCACAGCACTGACTTGAAAATAGTATTTGATAATGCGATGGGCAGATTAGACACATAGCCATAATTTAAAACATAGATTAGGCGATATTAACGTTAACATTGGCGCAGATGGTGGCATTCAGCCGGTAAAACGGAAAACCAGGCGTGGCGCTCAAAGTGTTAAGTCAGTGATAAAAGTGTCTTTCAAGGATAAGTGAGCTCCTGCACTGATTATTATAGTTCAATATTCAATATTTGATCACCAAAAAACCCCAAAAAGCATAAAAAGGCCCCTCCCCGCCCAAAAAGGGCCCCCAAAAATAGCACAGGCCCAGTGCCCTTTTCAGCCTTTGAGCACCTGCCCCTCTAAAGTCCTGTGCATGTCCCTGCCTAACAGTGTTTATTATTAAGAGTCAGACAGTCCTAACAGTGTTTATTATTAAGAGTCAGTGTTTATTATTAAGAGTGAAATAGTCCTAACAGTGTTTATTATTAAGAGTCAGACAGTCCTAACAGTGTTTATTATTAAGAGTCAGATAGTCCTAACAGTGTTTATTATTAAGAGTCAGACAGTCCTAACAGTGTTTATTATTAAGAGTCAGATAGTCCTAACAGTGTTTATTATTAAGAGTCAGACAGTCCCAACAGTGTTTATTATTAAGAGTCAGATAGTCCTAACAGTGTTTATTATTAAGAGTCAGATAGTCCTAACAGTGTTTATTATTAAGAGTCAGACAGTCCTAACAGTGTTTATTATTAAGAGTCAGACAGTCCTAACAGTGTTTATTATTAAGAGTCAAATAGTCCTAACAGTGTTTATTATTAAGAGTCAGATAGTCCTAACAGTGTTTATTATTAAGAGTCAGATAGTCCTAACAGTGTTTATTATTAAGAGTCAGATAGTCCTAACAGTGTTTATTATTAAGAGTCAGACAGTCCTAACAGTGTTTATTATTAAGAGTCAGATAGTCCTAACAGTGTTTATTATTAAGAGTCAGACAGTCCTAATAGTGTTTATTATTAAGAGTCAGATAGTCCTAACAGTGTTTATTATTAAGTGTCAGATAGTCCTAACAGTGTTTATTATTACAGTCCTAACAGTGTTTATTATTAAGAGTCAGATAGTCCTAACAGTGTTTATTATTAAGAGTCAGTTAGTCCTAACAGTGTTTATTATTAAGAGTCAGATAGTCCTAACAGTGTTTATTATTAAGAGTCAGACAGTCCTAACAGTGTTTATTATTAAGAGTCAGATAGTCCTAACAGTGTTTATTATTAAGAGTCAGACAGTCCTAACAGTGTTTATTATTAAGAGTCAGATAGTCCTAACAGTGTTTATTATTAAGAGTCAGACAGTCCTAATAGTGTTTATTATTAAGAGTCAGATAGTCCTAACAGTGTTTATTATTAAGTGTCAGATAGTCCTAACAGTGTTTATTATTAAGAGTCAGACAGTCCTAATAGTGTTTATTATTAAGAGTCAGATAGTCCTAACAGTGTTTATTATTAAGAGTCAGATAGTCCTAACAGTGTTTATTATTAAGAGTCAGATATTAACAGTGTTTATTATTAAGAGTCAGATAGTCCTAACAGTGTTTATTATTAAGAGTCAGATAGTCCTAACAGTGTTTATTATTAAGAGTCAGATAGTCCTAACAGTGTTTATTATTAAGAGTCAGATAGTCCTAACAGTGTTTATTATTAAGAGGCAGATAGTCCTAACAGTGTTTATTATTAAGAGTCAGACAGTCCTAACAGTGTTTATTATTAAGAGTCAGACAGTCCTAACAGTGTTTATTATTAAGAGTCAGATAGTCCTAACAGTGTTTATTATTAAGAGTCAGTTAGTCCTAACAGTGTTTATTATTAAGAGTCAGATAGTCCTAACAGTGTTTATTATTAAGAGTCAGACAGTCCTAACAGTGTTTATTATTAAGAGTCAGATAGTCCTAACAGTGTTTATTATTAAGAGTCAGATAGTCCTAACAGTGTTTATTATTAAGAGTCAAATAGTCCTAACAGTGTTTATTATTAAGAGTCAGATAGTCCTAACAGTGTTTATTATTAAGAGTCAGATAGTCCTAACAGTGTTTATTATTAAGAGTCAGATAGTCCTAACAGTGTTTATTATTAAGAGTCAGACAGTCCTAACAGTGTTTATTATTAAGAGTCAGATAGTCCTAACAGTGTTTATTATTAAGAGTCAGACAGTCCTAATAGTGTTTATTATTAAGAGTCAGATAGTCCTAACAGTGTTTATTATTAAGTGTCAGATAGTCCTAACAGTGTTTATTATTACAGTCCTAACAGTGTTTATTATTAAGAGTCAGATAGTCCTAACAGTGTTTATTATTAAGAGTCAGTTAGTCCTAACAGTGTTTATTATTAAGAGTCAGATAGTCCTAACAGTGTTTATTATTAAGAGTCAGACAGTCCTAACAGTGTTTATTATTAAGAGTCAGATAGTCCTAACAGTGTTTATTATTAAGAGTCAGACAGTCCTAACAGTGTTTATTATTAAGAGTCAGATAGTCCTAACAGTGTTTATTATTAAGAGTCAGACAGTCCTAATAGTGTTTATTATTAAGAGTCAGATAGTCCTAACAGTGTTTATTATTAAGTGTCAGATAGTCCTAACAGTGTTTATTATTACAGTCCTAACAGTGTTTATTATTAAGAGTCAGATAGTCCTAACAGTGTTTATTATTAAGAGTCAGTTAGTCCTAACAGTGTTTATTATTAAGAGTCAGATAGTCCTAACAGTGTTTATTATTAAGAGTCAGACAGTCCTAACAGTGTTTATTATTAAGAGTCAGATAGTCCTAACAGTGTTTATTATTAAGAGTCAGACAGTCCTAACAGTGTTTATTATTAAGAGTCAGATAGTCCTAACAGTGTTTATTATTAAGAGTCAGACAGTCCTAATAGTGTTTATTATTAAGAGTCAGATAGTCCTAACAGTGTTTATTATTAAGTGTCAGATAGTCCTAACAGTGTTTATTATTAAGAGTCAGACAGTCCTAATAGTGTTTATTATTAAGAGTCAGATAGTCCTAACAGTGTTTATTATTAAGAGTCAGATAGTCCTAACAGTGTTTATTATTAAGAGTCAGATATTAACAGTGTTTATTATTAAGAGTCAGATAGTCCTAACAGTGTTTATTATTAAGAGTCAGATAGTCCTAACAGTGTTTATTATTAAGAGTCAGATAGTCCTAACAGTGTTTATTATTAAGAGTCAGATAGTCCTAACAGTGTTTATTATTAAGAGGCAGATAGTCCTAACAGTGTTTATTATTAAGAGTCAGACAGTCCTAACAGTGTTTATTATTAAGAGTCAGACAGTCCTAACAGTGTTTATTATTAAGAGTCAGATAGTCCTAACAGTGTTTATTATTAAGAGTCAGTTAGTCCTAACAGTGTTTATTATTAAGAGTCAGATAGTCCTAACAGTGTTTATTATTAAGAGTCAGACAGTCCTAACAGTGTTTATTATTAAGAGTCAGATAGTCCTAACAGTGTTTATTATTAAGAGTCAGATAGTCCTAACAGTGTTTATTATTAACACTTTGGTCGCCAAAAACGCCTTACCACGTCATTCCCCGCCATGCTCATTCGGCCAAAGACGCCGTACCACGTCTTTGAGATCAATATTTCAAAAATCTGTGATCGCAATCATATTTCTCCCCCGGAGACTTGAGATCTACTGTTGATCCCCTCTCAACTCTCCAACGGTTCAAGAGCGCCATCTGGTGGCCGATCGGCGGATCGCCCAAACCGGAAACAGGAAACGGAAGCTGGTGCTCATTCCAATTCGGTCCGATCACTCGCTAATAGTCCCAGGACTCGAGCTAGACACAATGGATAGCAATCCGTTACCAATAACTCGATAAACAACATGATTTGGACGTATATACTATTATACAACCTGGAGATGGATCGCTTTTTTCTACATCCCATAATAGGAATATTTCTGCTCCACGCTCATCGCCCAACGCTACGAGGAAGCTACGGTGAGATTCAGCGTTTTTTTTTAACGTGTTCAATATAAACTGCTCTGATGATCATATCACCCACACTAGATGAATCATATAACGTTGGCCACGGAATTATAAACGACCCCCCCCCCCCCATGCGGTCAACATCAGATGATAAGTAGTAACTTCTAGAAGCACATCCATTTGAAATGTTTTATCTCGCGCAGATCGCTATCAAACTGTATTTGATCATCAATATAATGCATTTAGGGCTATAAATCACGTTCTGGAGAATGCTGCAGAAAACGATAAAAACATACTTATACTTTAGACCGTATTTTAGTATGAATATGTGAATGAAAAAGTATAACGTTGCTACACCCTGAACAATAGATACTTGACGTTGAATGGGCCATAATAATGTCAATTTAGCAATACAATTTAAAAAGTTATAGCCCTGCAAAGAAGGGGAACTTCTCCATAGACAAATAGAGCTGGCGTGGGATGGTTTCTTATGAATATAAGCCTGGCGACCAAAGTGTTAAGAGTCAGATAGTCCTAACAGTGTTTATTATTAAGAGTCAGATAGTCCTAACAGTGTTTATTATTAAGAGTCAGACAGTCCTAACAGTGTTTATTATTAAGAGTCAGACAGTCCTAACAGTGTTTATTATTAAGAGTCAGACAGTCGAAAACAGTGTTTATTATTAAGAGTCAGACAGTCCTAACAGTGTTTATTATTAAGAGACAGATAGTCCTAACAGTGTTTATTATTAAGAGTCAGATAGTCCTAACAGTGTTTATTATTAAGAGTCAGACAGTCCTAACAGTGTTTATTATTAAGAGACAGATAGTCCTAACAGTGTTTATTATTAAGAGTCAGATAGTCCTAACAGTGTTTATTATTAAGAGTCAGATAGTCCTAACAGTGTTTATTATTAAGAGTCAGACAGTCCTAACAGTGTTTATTATTAAGAGTCAGACAGTCCTAACAGTGTTTAATATTAAGAGACAGACAGTCCTAACAGTGTTTATTATTAAGAGTCACGGTTGTGGAGCCTGATGGCTACTGGCAGGAAGGACTGGCTGAGGCGGTTTGTGGTGTGTTGTGGGGGGGTATTTTATTTATTTGTTTATTTGAAATCTTTATTTCGATGTAAATAAATACAAACTAAATAAATAACGAAACAAAAGCAAAACATAACTCAAACAAAATAAATAACTAAACAAAAGCAAAACATAACTCAATTTACATGTTAGAAAAAAAGTAGGAAGAAGTATACACTTATTTAATCCTACCCCTTTTCCACTACTCAAATGAGTGTACTAATTTAAAACATTTCTTTTTTTTTATCTAATTGTTCTCCCCATTTTTCTATTTTTTTCCCGTCCTCAATTTTGTATTGTCCAATTCTACCCTCCCCTGTCTCGAAAGTTGCTAGACCATGCCTCCCACAAGCCGGCTGCAATGTGGACGAAGCCTTGCATCACGTGTCCCCTCCGGTACTCGAGGAGGCAGCCGTCACATCTTTTCACCTGCACAGCGCAACCTCTCAGCGGCGGGGGTCTGCGTGGGAGGGACACATCGCCCTCCTCGCTTCCTGATTCTACTGCGCAGGCGCACCAACCGACCTGTAGGAGTCGCTGTCCACAACGTCCGATCCCCACCCACCAGCTTCCCACCCCTAACACTGCCAATTGTATTAGTATGAACGACCAGCCAAGCTGGTTGCAACGCCGAGAACCCAGCATCTCCTTTGTTGGTGGTGAGCGCCTTGCCCACTGCGCCACCTAGCCGCCCTTAATTTAAAACATTTCAAAACAAATATATATATGCAAAAAAAAGAAAAAAAACTATATTATGTAAAACATGAAAGAATTTAATAAAAATGTAAACACCCGTGAATATCAAGTCCCTTCCTCATCCCTGTATCTCGTGAACATCATTTCCTTATAAATCAGTTTGAATTGTCTCATATTTGGACATTGTTTTAGCACCACATTCAGACTGTTCCACAGTTTCACTCCACATATCGAGATGCAGTGTCTTCTCCTGGTAGTGCATACATTAAGAACTTTTAAATTGAGTCCCCCCTCAGTTTATAACCCCCCTCTCTATCAAAGAACAAGTACATTACCTTTTGCTTTATACATTAATTGTGCCGTTTTAAATTCCACACGATTATTTAACTTTAATGTTTTTGACTTTAAAAATATCACGATAACCTGCAATGTGAACTATCCTTATGGCCCTTTTTTGATGTATAAAAAGTGGTTGTAGTGTAGAATTATAAGTGTTTCCCCAGACTTCAGCACAGTAATTTAAATATGGAAAACTAGTGAACAGTATAATGTAGAGTGATTTTCTATCCAGAATGTGCTTTACTTTACTCATGACTGAAATGCTTCTTGACAGTTTAGTTTGGACATTTTATGTGAGGTTTCCAGCAGATTTTATGGTCTATTATTACACATAAGTCTATGGTGTGGTGGTGTTCATCACTTTAATAATAAACACTGTTAGGACTATCTGACTCTTAATAATAAACACTGTTAGGACTGTCTGACTCTTAATAATAAACACTGTTAGGACTATCTGACTCTTAATAATAAACAATGTTAGGACTATCTGACTCTTAATAATAAACACTATTAGGACTGTCTGACTCTTAATAATAAACACTGTTAGGACTGTCTGACTCTTAATAATAAACACTGTTAGGACTATCTGACTCTTAATAATAAACACTGTTAGGACTGTCTGACTCTTAATAATAAACACTGTTAGGACTGTCTGACTCTTAATAATAAACACTGTTAGGACTATCTGACTCTTAATAACAAACACTGCATGGACTCTGGTACAGTGTGTTACTATGGTTTGGACCATTTATACCATCATCACTATTACTACTGTCTGATTGGCAATTGGTTTTGATAGTTCACCAGTGAGCTGGATGCAATCCTACCTGGAGGGGAGAGAACAGATGGTGGAGGTAAACGATACACTACCCCCCCCCCTCCCAGTGAGCTGTGGTGTTCCACAAGGAAGCATACTAGGACCGCTACTGTTCCTAATTTATGCAAATGACATGTCGTCAGCTTGTGACTGCAACTTGTTCCTGTTTGCGGACGACTCAGCCCTGCTGGTCTCTGACAAGAACAAGTTACAGGTTGAAAAAACCCTCAGCTCTGAACTCGGCAGAATCAGCATATGGCTCGCTGATAACAAACTATCATTACACCTGGGCAAAACAGAGTCCATTCTCTTCGGTTCAAATAACAAACTCAGCAAGACCGACGGCTTCTCAGTTACAGTGGGTGACAATATTGTCACAAGGAAAGATGAAATTACCTACCTGGGTTCCATCTTAGAGGCTAATCTTTCCTGTGACAAAATGGCAACCAATGTAATTAAAAAAAGTCAACCAACGAACTAGATTCTTGTACCGGATCTCCTCTCTGGTAAACAAGAATACCTTGAAGACTCTGGCAGGAGCACTCATTCAAGGGTACTACGACCTCATGGTACCAAAGCACCTCAAAGGCACTAAAAAACAAGATTACAAACATCACAAAACAAACTGGTCAGACTACTGCTTGACCTTACCCCCAGAACCCACCTCACCCCTGCCCACGTTGACAACCTAGGATGGCTTAGAGTAGACGACAGAGTACAGCAACTTGCAATGGGCCTGGTCTACAAGATACACTACACCACTAAGGTACCCATGTACATGTCGACATACTTCCCAAAGGTCAGTGAATACCACGACACCAGAGGGAGCTCCACAAATCATGTTCAACCGAATGAATTGAAAATGGGGGACCCTGATGTAAACAAGACGAAAGTCTTTCTCTGGTTTTCATCCCCTTAACAATTGTGTGTATTGAGCTGTACTGTATTGTACCCATTCTGCAATCTGTTAATAACATGTTCAATCAATCAATCAATCAATCAATCAAATTGAATCCTGCCACTCACTACTGTTATAACTTATCACTATCATCATCACTACTTGCACTGTGTTCTACGTTCTAGTATCATTACTACCTGTCCTGCCTGTACCCCCCCTCCCCCATGCTGCTATGACACTTCCCAAGGGGATTAATAAAGGAACACTTTACGTGACAAAGCCTTTGCATAACATGTTCATACATCGATGCGCCGTGGGCCTTTAAAACAGGTAAATCAGGGAATTAGTTGTATGATGTGTTTAACACACTTTGACACTTTCACAGACAATTACTATGGAAATGATGAATCGGCAAGAAATAACTACCGTAGTATGAAACATCTCAATAGATGAGTCTAAAAGCATGATGGCAAAGGACTGTTCATGTCAAATTATTCCATGTTCTATTATTATTACTACCTCTAAATGGTGCATTTATATAACAGCTTTTATCCAAAGCGCTTTACAACTTATGCCTCACGTTCACCCATTCACTCACCCATTCACTCACCCATTCACTCACACATTCACTCACACATTCACTCACCCATTCACTCACCCATTCACTCACCCATTCACTCACCCATTCACTCACACATTCACTCACCCATTCACTCACCCATTCACTCCCACGTTCACTCACACATTCACTCCCACGTTCACTCACCCATTCACTCACCCATTCACTCACACATTCACTCACACGTTCACTCACACATTCACTCACCCATTCACTCACCCATTCACTCACCCGTTCACTCACACATTCACTCACCCATTCACTCACACATTCACTCACACATTCACTCACCCATTCACTCACCCATTCACTCACCCATTCACTCACCCATCCACTCACACGTTCACTCACACATTCACTCACCCATTCACTCACCCATTCACTCACCCGTTCACTCACACATTCACTCACCCATTCACTCACACATTCACTCACACATTCACTCACCCATTCACTCACCCATTCACTCACCCATTCACTCACCCATTCACTCACACATTCACTCACCCATTCACTCACCCATTCACTCCCACGTTCACTCACACGTTCACTCCCACGTTCACTCACCCATTCACTCACCCATTCACTCACACGTTCACTCACACGTTCACTCACACATTCACTCACCCATTCACTCACCCGTTCACTCACCCGTTCACTCACACATTCACTCACCCATTCACTCACCCATTCACTCACACATTCACTCACACATTCACTCACCCATTCACTCACACATTCACACACACATTCACTCACACGTTCACTCCCACATTAACTCACACATTCACTCACACATTCACTCACACATTCACTCACACATTCACTCACACATTCACTCACCCATTCACTCACCCATTCACTCACACGTTCACTCACCCATTCACTCACCCATTCACTCACCCATTCACTCACCCGTTCACTCACCCATTCACTCACCCATTCACTCACACGTTCACTCACCCGTTCACTCACACGTTCACTCACCCATTCACTCACCCATTCACTCACACATTCACTCACCCATTCACTCACCCATTCACTCACCCATTCACTCACCCATTCACTCACACATTCACTCACCCATTCACTCACCCATTCACTCACCCATTCACTCACCCATTCACTCACCCATTCACTCACACATTCACTCACCCATTCACTCACCCATTCACTCACACATTCACTCACCCATTCACTCACACATTCACTCACACATTCACTCACACGTTCACTCCCACGTTCACTCACCCATTCACTCACCCATTCACTCACACATTCACTCACCCATTCACTCACCCATTCACTCACACATTCACTCACCCATTCACTCACACATTCACTCACCCATCACCCATTCACTCACACGTTCACTCACACGTTCACTCACACATTCACTCACACATTCACTCACCCATTCACTCACCCATTCACTCACACATTCACTCACCCATTCACTCACACATTCACTCACACGTTCACTCACACATTCACTCACACGTTCACTCACACATTCACTCACCCATTCACTCACCCATTCACTCACCCATTCACTCACCCATTCACTCACACGTTCACTCACCCATTCACTCACCCATTCACTCACCCATTCACTCACACATTCACTCACCCATTCACTCACACATTCACTCACCCATTCACTCACCCATTCACTCACCCATTCACTCACACATTCACTCACCCATTCACTCACACATTCACTCACACATTCACACACCGACGGCGGAGGCCACCATGCAAGGTGCCAACCTGCTCATCGGGCGCAGTTAGGGGTTAAGTGTCTTGCTCAAGGACACATCGACACGCTGCCCGGGGAGGAACCGGAATCAAACCGGGAACCTTCTGATTACCAGATGGCCACTCTACCTCCTGAGCCCCCCCCCCCCCCCCCCCCCCCCCCTTCATGTCAAAATGAAGCATTGTGCAGATTACTTGCCAACTGACATCACATAACCTAAACTGGGAATTGATTACAATTAGTGCATGTCTACCATGAAATAGCAAAACAATGAATATGTTTGCAACCTGACACACGTATCACCATTGTAACTGTGTTTGGCACAAACTCAATAAAAGCATTTGATCTGTTTCTCAAAACAGAGGTCAGCGTGAGGTCACTTCTGTTTCCAAAGAGTCAAATGTATTTGACAATAATGTTCACCTTAGATTTTGGTTCATAAAGTTCAATCAATATCTAAAATGAAATGAAAAAAAACGAACCTATACACTAACCTGCTTACTGTCCTCTACTGTCCGGCACTCTTCCTAATATACTAACATACACTCAACACTGCAGCACAAACACTTGTTTGATGAACATTGTTGTTACCCAGCTAGAGTTGTACCCTTCCTGACGACTTGTCATACAAAACTTGTGTAAGTCGCTTTGGATAAAAGCGTTGAGCTAAATGACTAAATGTAAATGTGAATGTAAATGTAAAAATGTAAAATCATCAGACTTAAAGGTTTAATCTGTAATGCCGTCAAACAGCACCCTTTAGGCAAAAGAGCCGAGCCTGAGGTGGTGTGGCCAGCAGTAGAGTCGGTCAGTCGGTCTCCTGGATTGGAATCTCTCTGTGCCCAGCCGACCCCCAGCCGACCCCCAGCTGACCCCCAGCCGACCCCCAGCTGACCCCCAGCTGACCCCCAGCCGACCCCCAGCCGACAGTCTGCGCTCATGGCCATTTGTACCTGGCGCCTTGAATTTGGACTCACATTAAAAATAAATGATCCTGCCAGATTCTCCCTCTCTGTTGTTTTCACGAGGCCATGTCAGAAGACCGTTTCTCCCTTAATTAATTAAGGGAGAAACAGTCTTCTGACTCTAAAGGGTTTTAATTAAGGGAGAAACAGTCTTCTGACTCTAAAGGGTTAACCCTTTAGAGTCAGAAGACTGAAACGGTCCTTTACACTGTTCATCAATGGCTCTCATGCAGGTAGCAGAAGAGTTAACAAATTCAATCGATAAAACAAAAAGTATGCAGTTGGAGTTTTTATTGATCTGAAAAAAGCTTTCGATACCATTGACCGTGATATTTTACTCAGAAAACTTGAAAAGTATGGAATTAGAGTGGTAGGGCTCAGTTGGATAAAAAGTTACATAGAAAATAGGAAACAATGTGTGCCGATGGGGGAGACCAGATCATCCTGCAAAGTGATAACATGTGGGGTACCGCAAGGATCCATTTTAGGACCGAAATTATTTATATTGTATATTAATGATATCATTGATGTTTCTGATGCACTTAAATTTGTCATTTTTGCAGATGATACTAAAAAAATGTGTTCAGGTGCAGACCTTCAACAGTTGCTAACAAATATTACAGGTGAACTGGGGAAGCTGAAATGTTAGCTTGATACTAACAAACTCTCCTTAAATATAAGTAAGTCTAAATTTATTTTGTTTGGTAATAAGAAAATACATCCGGATACTCAAGTAGAGATATGCATAGATAATGTTCATCTTGAAAGAGTAAATGAATATACTTTTTTGGGGGTCGTGATAGACCAAAACCTCAGCTGGAAAACTCATATTAAAGAAAAAAACAGAGCGTAGCTTAGGTATCTTAAAAAAAACAGACACATATTAAATTTGAGATCATTATACACAATTTATTGTACTCTTTTATTACGATAGCTAACTTACTGTATAGAAACTTGGGGAAACACATACAAAACTAATCTGAATCCGATTATCATCTTACAGAAAAAGGCAATAAGGGTTGTGAACAATGTTAGTTATCTCCATCCTACAAACACACTGTTTTTTGAACTAAGGGCATTAAAGTTCCTCGACTTAGTTGACCATAAAACAGCAGAGATTGTTTTTAAAGCAAGAAGTTATCAACTGCCATGTAACTTACACATTTTGTTTAAAGAACGAGAGGTGACGTATAATTTAAGAAGAACACTCAATTTGAAACAGCCTAGAGCTCGAACCACACTTAAAACGTAAAAGTATATGTCTGTGTCAGTGAAAGGAGTGAAACTCTGGAACAATATACCGGATGAAATAAAAAACAGCGGGAGTATTTTTAAGTTTAAAAAGATGTTTAAAAACAGGGTTCTAGAATCTTAGGGTAGGAGGGGTGGGTGGGTGGGGGACACTGTACAACTGTACAAGCAAAACTGTACATTGGAATATTGACAAAACCATACTTGGTCATTGACATAATCCTGTCATGTCACAGTCACAGTCGTGTTTGAAAGCTGTGTGCATTTAGTATGGTTGTACATCTCACCAGGGTTAAATATCATTTAGTATGGATTAGGGCTGACCTCGATTAGTTGAATAGTCGACTAATCGATCGAAAAGAGCCGTAGTCGACTGCCAAGCTCTTAGTTGAATGCAAAAAAATATATATTATAATTATAAAACATTTTTGCATTCGGTGGGGTAGTCCACTACCTGTCGACTATCGGCAAATTTCGGCCATTCAAAGTCGACTACACAAATCCTTAGTTGGGGACAGGCCTAGTGTGGATACATTACATATTACATCTCACCAGTGTTGAATATCACAAAGGCTGGATCAAAATTATGAATTTTTGTATTTTTTTTTTTAAAGCTCCGGGGCTAGGAGCAGAGCCTTCTAAAAGATTATTATATGGCTCTGGTGAGGAGTTATTAAAATACCTCAGAACATGAAAACATGTTTCTGTCCTGCACTCCTCCTCCTCCTCCTCCTCTTCCTCCTCCTGCTCCTCCTGCTCCTCCTGCTCCTCCTCCTCTTCCTCCTCTTCCTCCTGCTCCTCCTGCTCCTCCTGCTCCTCCTGCTCCTCCTGCTCCTCCTGCTCCTCCTCCTCCTCCTCCTCCTGCTTATCCTCCTCCTCCTCCTCCTCCTCCTCCTGCTTATCCTGCTCCTCCTGCTCCTCCTGCTCCTCATCCTCCTCCTCCTCCTCCTCCACGGGGAGCAGCGTACTGGCTCATGTTAAATGGCAGGCCATGCATTACGCAGCAGCTTAGGCCATAGCGCTGGATCTTCATGTCCTCGGCTGCAGTCCACCTGTCGCTGCTCTGGTCGTAGCGCTCCACGTTGGAGATGAAGGTGAAGCCATTGAAGCCTCCGACCACGAAGAGCAGGCCGTCCAGCACCGCAATGCCAAAGTAGCAGCGGGGGGTGAGCATGTCGGGCAGGGCGCTCCAGGAGTCAGTCAAGGGGCTGTAGGCCTCCGCGCTACGCAGGGCGTTTACATCATCCTCCCCTCCCACCTGAGGACAGGACACATGAGAGGAATGTTTTAGTGTGTGGCTCAGGCAGGCAGGCAGGCAGACACTGTATTAATCCACATAGGGAAAAGAGGGCATCACAGAAGCATTGAAAGTCAAATGATACATGTCTATAGAAATATCTAGTATAAAGCATTTGTCTCCGTGTGCACCTACCGCATAGACATGTTCTCCGTATGCAGCCACTCCCACTCCGTCACGCCTGGTGCTCATGGGGGCGATCAGAGTCCACTGGTCGGTGTCTGGGCTGTAGCACTCAGCTGTGAGCAGACACCCCGTCCAGCTGAAGCCACCACAGATGTAAACCTGTAATAAGAAAGAATATTCTAATTTAGTTTATATATTCCATTTGATTTCATTCTACTTTAATTGTCTGTTAATGTTGATGCACCAAAGGACCCAGACACATCTTTTGTATGTGCAAGCTTACTTGGCAATAAAGACATTTATGATTTCTGATCTAACGTTCCTTGTGTTCATCTAGCACCCTGTGTCCCACAGTTCCACCCACCTTGCCCTGGAGGGCTGCTGCCCCGGCGGTGCTCCTGTGCTCCAGCATGGGTGAGATCAGTGTCCACTGGTTGGTTTCAGGCTCGTAGCGCTCGGCGGTGTTCAGTACCACGTCTCCGTCCAACCCTCCCATGGCGTAGATACAGCCGTCCAACACGACCACGCTGAGGTGACTGCGGCCTGAGTGCATGGGAGCTGCCTGCAGCCAGCTGCGAGTGACGGGGTTGAACCTGCTCACACTGCTGAGATGCTCTACGCCGTCCCAGCCACCGACGCAGTAGACCAGACCGTGGAGATAAGCGGTGCCGTGGTACCACCGGGGACTCTCCCCCTCAACGCTCACGTCCATCCATCCACCGGCTCGGATGTTGTAAGCCTCCATGCCACCCCCGCCTCCGATGGCCAATAGGACCTCCTGGGGCCGGCGTGGGCGGGTCAGGGGGTTTGGGAGCCTGTCGGAGCCAGGGGGGTTCAGGACGCTGAGGATGAGGGGCCTGCAGTCGTGGCTGTCCCTCACCACAGGGTTGTTCTGGACGTTGCTCCTGAAGTAGTCAGGCCTCATCAAGCCCATGCGAACCTGGGAAGAGACAAGCAGACAGCGGGTACAACTTAGACATCGGTTGTAGACGGTTTCTGTTGCTAGGGAACAGTTTGGACCCAAATGTTTGAGAACCACTGTACTAGGGAACCTAGTGTTGTTTTAATGTAATGCACACTAATACAATTATTATTATTATTTTTTATAAATGTTTTTATTTTATTTTATTTTCATACATAACACAGAACATAACAGTACAATAATAATAATAATAATAATAATAATAATAATAATAATAATAATAATAATAATAATAATAATAATAATAATAATAATAATAATAATAATAATAATAATAATAATAATAATAACAATGACAACAGCGACGACAACAATAATAACAGTAACATGAATCATAATGACCTTGACAAGAGACAAACAAGAAAAAGTAAAATAATAAAAATTAAATTTTAAATAAATGTGGCTCAGGCACTAGCAACCATGTTTGTGTATCCGTAATACAATTAGTTACCTTGGGCAGCAGCAAAGGGATGTGTGTTTTACGCTCCTCATGGGAGTGGTCGATCCAACGGAGGACTGCCTCGAACACCGTCTCCTCGCTCTTCACGTTCAGGTCATCCCTCTCGATGATGTCCACCAGTTGCTGCAGGGACAGCTCCACAAACTCCTGTGAGACGTGCAACATCTCCTCAAAGTGGCACACGATGAAGAGATGGGCCTTGCGCCTCAGGTCAGGGCAGCAGTAGATGTCCACGAACCTCCAGATGCCAACACAGTTTTCCAGAGACAGCTGGCCTTCTAGGAAATCAGAGCACGCTCCTACTATGCCAGTGACGCGAAGCTGGTCTGCAGCCACCAGAAGCTCTGCCACGTTCTCTGCTGTCACCAGCACAAAGCGTGTGTAGGAGTACTCTATGATGAGCTGCATCATACCCGGGGACACCCCAGGGATACTGTAGACTGCTTTCTCTGAGTCGCTCCAGCGAGTGAAGAGGGCTCTGTGGGACGCAGAGTACAGAGATATCTGATGAGTAAACAGTAAGCAACATTCTGTCCTGTGTAGTAATTAGGGCTGACCCCTATTAGTCGAATAGTCCACTAATTGGTCGAAAGGAGCCGTAGTCGACTGCCAACCTCTTAGAAGCGTGGCTAACGCTAATGGCACGCATACCAGAGGCCAACTGCCTAAGAAAACAGGCACAGAGGCACTGAAAGAGGATTTCACCCATCTAATGAACACACTAGACTAGACAAATATCAAGATGTATCCATCAGTGGACCAATTGCATGCTTTTGCAGAGGACAAGAAGCCTTCAGTCGACTCCTTCAGACATTAAGCACTCCCCACAGCCCAAATGGAATGATACAAAAATATATTATACTTTTTTTTAATATACTATCCAAATCCTTAGTCGGGGACAGCCCTAGTAGTAATATATTTTCACTGTAGAAGTATAGGGTCTTAGCACAGTAGAAGTATAGTATCTTTTTACAGTAGAAGTACAGTATAGTATCTGTTTACAGTAGAAGTACAGTATAGTATCTGTTTACAGTAGAAGTGCATTATAGTATCTTTTTACAGTAGAAGTACAGTATAGTATCTGTTTACAGTAGAAGTACAGTATAGTATCGGTTTACAGTAGAAGTACAGTATCTGTTTACAGTAGAAGTACAGTATAGTATCTGTTTACCGTAAAAGTACAGTATGGTATCTGTTTACTAACCAAGTTAACCTGAACCAAGCTAACCTGAATCAAGCTAACCTGAACCAAGCTAAACTTACCTGAAATAGTCACTGCAGTCACACAGGAGGGCCTTGTGGGCATTCAACTCAGTGCTGTTGACTTTAATAACCACATCACAGAGCCTTCCCTCCAGACGCAGCTCATTAAGGATTGTACAGGACATTGTTTCCTTTTCCATGTGGGGATTTTAAACTGTATCTACAGAATATATTCAAGCTTACAAACAAGTAGCCGGAAACAACAAGTGAGATCTTCACTTGGTCTTCTGAGATCTGATATCTTCTGAGAGAATTGTTGAATATATATACTGTACACAAACGTTCTAGAATGTTCTATTATGACATCATACTGTGACATCACAAATGTTCTAGAATGTTTGATTATGACATCATACTGTGACATCACAAATGTTCTAGAATGTTTGATTATGACATCATACTGTGACATCACAAATGTTCTAGAATGTTTGATTATGACATCATACTGTGACATCACAAATGTTCTAGAATGTTTGATTATCATACTGTCACATCACAAATGTTCTAGAATGTTTGATTATGACATCATACTGTGACATCACAAATGTTCTAGAATGTTCTATTATGACATCACTGTGACATCACAAATGTTCTAGAATGTTTGATTATGACATCATACTGTGACATCACAAATGTTCTAGAATGTTTGATTATCATACTGTGACATCACAAATGTTCTAGAATGTTTGATTATGACATCATACTGTGACATCACAAATGTTCTAGAATGTTTGATTATGATATCATACTGTGACATCACAAATGTTCTAGAATGTTTGATTATGACATCATACTGTGACATCACAAATGTTCTAGAATGTTTGATTATGACATCATACTGTGACATCACACATGTTCTAGAATGTTTGATTATTACATCATACTGTGACATCACAACGGAACATGTTTGAGGTCATTTTGAATAATATAAATAATATGTTGACATTAAAAAAGAACAAATAAAATGATAGAAAAAACGACATAAAACAATGATACAAATTATAATAAAATATTTAAGTCAAATGTATAGAAATAAAGAAAAATAAGACAATGAAATAAAGATAATAATTCATTTAAAAGCTATTTTTTGAAAGCTAAGTTTTGAGCAGTGCCAACCGAGTCTGCTGTCCTAACAGACTTGGGGTCTGTAGGGTAAGCACTTATTCCCTCCTCCCTGAACATTTATGGAGATGTATGGGCCTTTTAACACTTTCCGTGCCACTCACGAGATTTCTCTGGTTTTTTTATAGGTGGTTGAATGCCACTCACGAGATTTTTTTTAGCGATCTGAAAAATTATTGCATCACCCGAGCCTACCCGAGTATAGCCGAGGGGCGCCGGCGATCACTGTGGAAAAAAGCGCCCCCTGTCGTCTCCCAGATGACATAAGTGATTTTGGAATGGACTCAATGAAAATGAATGGGGAAAAAAATCCGGTACTCCACATTTTCCAGTTCACTGATCCAGCCGGGGTTACCAGAGTTCATTCTGGATCCTCAGATCCCCGCGGATCATGGAGTTCTACTGTATCGCGTTGGATCCATACACGTATCGATTTTTTCGAATGGTGATCAGGAATTGGAATATACCAGTTGGATACCATCTGATGTCAGGTAAGGACTCTATGTTATCAGTGTTAGGATAATCTGAGAAAGTTTGATGAAGTTATAAGCTGTTTTGTGAAATGTCCTCTTTCGGTTTCACTGTAAAAGTCTGTGAGGAAATCAACGGAGCGATTATCAGTGCGCGGCCGTAATGTACTTGCGTGCACGTATAATATTGATCATCTAGCGTTTATTTGAAAACGATTCATAAAAAGGCCGACGAATATCAACGTTGTGGAATATTCCACTAAAAGACGATTTTCATAGAATGCTCCAGAATGTGCTGTTTTTTATATCAAAACGGGGGCTTTTCTAACTGCTCTGAAACGGAAACGACGCGATTAAAAAACAATCTGCCTTCACAGCACTGACTTGAAAATAGTATTTGATAATGCGATGGGCAGATTAGACACATAGCCATAATTTAAAACATAGATTAGGCGATATTAACGTTAACATTGGCGCAGATGGTGGCATTCAGCCGGTAAAACGGAAAACCAGGCGTGGCGCTCAAAGTGTTAAGTCAGTGATAAAAGTGTCTTTCAAGGATAAGTGAGCTCCTGCACTGATTATTATAGTTCAATATTCAATATTATTTCACCAAAAAAACCCAAAAAGCATAAAAAGGCCCCTCCCCGCCCAAAAAGGGCCCCCAAAAATAGCACAGGCCCAGTGCCCTTTTCAGCCTTTGAGCACCTGCCCCTCTAAAGTCCTGTGCATGTCCCTGCCTAACAGTGTTTATTATTAAGAGTCAGACAGTCCTAACAGTGTTTATTATTAAGAGTCAGATAGTCCTAACAGTGTTTATTATTAAGAGTCAGACAGTCCTAACAGTGTTTATTATTAAGAGTCAGACAGTCCTAATAGTGTTTATTATAGTGTTTTTTCAACCTGTAACTTGTTCTTGTCAGAGACCAGCAGGGCTGAGTCGTCCGCAAACAGGAACAAGTTGCAGTCACAAGCTGACGACATGTCATTTGCATAAATTAGGAACAGTAGCGGTCCTAGTATGCTTCCTTGTGGAACACCACAGCTCACTGTGAGGGGGGGGGATAGGGTACCGTTTACCTCCACCATCTGTTCCCTCCCCTCAAGGTAGGATTGCATCCAGCTCACTGATAGACTATCAAAACCAATTGCTTTTAGCTTGTCAATCAGAATGGAGTGATTGACCGTGTCAAAGGCCTTTTGTAGGTCCAGCATGACCATGCCGCAGTATTTGCCTGCGTCCACCTCTTGTTTGATGTGGTCATTCAAATAGAGAAGGCATGTGTCAGTGGAGTGGGATGTTCTGAAGCCAGATTGGAATTCGTAGATTAGATTTTTTTCCGCTAGGTACTTTTCGACCTGTTCGTAGACTATTTTTTCCATGACTTTCGAGATGGAGGTGAGAATAGAAACAGGGCGGTAGTTGCCTGGGTCTAATTTGCTGCCCTTTTTGTGCAGAGGGGTCACCCTCGCAATTTTGAAGTCCTTGGGGACGTGTCCCTGTTTTATGGAACAGAGAAAAAGAGGAATGTCAAACATCATACTGTGACATCACAAATGTTCTAGAATGTTTGATTATGATATCATACTGTGACATCACAAATGTTCTAGAATGTTTGATTATGACATCATACTGTGACATCACAAATGTTCTAGAATGTTCTATTATGACATCATACTGTGACATCACAAATGTTCTAGAATGTTTGATTATGACATCATACTGTGACATCACAAATGTTCTAGAATGTTTGATTATGACATCATACTGTGACATCACACATGTTCTAGAATGTTTGATTATTACATCATACTGTGACATCACAACGGAACATGTTTGAGGTCATTTTGAATAATATAAATAATATGTTGACATTAAAAAAGAACAAATAAAATGATAGAAAAAACGACATAAAACAATGATACAAATTATAATAAAATATTTAAGTAAAATGTGGGCGGCTAGGTGGTGTAGTGGGCAAGGCACTCGCCACCAGTGTGGAGACGCTAGGATTCGCGTGTTCGAATCCAGCTCTCCACATTGTTTTCAGTTTAGCTGGTCGTCCGCAGTAATACACATTGGCCGTATTACGGGGAGGGAAACTGAAGGGTGGGGATCGGGAGTTGTGAACAAGCGACTCCTACAAGTCGGTTGGTGCGCCTGCGCAGTAGAATCAGGAAGTGTCGAGGGCAGCGTGAGCCTCCCACGCGTTACTCCTCGACACTGAGAGATCGAGCTGCGCAGGTGAAAAGATGCGACTGCTGTTACCTCAAGTACCGGAGGGGACTTGTGCTATGTATGACTTAGTCCACATTGCAGCCGGCTTGTGGGAGGCAAGAAACAGCGTTCGTGACAGGGGAGGGTTGAATTGGATGATACGAAATTGGGATGGGAGAAAAATATAGAAAAATGGGAGAAAAAGTGGATCAAAAAAAAAATTAAATATTTAAGTAAAATGTATAGAAATAAAGAAAAATAAGACAATGAAATAAAGATAATAATTCATTTAAAAGCTATTTTTTGAAAGCTAAGTTTTGAGCAGTGCCAACCGAGTCTGCTGTCCTAACAGACTTGGGGTCTGTAGGGTGAGCACTTATTCCCTCCGCCCTGAACATTTATGGAGATGTATGGGCCTTTTAAGTCAGTGATAAAAGTGTCTTTCAAGGATAAGTGAGCTCCTGCACTGATTATTATAGTTCAATATTCAATATTTGATCACCAAAACCCCCCAAAAAGCATAAAAAGGCCCCTCCCCGCCCCAAAAAGGGCCCCTAAAAATAGCACAGGCCCAGTGCCCTTTTCAGCCTTTGAGCACCTGCCCCTCTAAAGTCCTGTGCACGTCCCTGGGCACCAGTGATGTCACCGGGTACATTGAGTCCTTGTGTCGTGTTAATTACCTCAGACGAACAACCATAAAGTCAATTTGATGTTTTCAGAGGAACAATGTACTTTATTACCTGAATGAATGAATGAATGAATAGTTTACTTTCGGTCTTTGTTTACAGACAAATCAAAAACACACAGTGTGGACTTACAAAAAGAAAAAAGAAAAATGACAAATGTATTCAAAGTAAGCTCACACACAAAATCCAAACTCAATGACCGAAAAAAGGAATAGGCTGAAGCACATGCTTATTTTTGCCTATCCTTTGCAATTCTTAAAAACGAAATAAATATATTTAATATTGAAAAAAATATACTTTAAATATGCTGCAAGATATAATATTTTGAAAAAAACAAATGTTTGATGTTTTACTCAAAATTGTACGCTTTTTTTAAATGTCCCCTGAGAAGTACACAACTTCAACCCGTCACTAATAGTCAAATTTAACCTACAATCTGTTTTTCTCTACCATGAAACTCGGGTATTGCAGATTAAGTTTTGATTTTCCTATGTTGGCTTATGTTCTTTTCGGGAACGGTTTATGTTGATTGTTGATTGTTGATATCTTTTTTTTTCTTTTTTTTTTTTTGAAAACTTTAACTTTTTTGAATTTGTTTTTGAATTAGGGGCAGGTTGCTCTATAAGCCTTCGGCTTCAAACCTATCCTTTTCGTTTGTTTATTTGTGAACATTTTCGAAAAATAATTTGTTTATGTTTATTTATTTGTATGTGTAAACATTCGAAATAAAATAATTCATTCATATACGTCCCTTAAAGACAACTTTTTATATTAGGCTACATTAGATTAGATTAGATTAGACTAGATTAGATTAGATTAGATTAGACTAGATTAGATTAGATTAGACTAGATTAGATTAGACTAGATTAGACTAGATTAGATTAGATTAGATTAGATTAGACTAGATTAGACTAGATTAGATTAGATTAGATTAGATTAGACTAGATTAGATTAGATTAGATTAGACTAGATTAGATTAGATTAGACTAGATTAGATTAGATTAGACTACATTAGATTAGATTAGATTAGATTAGATTAGACTAGATTAGACTAGATTAGATTAGATTAGACTAGATTAGATTAGATTAGATTAGACTAGATTAGATTAGATTAGACTAGATTAGATTAGATTAGACTACATTAGATTAGATTAGATTAGATTAGATTAGACTAGATTAGACTAGATTAGATTAGATTAGATTAGATTAGACTAGATTAGATTAGATTAGATTAGATTAGATTAGATTCTAATGTGTTGTCATCATGCAGCACAAGTACAGCACAATGAAAAGAAGTTTCACATCCAACCAGAGAGACAATGTAGCAGTAAAGTGAAATATTAAAGGGGAACTATCTTATAAATGGCCTTTTTCAGTGTTTAGCATTGTTTCCTAGCTATGTGGATTTATATTAATATGATCTATGTCTCTAATTCTCATATTGGCGCATTCTTGCAATTCTCCTCTCACAATATTCACCCTCACTGAACTGAGTCATCTGAACATGTGATGATTTGTGATGTCAGAGAGACTCAGCTGCATGTTAATGTCCCAGATGCCACCAGGCCACACAGTGGTTTAGGAGCCCAGCCTCAAAACGTCTCGAGATCTTGAGGTAGAAAAATGCTGTTTTTTGTGTAAAAGTGCCCAAATAGTGAAAGAAATAGTAAAATAGTTCCCCTTTAATATACAATATACGGGTGATTATATAAGATATATAAATGAGTACTACTGAGTAATAGTGCTAATCAGAAGTATGTACAAATAATAATAATAATGGATTGGATTTATATAGCGCTCTTCTCTGACTGACTGCTGACAAGACCACCCGCATTTCATTGTATACCTGTATGCCGTGACAATTAAAACTCTTGACTTGACTTGACTGAAATGGGAGAACTGTGTGGGCTTTTGCTCTGACGGTGCGCAGGCCATGGCAGGGAAAAGGAGGGGGCTACAGGCGCTCATCAAGGGGGTCTCGCCAAACGCGCAATGGACGCACTGTAAATTCACAGAGAGGCGCCAGCGTCAAGACAGCTTAGCCCTGAGCTGAATGAGGTTGTGACAGAAGTTATAAACGTGGTAAATTTCATCAAAACCCGAGCCCTGAAAGCGCGCCTGTTCTCTGCGCTGTGTGAGGAGATGGGAGCTGACCATTCTGCAGTGCTGTTTCACAGCGAGGCAAGGTGGCTCTCGCGAGGGAAGGTGTCATTTTGAAAGGTCACAATCTTGGTGTTATTTCAATACATTTAAACATGGCCCATTTCATGACTATTTTGTTGGGGCGAGGGGGGGGGGCTGACAAGATATTTTGGTCCGCCAAAGGGGGGCCTGACAGAAAAAGTTTGAGAAGCACTGGTGTAACGGATGGTACCGCAAGGCGCAGTCACAAAGGACTTCAGATGTTGTGGAGTGACTGGGGCGAATAGCGGTGCTGTGGGGCGAGTAGCGGCGCTGTGGGGCGAGTAGCGGTGCTGTGGGGCGAATAGCGGTGCTGTGGGGCGAGTAGCGGCGCTGTGGGGCGAGTAGCGGCGCTGTGGGGCGAGTAGCGGTGCTGTGGGGCGAGTAGCGGTGCTGTGGGGCGAGTAGCGGTGCTGTGGGGCGAGTAGCGGTGCTGTGGGGCGAGTAGCGGTGCTGTGGGTTAAACTCACTCTCATGTTGTGAAGTGACTGTGGGGCGAGTAGCGGTGCTGTGGGTTAAACTCACTCTCATGTTGTGAAGTGACTGTGGGGCGAGTAGCGGTGCTGTGGGTTAAACTCACTCTCATGTTGTGAAGTGACTGTGGGGCGAGTAGCGGTGCTGTGGGTTAAACTCACTCTCATGTTGTGAAGTGACTGTGGGGCGAGTAGCGGTGCTGTGGGTTAAACTCACTCTCATGTTGTGAAGTGACTGTGGGGCGAGTAGCGGTGCTGTGGGTTAAACTCACTCTCACGTTGTGAAGTGACTGTGGGGCGAGTAGCGGTGCTGTGGGTTAAACTCACTCTCACGTTGTGAAGTGACTGTGGGGCGAGTAGCGGTGCTGTGGGTTAAACTCACTCTCATGTTGTGAAGTGACTGTGGGGCGAGGAGCGGTGCTGTGGGTTAAACTCACTCTCATGTTGTGAAGTGACTGTGGGGCGAGTAGCGGTGCTGTGGGTTAAACTCACTCTCATGTTGTGAAGTGACTGTGGCGAGTAGCGGTGCTCTTAAACTCACTCTCACGTTGTGAAGTGACTGTGGGGCGAGTAGCGGTGCTGTGGGTTAAACTCACTCTCATGTTGTGAAGTGACTGTGGGGCGAGTAGCGGTGCTGTGGGTTAAACTCACTCTCATGTTGTGAAGTGACTGTGGGGCGAGTAGCGGTGCTGTGGGTTAAACTCACTCTCATGTTGTGAAGTGACTGTGGGGCGAGTAGCGGTGCTGTGGGTTAAACTCACTCTCAGGTTGTGAAGTGACTGTGGGGCGAGTAGCGGTGCTGTGGGTTAAACTCACTCTCATGTTGTGAAGTGACTGTGGGGCGAGTAGCGGTGCTGTGGGTTAAACTCACTCTCATGTTGTGAAGTGACTGTGGGGCGAGTAGCGGTGCTGTGGGTTAAACTCACTCTCAGGTTGTGAAGTGACTGTGGGGCGAGTAGCGGTGCTGTGGGTTAAACTCACTCTCATGTTGTGAAGTGACTGTGGGGCGAGTAGCGGTGCTGTGGGTTAAACTCACTCTCATGTTGTGAAGTGACTGTGGCGAGTAGCGGTGCTGTGGGTTAAACTCACTCTCATGTTGTGAAGTGACTGTGTGGCGAGTAGCGGTGCTGTGGGTTAAACTCACTCTCATGTTGTGAAGTGACTGTGGGGCGAGTAGCGGTGCTGTGGGTTAAACTCACTCTCATGTTGTGAAGTGACTGTGGGGCGAGTAGCGGTGCTGTGGGTTAAACTCACTCTCAGGTTGTGAAGTGACTGTGGCGAGTAGCGGTGCTGTGGGGCGAGTAGCGGTGCTGTGGGTTCAACTCACTCTCACCCTCAAGAGACACATAGACACGTTACAAAGCAGTGAGTTCACCTCCTGGTACAGCGGTCTGTGCGGTCCGCGGCGTGGGAGACCCGGGTTCGAAACTCCCTCGGGGCATCGAAGTTTAAGGTGACGATGTCACAACCGTTACATATATATATATACGGTAAGAATAGAAATATATATATATATATATATACAGCATACTTACATCACAGTCAAGATTTATAGCGTCTAGAGGCGGCTGGGTGGCGTAGCGGAGATTGCGCTCGTCACCAATGCAAGAGACTCCGGTATCGAATCCCAGTCTCAGCATTGCCTTCGGCTTGGGCCGGCCGTCGTACCGGCTCATTTGGCAGAGTCAGCGGGTGGAAAGTCGATGGGTGGGGATTTGGACGTTGTGGACAGCGACCCCTACAGGTCGGTTGGGAGACGCCTGCACAGCAGAGACAGGAAGTGGCGGGGGTAGTGTGAGCCTCCCACACGTTACTCCTCGCCACTGAGAGTCCGCGCTGACAGGTGAAAAGATGTGACGGGCTGCCTCCTCGTGTACCGTGATGCAAGGCTTCTATCCTCTCTACAGCCGACCAGTGGGGGGCATAGTCGAGCAACGTTCAAGACAGGGGAGGGGAGAATTGGATACACGAAATTGGGATGGGAGAAAATAAGGAGAAAAAGTGGATAAAAAAAAAAAAATATTTATAGCGTCTAGAGGAGCTTATTCAACCGCCTGTTCGCGTGCTCATATTCACACATGTTATTCTAGTGTGCGGTGGTGGTTTAGGGGTCGGGCACAACATGTTCCTTCCCATACCCTCCGCCTCCCTACTCCTGTGCAACACGCCCCCCACGGTCCCTGAGGCTCATCACTGAGGCTGTCTCTCCCGATGACTCCTCCTCCTCTTCCTCCTCTCCTCTCCTCCTCCTCTTCCTCCTCCTCTCCTCCTCCTCTTCCTCCTCCTCTCCTCCTCTCCTCTCTTCCTCCTCTCCTCCTCCTCTCCTCCTCATTTCTCTCCTCTCATCTCCTCCTCTCCTCCTCATTTCACTCCTCTCCTCCTCCTCTCCTCTCCTCTCCTCCTCCTCTCCTCTCCTCTCCTCCTCCTCCTCTCCCTCCTCCTCCTCCTCTCCTCTCCTCTCCCTCCTCCTCCTCTCCTCTCCTCTCCTCCTCCTCCTCCTCTCCTCTCCTCTCCTCTCCTCTCCTCTCCTCTCCTCTCCTCTCCTCTCCTCTCCTCTCCTCTCCTCTCCTCTCCCTCCTCTCCTCTCCTCTCCTCTCCTCTCCTCTACTCTCCTCTCCTGTGCTCTCCCTCCTCTCCTCTCCTCTCCTCTCCTCTCCTCTCCTCTCCTCTCATCTCCTCTCTCTCCTCCCCTCCTCTCCTCTCTCCTCTCCTCTCCTCTCCTCTCCTCTCCTCTCCTCTCCTCTCCTCTCCTCTCCTCTCCTCTCCTCTCCTCTCCTCTCCTCTCCTCTCCTCTCCGCTCCCTCCTCCTCTCCTCTCCTCTCCTCTCCTCTCCTCTCCTCTCCTCTCCTCTCCTCTCCTCTCCTCTCCTCTCCTCCTCTCCTCTCTGGTATATATTCTACCTGTTCTAGTTCTATAGGGTGTCTCCAGCACAACCGTTGACCTTGGATGATCAGCCTTTTCTTTTTGGGGAATATTTTATTCTTCCTTTTCAACGTTTAATATTTGTGGAGTGCCCCTTTAAGAGTTTCATTCCAAAATAATTATTTTGTTTCCCCCCAAAATGGATACACAGACCGCTATTGATTAATTCAATCCCATCATCACTGATAGACAATATGTTACAAACTGCAAACAATATGAGTTTTTATTGATTGATTGAAACTTTATTAACAGATTGCAGAATGGGTACAGTACAGTACGGCTCAATACATACAAGTGTTAAGGGGATGCAGACCAGAGAAAGACTTTCGTCTTGTTTACATCAGGGTCCCCCATTTTCAATTCATCATAACATATATGACATACATGACATACAGATAGACAGTACTGCTACATCTATACATTTATGACATACCAGATCTACAAATACAGTACTGTTTGTGATACGAAAAGAGTTTAAAAAAGTACATTTGACGAAGAAACTGTACATTGGATGAGGTGGGGGGGGGGTGGGGGGGTTAGTCTTAAGCAACTGACAAAAACAACAAGGGAACATGACATCGATCGGCCCATTTAAAAAAAATTATAATAAATTGTGCCAATCGTGTATTATTATTCAAACAAGAGGGAAAGAAGCACATTATGCACATTATGCAAACAGTTGGGGGGCGTGTCTTCCAGTGACGTCAGGAGCGCCACACCCCTCTGCAGCGGGAGTATAAAGCTGCCGGGAGCGCGCTCCTCATCCTCTCCCAGTCCGGACGGGTCAGGGTGAGAAGAGGAACACTACCCACCATCTTCATCATCATCATCACCAGCACCACCATCATGGCACCAGCGGTGAACAGGGTGAGTCTGAGGCGACCACTGCTGCTG
>NC_140175.1:541653-707546 GCF_963971535.1 Notolepis coatsorum | reverse complement strand
GTAAGAGTAGGTAAGAGATATGTACAGATATAGATATAGTATTAATATGTACAGTGATACAGGTATAAAGACACTATGGTAGTAAGTCATACTGGCCAGCAGTGTAACTAGTAAGAGTAGGTAAGAGATATGTACAGATATAGATATAATATTAATATGTACAGTGATACAGGTATAAAGACACTATGGTAGTAAGTCATACTGGCCAGCAGTGTAACTAGTAAGAGTAGGTAAGAGATATGTACAGATATAGATATAGTATTAATATGTACAGTGATACAGGTATAAAGACACTATGGTAGTAAGTCATACTGGCCAGCAGTGTAACTAGTAAGAGTAGGTAAGAGATATGTACAGATATAGATATAGTATTAATATGTACAGTGATACAGGTATAAAGACACTATGGTAGTAAGTCATACTGGCCAGCAGTGTAACTAGTAAGGGATATATATATAATATATATATAGTATCTACAGATATGTAAGAAGGATTATATCGGAAAGGTCTTTAATGCTGAAAAGGTTTGCACATGCAATGAATTTGTTTAGGTAGTTTGGTGCAGCATTACTTATTACAACATGCTGTACAGTAAGAATATGTGTATATTATATATATATATATATACAGCAGGATGCTATCATGTAGTTCTATGCAGGAGGAACATCACAGCCTCTGCACCGGCCAACCAATGAGTAGCATTCAGACTGTATGTGACAAGTGTAGTAGTACCCCCCCCCCCCCCCCCAACCCTGAGAAGTCCCCCCCCCCCCCAACCCCTCTGCCCCCCCCAACCCTGAGAAGCCCCCCAACCCTGAGAAGCCCCCCCCCAACCCTGAGAAGCCCCCCCCCCCAACCCTGAGAAGTCAACAAAGAGATAAAACATTAGCTCGATGTCTGCTCGTATCACCTCCAGGGGCCCAGATCGTGGGCGTCAACTGCCACTTTGACCCCATGACCTGCGTGAAGACGGTGAAGATGATGAAGGAGGGCGTGGAGAAGGCCGGGCTGAAGGCCCACTACATGGTCCAGCCGCTGGCCTACCACACGCCCGACTGCAGCTGCCAGGGCTTCATCGACCTGCCCGAGTTCCCCTTCGGTAGGTCCGGCCGCCGGGCATCTTACCACCGTCGGTGATAGTGTGATCGTAAAGGGTTAACCTTCTGTAGTGCTGCAGTGAAAGGGTTAACCGTACCCCGTGAAGCTGGCGTCTAACATCGCCGTCGTGGCGCACACACATCGTTAGTGACGGGCATACTATGGGGGCGACAGTGGCTCAGGAGGTAGAGCGGTCGTCTGGTGATCTGGAAGGTTCCCCCGGTTCGATTCCCCCGCTCCTCCCGGGCAGCGTGTCGAGGTGTCCTTGTGAGCGAGACACTGTGTTGTTCACGTCTGGAAGTCCACGGCGAGTCCGGACCTTCTGCTGGACCACGTGTGAGAACGCTGCGTTGTTTGATGTTGGCTTGCGTCGTTCACACTGCACTTTTTTTTGAGCGAACCTCATTTGTAAATGAAGGACGTTCATCTATTGGACGGATACTTTTCGGGAAAATCCCACCTGAACAGCACACACACACACACACACTCTCTCTCTCGCTCGCACACACACACTCTCTCTCTCACGCTTGTGCACACTAGGCTTGGGTGGTATAATTTTTTTCATACCTTCATACGTGTATGACTTTCATCAGCGTGAGGGGGGGGGGGGGGGGGAGGGGAGCGGAGCGGAGCTAAGTTAACAATATACTCGTTATCATCATACATAAAGATTTTCCGGGAGTAAATACTTGATATCTTAGTCATAACCATAGTTGCAAGACGTCATAATGCATTGTTTCTACATAAGCAAGCTTGCGTTAATTTACATCCACGACATAAGTGTGCCGTGGTATCTTAAGAGTGATACAAGTCCACATTCACGCACAAATCCGTACTTTCAAAACGTTAGAAAAACGCTCCGATACCCGAATCCACAATCATCCGATGTCTGGAAGTGGACCCATGGTCCATTCGATCTTAATAAACGGAACGGCCACCGGTCCATAACTGCATTCTATAGAAGAATAAGTCTTTATTTGTCGTGCAGATTAACACGCATGCGAGATGGGGGCGACCCACAGGAACACGCGTGTGGCGTCATCTTGCTCAGCTCAGCTCTGACTGAGAGAGGGACAGACAGACTGCCCTGCCCTGCCCTCTGCTGGCGCGTGCTGTGCACTACAATCAACTCCGTGTTAGTGTAATAGAAAGAAACGCATCTGTGATTTGGCGCACAGTCTGTGACGTCACGGTATTGAAAATCATACCGACGGGATTTCGAAATACCGTCAATACCGCCCACGCCTAGTGCACACACACTCTCTCTCATGCTCGCTCGCACACACACACTCTCTCACACTCTCTCTCATGCTCGCTTGCTCGCAACACACACACTCTCTCACACTCGCTCTCTCATGCTCGCTCGCACACACACACTCTCTCTCATGCTCGCTCGCACACACACACTCTCTCACACTCTCTCTCATGCTCGCTTGCTCGCAACACACACACTCTCTCACACTCGCTCTCTCATGCTCGCTCGCACACACACACTCTCTCTCATGCTCGCTCGCACACACACACTCTCTCATGCTCGCTCGCACACACACACACTCTCTCACACTCTCTCTCATGCTCGCTTGCTCGCAACACACACACTCTCTCACACTCGCTCTCTCATGCTCGCTCGCACACACACACGCTCTATCACGCTCGCTCGCACACACACACGCTCTATCACGCTTGCGCACACACCCTCTCTCACACTCTCTCTCATGCTTGCTCGCTCGCGCACACACACACTCTCACACTTGCTCGCTCATGCTCGCTTGCACACACCCTCTCTCACACTCTCTCTCATGCTCGCTCGCACACACACACCCTCTATCACGCTCGCACACACACACTCACACACTCTCTCACACTCACTTCCAAAAACCCTGCGCCTCCTAGATCAGGTACTACAGTATATAAAGTCTGGTTGCGTTCACACCGACAGCAAACCGCACCGCGCTCCACTTTGAAACGGACCGAGTCCCAACTTTTCAAGAGGACCGTGGTTCGGTTGTTTGCTCCTCACAATAGTTTGGTTTGTGTTCACTTCACACCTCTCCAAACCAAACAGACTATTGATTTAAAGGGACCATGGTTCACTTAAAACGGACCAAAACTGGGTAAGGTGTGAATGCGACCTTAACCTCTTAACTGCTCCCGTGAGCAGGTGGGCACCTTGGCACGGTCGCGGCGTCCGCCGTCGCTGAGTGAACGGGTCAAATGTGAGGAACAAATTGTAAAGCGCTTTGGATTAAAAGCTGTTTATATTATAAATGCACCGTTTCCACGTGAACAACCTGTCGTCCCCCTCCCCGCGCTGCGCAGGTCTGGAGCCCCGCATCCTGACGCGGTGGGACATGCACCAGTACGCCCGCGAGGCCTACGAGGGCGGCATCCGCTTCATCGGAGGCTGCTGCGGCTTCGAGCCCTATCACATCCGCGCCGTGGCCGAGGAGCTGGCGCCCGAGAGGGGCTTCCTGCCCGCCGCCTCCGAGAAGCACGGCAACTGGGGCGCCGGTCTGGAGATGCACACCAAGCCGTGGGTCAGAGCCAGGTAACGGTCACTACATCATCACACCGAGCCGTGGGTCAGAGCCAGGTAACGGTCATTACATCATCACACCGAGCCATGGGTCAGAGCAGGTAACGGTCACTACATCATCACACCAAGCCTAGCTAATTACTGTAATCCCATGCACCTGTGATGAGGATACATTTTCTCGTTTGGAACTGACAATGGAGCAATTGACAACTGTCACTGCCTTCCCTGGATGTATTTACATGCACTAGGCGTGTCATTGCCTTCCCTGGATGTATTTACATGCACTAGGCGTGTCATTGCCTTCCCTGGATGTATTTACATGCACTAGGCGTGTCATTGCCTTCCCTGGATGTATTTACTGCATGAATCCAACAAAGTAGAGCGTTGCACACGGAGGAGGAGGAGGAGCGCAGCAGAGGGCAATGCCCACCTCCTGATGGCACACATCGTTGGTGTTACTGACTGATTGAACACTTTATTAACAGATTGCAGAATGGGTACAATACAATACAGTACGGCTCGATACAAACAAGTGTTAAGGGGATGCAGACCAGAGAAAGTCTTTCGTCTTGTTTACATCAGGGTCCCCCAGTTTCAATTCATAATGTTACAAGAAGTTAAACATTAAATGTGCAGCAAGACCGGCTTAAAACACGTGTCCTCTGAACCCTAGTCCCCGCCCCCCTGGAGAACGAGCTCTGACTGTGTTTTTTTTTTTTTACTTGCCTCCCCTATCTCCTCCCAATACCCCTTCAGCTTCTGACATCCCCAGAATATGTGTGTGATTTGCCCCCTCCTTCCCACACATCCTCCAGCATGTCCTTTGTGTTGGTGCATACTTTCCCTTCAACTCTGGGGTTATAAAGAATCTGATTATGTTTTTCCATCCAAACTCTTTCCATATCCTCGATCCTGTTGTTGAGTGCTGCACCTCGCATATGTTCCCCCATTCCTTCTCTGTTATTTCTATCTCTAGTTCTCTCTCCCATTTCTCCCTTATATAATCGGTCGTGTGTCCCTTGCTGTTCATTATAGCCCGGTACAGTGCTGATCTGTGTGTTTGTTCTCAGGGCCCGGCGTGATTACTGGGAGAACCTGAAGCCCGCGTCCGGCCGGCCCCTCTGCCCCTCCATGTCCAAGCCCGACAGCTGGGGCGTCACCAAGGGGCACGCCGACCTGATGCAGCAGAGCGAGGCCACCACCCAGGACCAGCTGAAGCACCTCTTCGAGAAGTCCAAGACCGGCCACTGAGGGGGGGGCTGAGGGGGTCTGTGGGAGATGGGGGGGCCCGGCTGGAGGGAGCAGTCCGGTCGCCCGTTTTCTCTCTATTCCAAGGGGTAGTTTGTGACGGTATAGAGAGCGACGCTTACATATCTGTACCCAAAAAGCTGTTCCATGCAGATTCTTCTGTCTCCCCAGGACCATTTCTCTGTGAACCAAATTGATAAGTCTTTCAGATTTGTTGACATTCTCGAGGTTTGCCACCAAAGCGTTGTGTCTGTGATTTTTCTCTCTTTTTATTTTTTTTTAGCAGTTGCGTAATTTCAACAAGACTAAAATATTCCCACCCTTCCTGATGCGCCGACAAGCCTCCAGAATGTGGAGCTGATGGTTTATCAACAGGCCTTTAACACTCCATTAACCCTTTCACTGCCACACTACAGACGGGTTAACCCTTTATTATCACACTACAGACGGGTTAACCCTTTACTATCACACTACAGATGGGTTAACCCTTTACTATCACACTACAGACGGGTTAACCGTCTGTAGTGCGATAGTACCTTCTGTAGTGAAGGGGTTATCCTTCTGTGCTGTCGCAGTGAAAGGGTTAACCATTTGGTAGTGAAAGGGTTAACACTCCTGCCGCGAGGTGTCTTACCAAAGGAAGAGTTGACCGATATCTGATCAATAAACTTCCAGTTGCTCAGAAGAACTGAGTCGAGTGTTTCATTCCTTCATGACTACGGTATGAGATGATGATGATGATGATGATGATGATGATGATGATGATGATGATGAATAGTTTATTTTCGGTCTTTGTTTACAGATCAATCAAAAACACACATGTGGACTTAAAATATATATTTTTTTTAAAGAATCAAATGTATTCAAAGTAAGCTCACGCACAAAATCCAAACTCAATGACCGAAAAAAGGAATAGGCTGAAACACATGCTTATTTTTGCCCATCCTTTACAATTCTTAAAAACTAAATATACTTTAATATAAGAGAGAAAAACTTAAAATATGCTGCAAGATATAATATATATATATATATATTTTTTTAAGAAAAAGAAAAAAAAATGTTTTACTCAAAACTGTACTCCTGAATTATTTCATCCTTCAGGGCTTTTTTAAATGTCCCCTGAGAAGTACACAACTTCAACCCGTCACTAAGACTATTCCACAATTTAACTCCCAACATTGAAACACATCTAGCTTTTACATTAGTTCTTACTTTTTTCCAAGATGTTTGACAAACCCTTTAACGACCTCCTCCTCTAGACCTGGTGACTGGTGACAAACCCTTTAACTACCTCCTCCTCTAGACCTGGTGACAAACCCTTTAACGACCTCCTCCTCTAGACCTGGTGACTGGTGACAAACCCTTTAACTACCTCCTCCTCTAGACCTGGTGACTGGTGACAAACCCTTTAACTACCTCCTCCTCTAGACCTGGTGACTGGTGACAAACCCTTTAACTACCTCCTCCTCTAGACCTGGTGACTGGTGACAAACCCTTTAACTACCTCCTCCTCTAGACCTGGTGACTGGTGACAAACCCTTTAACTACCTCCTCCTCTAGACCTGGTGACTGGTGTCGGACAACACTGATCTGATAAACCCTTTAACTACCTCCTCCTCTAGACCTGGTGACTGGTGTCGGACAACACTGATCTGATAAACCCTTTAACTACCTCCTCCTCTAGACCTGGTGACTGGTGTCGGACGACACTGATCTGATAACGAGGCGATGCAGCAAACAGCTACAAACTGGAACACGTTTCTTTTTTTTTCTTATTTAAAGTTTTTATTTAAACTCTTTCACAAACGAGACGATACAAACATGACGAGACCAACACAAAATAAATATATATATAATAATAATAATAATAATATATATAATAATAATAATAATAATAATAATAATAATAATAATAATACTAATAATAATAATAATAATAAGGGGGGTTGCAGCAGAGTGTTACAAAGGTTCAGTAGTACACAAGCGTATTCAAGATATTGATTTAATAATAAAGTTCAGGGACCTTGAAGGCCGTCGGGCCGATCGCTCTCTTGAAGAGACAGAGCAGCCGGTTCCATCGATATCAAGTCCATGAAGTCTTTGGATTAATGTCAACGTGGAGAGGAACTGACTGGTCCTCAAGCAACAAGCGGGCGGTACCACAGTGGAACACGTTTCTGAAATAACTACTTGTAGCAGGAAAAGGTCCTATATTTAAAATGTGTTTAATTTCTGCAATTGTCTTGAATTTTCATTATTCAAACCATTATTTAAACTCAAAAGACAACGGAGGTTCCCCTCGTTTACAGACAGTCACGTGGAGTCGAGTGTACACACAGAAACCGGCTAAATAAAATCACAACAAGGCGAGACAACAGTAAGGATAACAATCAATTAAAACACAATACAACTTGAATGACAACGGTTGGAGATCAAGGTTTTAAACTGTGCAACAGAGGGGAGAATCTCAAGCTTTAAGGACTGTTGGAGTTCATTCCATGAGCTAGAGGGGCATCGTAGCAAAATACAGATATGAATATGAAGGTTAATACATTTTACAGCACCTTTCTTCTCCTGTGACTTGGCTGTTCGTGGGTATAGAACACCTTTAAGCAACAGGCAGCCTTGACTAGAACACCTTTAAGCAACAGGCAGCCTTGACTAGAACACCTTTAAGCAACAGGCAGCCTTGACTAGAACACCTTTAAGCAACAGGCAGCCTTGACTAGAACACCTTTAAGCAACAGGCAGCCTTGACTAGAACACCTTTAAGCAACAGGCAGCCTTGACTAGAACACCTTTAAGCAACAGGCAGCCTTGACTAGAACACCTTTAAGCAACAGGCAGCCTTGACTAGAACACCTTTAAGCAACAGGCAGCCTTGACTAGAACAGATACAGTTGTAAATCTGAATGAGTTCATATGTAATCGGGGAGACGGTGACTCAGGACGTTAGAGCAGTCATCTGGTAATCCGGAGGTTCCCGGTTCGATTCCCACTCCTCCCGGGCAGCGTGTCGAAGTGTCCTTGAGCAAGACACTCCCGATAGGCAGGTCGCTTATAGCTTATCCGCAACAGTAAGTTACTTCCGGGGTAGGCCTGATTGGCCCCGACAGGCACGTGACGCGCAACTTTCTCTGCCGCGGAGCGTAGCGGAGCTCATTATATGCCAGTAACCGCCCCCTAATTCAGTATCCAGAAATAGCTCAATTGGCAAGACTGCATGGCTGTGGATCCTATGGCTCGTTGCTGGCGAGTTCGATTCCCTTCCATTTTTTTTTTTTTTTTTTTTTTTTTTTAAACGTGCATTCACATTCTTTCGCCGTTTCATTTCGCCGGTTAAGTTTAGGCATTGTTTCGGAGTTGGTTAAGGTTAGGCATTGTTTCGGAGTTGCTTAAGGTTAGAAGGATTAAGTTTAGGCGCTGTTAAGGAGCTGGTTAAGGTTAGAGTTTGTGTTAGAGAATGGCAATAGACAGCCTATCTCCGCGCGACAGCTCTCAGCAGCCTCGTTGCGCGTCCTGAGTTTGCCGCGTCACGTGCCTGTCGGGGCCAATCAGGCCTACCCCGGAAGTAACTTACTGTTGCGGAACAGTTACAGGCGAGCAGGTCGGCACCTTGCATGGTCGCCTCCGCCGTCGGTGTGTGAGTGAACGGGTACAAATGTGAGGAACAAGTTGTAACGCGCTTTGGATAAAAGCTGTTATATAAATGCAACATTTACCATTTAAATGCTGCCAGGGATGCTGCATCTGAATAACCCTTTAATAATACTTTAATTAGGAGTTTTATCCACCTAATTAAAGTATTTGAATTAGTCCCAACCCATTTAGAGAGCTAAAGAAGTCCCTATTGTTACCTGAAGCCTTGGTGCTGGAGGCCTCAACGATCAAAGCTATTAGAACTAACAGGTTATGTGTGCTGGCGCGATGCCAAATAGCTCTATTGCGGCCAGTTTCCTTTGTGCTTTGATGAAATCCCTGCTTTGGCAGCAGTAATAATTATTAGTTGTGCTCTTTGGAGGAACTTGCAACAATGACCCCATCTAGTGGACAAGATGAGTACTCCAGCTGCTGGGGTCTGAGTTTCAAACCCTGTGCAAATATGCTTATATCTGAATGTAGATAGACTTGCGGTGTGATTAAAATGTTTTGATGTCTAACCCTTTCACTGCCACACTACAGAAGGTTAACCCTTTACTATCACACTATAAAAACATTTCTTTTTAACAAGGCTTTTGCCTGAATTTTTGTTTAACTTTTATTTTTACTTTTATTCATTTTTTCCATTATTTTAATCTATTTAATTTTTATGTTCTTCCATTTTATTAGTAGTTTTATTCATTTTAATTGTTTTATTAATTTAACTTTTTGTCTTTATCTCCTGTAGCACAATTTTTACAAATGTAAAGTGCAGTACAAATTGAATTTATTATTATTACTACCGACGGTAGAGGTTGCCGTTTGACAGTATTACAGATTCTACCTGTAAGATTAAGGTTTATCTCGTTATTGGATCTACATACAACTATTACACTCTGTACTATTACTACATATAGTAATATATATACTGTACTATTACTATATGACCATTGGGTCTCATTCTCCAACGGACTTGAGACAACATATTTGCTCTTAGGGCCATTTAAGACATCTTAGATTTTGGGATTCCCCAACCGTGCCTGATGATTGAAAATAATAATTATTTAATGCCTTCTGTGGCATTTGTATTTCTTATTTGTTAAATATCTGTTTTATTGATTAATCTATACATTTGAAAAAATACAGGTTATAGCTATAGAAAAAACGAAAAATTTCTTTGTTTGTACATTTAGTCATTTAGTTGAACGCTTTTATCCAAAGCGACTTACAAGTTCTGTACGACGAGTCGGCAGGAAGGAAGGACGGGTCCAACTCTGGCAGCTGGGTAACAACAGCTGAAACCTGGGCTGTATGATGCCAATACATTTTAATCTAATCTTTAGATTGAAGCTTTAGTTGGTCTTTAGTTGCTGAATGATTTCTGAATATGAAAGAGAAACAGAGTGAGACCAATGCGTTTTATTATAATTTTGGCACCATAACTTATGATAGAATATGTACAGTAGAGGGCTGTGTAGCCGCCATAGAGAGAAGAGTCTTGGTAAATCAATGTGATCAATTTGAAAGTGAGTGCAACACTGCTGGCTCGACACCAAACTCCCTCATCACAGAAGAACCAACATGAAATAATAAAAACAAAAAGAAAAACAGATTAGTGACCATCGTGAACGACAAAGTGACTCACAATAAAGTTAACCCTTTCACTACCACAGGGTTAACCCTTTCACTGCGACAATACAGCAGGTTTACCCGTTCACTGCCACAACAACAAAGGGTTAACCCTTTCACAACCACACTACAGAAGGTTAGTGTGGTAGTGAAAAGGGTTAAAGTTCCCTATATCCCTATAAACATTCTGCGTGTTGTCTATGTACATTCTGAAGACGGGACAGGTTATGAAACCAATGGAGGACGTTTATCTTTTGATTTAGCGACAACACTGCCCTCTGGTGGCAGCAGGCCTCCTCTCCCATCGTTATCTGCAGTATAACTGCTTAGGAAACTCAAACTGGACTAAAAAAAAAGACAATCAAAGAGGCTGGAGAGATGTTTCACGTTCAGTGTCTCGTACAGATGGAGGCTGGGTGACTGACACGTGGGGTGGATACAGACCAACAGGCTCATAACTGGACTTAACCCTTTCACTGCCGCACTACCAAGCGGTTAACCCTTTCACTGCGACAACACACACAGAAGGTTAACCCTTTCACTGCCGCATGACAGCGGGTTAACACTTTCACTGCCACACTACAGAAGGTTAACCCTTTACTATCACACTAGCTTATCGTCGGTTGGTGTGATAGTAAAGGGTTAACCTTCTGCAGTGTGGCAGTGAAAGGGTTAATGAAGCACCGCGGGGTCCCTGCAGGTCTGCTGGTACCGGGTCCTGGGCCCCCCGGTGCCGTCTGGAACACAGGCCCGTTGGTGCTGGTGAGGCGGGCCGTCAGACAGAGGCTCTCTGATGAGCGGAGTGCTAGTTCCGGGTCTATCGTTGGTATTCCTTTAGCAGTTGACCAGCGATGACCAGTCTCTGGATCTCACTGGTGCCCTCGTAGATCTCCGTGATGCGGGCGTCGCGGTAGTACCTCTCCGCGGGCATGTCCGTCACATAACCCATCCCCCCCAAAACTTGGATCGCCTTTTTTTTTGGGTCCACAGTGAAAGGGGCCGGGGGGGGGGGGGGCCGGGGGACACAAACAAAGGAGAGTCGAGTGAATATAGGGATGTAGTTTATTTTTTTTAGAGGGGAAATTAACTCTGTGTAGTTCCTTACCTGATGTGCGCAGTATGTGGCGGCCTCAGACGCTGCCAGCTTGGCCATCGCCGCTTCCTGTAGGAAAGGAAGGAAGGAGAATGGTAAGAACTAGGGATGTCCGATATTGGCTTTTTTACCGATACCGATATACCGATATTGTCCAACTCTTAATTTCCGATAGCGATATCAACCGATACCGATATATGCAGGGCCCCCCCCCCCCCCCCCCCCCCCCCCCAAAAACTTAATAATTTCAGGTAATTAACATTACATACAGTATCTCTTGTCGTGGAATTAACACAACATTATGCATACTTTGACAATAAATAAAATAATAATTTGTTCTTACTTGCTTGCCTGGGTAAATAAAGGTTCAATAAAACCGATACCGATATTTTCCGATATCACATATCGGCCGATAATATCGGACATCCCTAGTAAGAACGGTTGTAAGGAAACGTCACGCTGACGCCATGCTAACGTCATGCTAACGCCACGCTAACGCCACGCTAACGTCACGCTAACGCCACGCTACAGAATGTCTTTGCATGACCGTGTACCTTAGTGAAGGCCTTCTTGGCGTCTCGTAGGAGTGCAGCCTTCCAGGTGAGGAGACGAGCACCTTCCACCGCCAGAGCCATGTCGGCCAGTTTAAACTAAAAGGAGAACACAATTATGAGAATATTAAATTAATTAGTAGCTGGCTGCACACGATCCAATGCAATCATATTATAGATATTAAGAAATGTGTAAATGTATAGATAGATAAGCTTGTATTTCTCAAATTCAGTAATGAAGAAGTGACTTGACCCTTAAGTGTCCCAAGGATTACATTACGTTATAATTCCACATCCCTGTGTGGTTTTACGGTACGTTTTTTCTGGTCAGAACTAAAGAGAATGTACCTGAATGGCCTGCATCTTGTTTTCTGGTCAGAAGTGAAGAGAATGTACCTGAATGGCCTGCATCTTGTTTTCTGGTCAGAACTAAAGAGAATGTACCTGAATGGCCTGCATCTTGTTTTCTGGTCAGAAGTGAAGAGAATGTACCTGAATGGCCTGCATCTTGTTTTATGGTCAGAAGTACAGAGAATGTACCTGAATGGCCTGCATCTTGTTTTCTGGTCAGAACTAAAGAGAATGTACCTGAATGGCCTGCATCTTGTTTTCTGGTCAGAAGTGAAGAGAATGTACCTGAATGGCCTGCATCTTGTTTTCTGGTCAGAACTAAAGAGAATGTACCTGAATGGCCTGCATCTTGTTTTCTGGTCAGAAGTACAGAGAATGTACCTGAATGGCCTGCATCTTGTTTTCTGGTCAGAAGTGAAGAGAATGTACCTGAATGGCCTGCATCTTGTTTTCTGGTCAGAAGTAAAGAGAATGTACCTGAATGGCCTGCATCTTGTTTTCTGGTCAGAAGTGAAGAGAATGTACCTGAATGGCCTGCATCTTGTTTTCTGGTCAGAAGTGAAGAGAATGTACCTGAATGGCCTGCATCTTGTTTTCTGGTCAGAAGTGAAGAGAATGTACCTGAATGGCCTGCATCTTGTTTTCTGGTCAGAAGTAAAGAGAATGTACCTGAATGGCCTGCATCTTGTTTTCTGGTCAGAAGTAAAGAGAATGTACCTGAATGGCCTGCATCTTGTTTTCTGGTCAGAAGTGAAGAGAATGTACCTGAATGGCCTGCATCTTGTTTTCTGGTCAGAAGTGAAGAGAATGTACCTGAATGGCCTGCATCTTGTTTTCTGGTCAGAAGTGAAGAGAATGTACCTGAATGGCCTGCATCTTGTTTTCTGGTCAGAAGTGAAGAGAATGTACCTGAATGGCCTGCATCTTGTGTTCTGGTCAGAACTAAAGAGAATGTACCTGAATGGCCTGCATCTTGTGTTCTGGTCAGAACTAAAGAGAATGTACCTGAATGGCCTGCATCTTGTTTTCTGGTCAGAAGTAAAGAGAATGTACCTGAATGGCCTGCATCTTGTTTTCTGGTCAGAAGTGAAGAGAATGTACCTGAATGGCCTGCATCTTGTTTTTCTGGTCAGAAGTAAAGAGAATGTACCTGAATGGCCTGCATCTTGTTTTCTGGTCAGAACTAAAGAGAATGTACCTGAATGGCCTGCATCTTGTTTTCTGGTCAGAAGTAAAGAGAATGTACCTGAATGGCCTGCATCTTTTCTGGTCAGAAGTGAAGAGAATGTACCTGAATGGCCTGCATCTTGTTTTCTGGTCAGAAGTAAAGAGAATGTACCTGAATGGCCTGCATCTTGTTTTCTGGTCAGAAGTGAAGAGAATGTACCTGAATGGCCTGCATCTTGTTTTCTGGTCAGAACTAAAGAGAATGTACCTGAATGGCCTGCATCTTGTTTTCTGGTCAGAAGTAAAGAGAATGTACCTGAATGGCCTGCATCTTGTTTTCTGGTCAGAACTAAAGAGAATGTACCTGAATGGCCTGCATCTTGTTTTCTGGTCAGAAGTGAAGAGAATGTACCTGAATGGCCTGCATCTTGTTTTCTGGTCAGAACTAAAGAGAATGTACCTGAATGGCCTGCATCTTGCCAATGGGCGCTCCGAATGCGGTGCGTTTGTTTGCGTAGTCCGCGGCGCAGTCCAGCGCAGCCTGAGCGATGCCGAGCGCCTGCGACGCGATGCCGATACGCCCACTGTCCAGCGTCGCCTGCATGAGAGAGAAGACATATATTTTTTTTAATTAATTTGTTAATTAATACCCTAGTTACAGTACAGCAACCAAATTAAACTGTATCAAGTCAACTGACAATGTGAATAGTATGAAAAAAATTTATAAAAAAATAAATAAAAAAAATTAAAAAATTCTCCTGCGAAATAAGCTGCGACACGTTTTGACCTGCACCTCAAAGAATGGGAATGGAGTGTTAGGTGTTAATGAAGTCTGGGTAGCTGTGGTGGAGAAGATAAAGGGAAGCATATACATTTGTAATTTTCTGTTGTTAAATGAAATAGTGGATGTATAGTCCAAGTGGGGGTCCTGAGGGGGGGGGGGGGGGGGGGGGAGGAAAGGGGAAGGAAAGAGCGAGCAAGAGCGAGCAAGAGCCCATGTATTGTATTTATTATTTTTATGTCTTTTAATCTACATTCATTCTGATTTAATTACTGGACTGTCATTATTGTATTATTATTTCTGTTATTGTCCTGCGATTTATCATTGATTATTACTGTTACTGTATTGTTTGTCTAGTTTCATGTTAAAAAAAGGGAAAATAAAAAAATCGGAATGGAGAATCGGAATCGTTCAAATCCAAACGAAGCCCAGCCCTACAAGAGAAGACATCTCATACAACACTATCCAGGGTTCTAACAATAATAATATAACTATAGTTTGTCGTTTAAATATCTTGGCCTGTGGCTCGACGAGAAATGTACATTTAAGTTCCATGTGGACAATCTTGCCACTAAACTGCGACAGAAAATGTGCTTCCTGTACAGAAACGGATCCAATTTTCCTCTATTTAGTAGAAAAAGAATAGTTGAATCAGTCTTCTTATCAGTGTTGGATTATGGTGATGTAATTTATGGGCATGCTGCGGCATCAACTCTTAAACCTCTGGATTCTGCATATCACTCAGCTCTCAGGTTTATAACTGGTGACAGATATGATACTCAACATTGTGTCCTGTATGATAGGGTGGTCCTGTATGATAGGGTGGTCCTGTATGATAGGGTGGTCCTGTATGATAGGGTGGTCCTGTATGATAGGGTGGTCCTGTATGATAGGGTGGTCCTGTATGACAGGGTGGGTTGGCCTGCTCTTGCAGAAAGGCGCAACAAACACTGGTATTTATTTATATTTAAAGCCCTTATTGGTAAACAACCTGTTCATATCTCTTCACTGGAATATTGGAACCTATTCAACTCGATCGAATGACTGGATGGTTCTTAGGGTTCCTCAAGTTTGTTCTGATCGAGGGAAGTCAGCTTTTTCCTTTTGAACGGAATTCATTCAACCTTTATTTTGAAACGCACAGAGGTTTCATTCATTTTCAGTGACGACAAGATTACATAAAAGTCTGCAGTGCTTTTACTAACTAACTAACAGGAGATCGCTAACCCAAATCTTTGAACGCATCCGAGTCTGTGAGAGTCCGCGGTCTTATATTTATTGGTAAAGAATTTGCACTACAACCCATACCTCATTACACCTTAGTGTAAATTGTACCTAATTGTACCTCATCCCATTTCTGCTTTGCACTGTATAGTATATTGTATATTATTATATTGTATGGTAACTCAGTTACTTCTACTCTGCATTGAACATTGTATATATACTGAACACTTGTGTCCACGTACTTGACTTCTATTTTATACTTGCTATACTTATTTTATACTTATCTATTTTTGTCTAGCACAGTCTCTGGAGCGAAACAGAAAGAAGCATTTTGTATAAAAGTATTCTGTACTTCTGTACGACGACTAATAAAGAAACTTGAAACTTGAACTTTCCGTTTCAGAATCAGATGAAATATGAACTAAATTGAGATAGGACAATAGAATAGAATATAATTATGAAATAAAAATAGGCCAGGGCTGTACAACTGTGCAAGATGTGGTCAAGTATATACACTAATTAGAATAAAAATAACAATACAGTGGGATGAGATCTATAGCAGGGCTGTGTGCGAGTGTACTCAGCAGGCAGCCAGTCGGAGACGGTCATCCGGGTTAATGGAGACCTCGGACTCCTGATTCCTGATTCAGTACAAAGATTCGGATCTTTAACCCGGATGAGTCAGGAACCGGCGAGCACTAGTGGACTCAGAGAACACGCTCCAAGATGCACTCGATTGCACAGACTGGAGCGTGTTTCGTGAGAACACAGACAATATAAATAAAATGACTACACTGAAACAGTGCTAGACTTTGCTGCTACTCTGGTAGAAGAAATAATCCCCTCCACCACAATTAGAGTTTTCCCAAACCAAAAGCCCGGGGTCGACAAATCCGTCCGTGAAGCTCTGACTGCGCGCACCTCAGCCTCCAACGCCGGGCTCGTGACGGGCAACATGAACGAGCACAAGGTGGCGCGTTACAACCTACGGAGAACAGGGACAGAGGCAAAGGGGCGGTACAGGAATAAGGTGGAACTTCAGGCTGACTCCAGAGGCATGTGGCAGGGCCTCAGAACGACGACAGACTACAAAGGCACCTCCCTCCAGCTGAACACTGATGTCTCCTTGGCAATTGAGCTCAATACCTTCTATGCACGGTTTGAGGCTGTAAATTACAACGAGAGCCTACAGGCCACTGCAATGGAGAGTAGAGCCACTGCCGATGGAGACTCAGTGTTCAGGATAACAGAACATGAGGTGAGGAGGACCTTTAAGAAAGTGAATACCAGGAAGGCAGCAGCACCGGACAGCATCCCCGGTCGCGTCCTAAAAGTCTGTGCCGACCAACTGGCCCCGGTATTCACTGACATATTTAACCTGTCCTTGGAACAGGCTGTCATCCCCACCTGTCTGAAGAAGTCCACTATTATCCCTGTACCCAAAAGATCCACGTCCGCTTGCCTCAACGACTACCGCCCTGTAGCTCTCACCTCCATAGCCATGAAGTGCTTTGAGAAGCTAGTAAAGGGCTACATCTGCTCCTCCCTCCCCATCAACATGGACCCCCTGCAATTTGCATATCGCCCAACAGGTCCACGGAGGACGCCATAGTCCATGTGCTGCACACAGCAGTATCACACCTGGACAAGAGGCAGGGGAACTATGCGAGAATGCTATTTATTGATTACCTGGGAGAGGTAGAGAACCTGGCGCTGTGGTGTCGGGAGAACTGCCTCTCCCTGAACGTCATCAAAACGAAAGAGATGATTGTGGACTTTAGGAGGTCGGGGGTCAGGGACTTCAGCCCCCATCAGCATCGACGGGGCAAAACAGTTTTAAGTACCTCGGAGTCCACATATCCGAGGACTTGACATGGACCACACACAGGGCTGAACGATTCATCGATTTTAAATCGAAATCGCGATTTGGAATGATGCAATTAGCAAATCGAAAAAAGAAAAAAAAAGGCGAATTCTTTTATTTTTTTTAAACCAGGAAGTCCCATTGAGATACAAAATCGGTTTGGGAGAGGGAGGTAAGGGGTTTTAGATTGTGTGTTGTGAAGTTTAGACTTCAGAGAGGGAGAGTAAAGTACAGGAAAAAAGGTACCGTTGGGTACCGGTATCGATTCCCAGGTAAAAATAAAAAATGTCAGGCTTGGTGTCCCGAACAGACCCACCGCGCCAGATGCAAGCCGCATTTTACAATAAACTTCTGTGGGGCTGCTTAAAAAAATTATAATCGCAAATTTAATCGCAATCGCAATATCTGTCAGAAAAGTTGCAATTAGATTATTTCCCAAAATCGTGCAGCCCTATTGACAGTGTAATAAAGAAGCCACGGCAACGCCTCTACTTCCTCAGGCGCCTAAGGAAGTTCAGAGTGAGTCAGAAGATCCTTAAGAACTTCTACTCATGTACAATAGAGAGCATCCTGACTGGTAACATCACCTCCTGGTTTGGGAATAGCACTGCACAAGACCGTAGCAGACTGCAGAGAGTGGCCCGTTCAGCCAAACGCACAATTGGAGGGGGGCTTCCCACTCTCCAGGACATTTACAACAAGCGGTGCAGGGGCAAGGCTAAGAGAATAACCAAAGACTCTAGTCACCAAAACAACTGCCTCTTTGAACTGCTGCGGTCAGGCAAGCGCTACCGGAGTCTCATGGCCGGTACAGAGAGACTCAGAAGGAGCTTCTATCCCCAGGCCATCAGGATGCTCAATGACTATGTAACATCATCAACCCATCCATCTACACTCATTACACACACATCCACACACTCACTTTAAACAACACTCACCTTAAAGGAAAACTCCAACATTTTGGGAAATTAGCTTATTTAACATCTTCCCTGGAGTTAGACAAGAAGATACATACCTTTTTTGTCTCTGTGCGTGCATTTAGCTTTGGGAACAGTCGCTCCGTTAGCGTAGCTTAGCTTCATCACTGGAAGTGGGGGAGGACAATAGCCTGACGTTCCCTTACAGTGTATACAGTCACCAAATACACTCCAAATACAACTCCAAAACGTTCATGTAAACATGTTGTGACCTGTGTATTCACCACGTGGAGAAATAAAAAATAATTGAATTAGACAATTACGTTTTCTAAGCAAATATACTCGGAACAATTTTTTTAGCGTTTATTTTGTACATTATCTAACGTTAACACAAACCTAAACTAACGTTACAACTAACCTAAAGTTAGTTTAGGTTCGTGTTAACGTTAGATAATGTACAAAATAAACGTTTTCCGCTGCTATAAACGTTGCACTTTTATTTTGAAAACCCCAGAAAGGAAGTCATTATATTTGCTTTAGTGACCATCCGGTTCTGTGTTAGCTCCGGTTAGCTACGTGCAGTAGTTAGTATTATATTATCAATACCAGCCATTGGATTACTGTTTTCTAAATTGGAGAGGCTTTTAATAGTCAAGGTAAGAGGATTTTAAGTTATGGTATCCATAAACTTCAATCGGTTCGGATCCTTTGAATTAATGAAAATGTCCACAAACACGGCTTCACGTAGAAATCACTGACTGCGCGCAGAGACGAGTGCTTAGGCAAAAAATTGTTCCGAGTATATTTGCTTAGAAAACGTAATTGTCTAATTCAATTATTTTTTATTTCTCCACGTGGTGAATACACAGGTCACAACATGTTTACATGAACGTTTTGGAGTTGTATTTGGAGTGTATTTGGTGACTGTATACACTGTAAGGGAACGTCAGGCTATTGTCCTCCCCCACTTCCAGTGATGAAGCTAAGCTACGCTAACGGAGCGACTGTTCCCAAAGCTAAATGCACGCACAGAGACAAAAAAGGTATGTATCTTCTTGTCTAACTCCAGGGAAGATGTTAAATAAGCTAATTTCTCAAAATGTTGAGTTTTCCTTTAACACTCACTTTAGACACTAACACTACATTTATCTATTTATTAAAGAGATTTGCACTACATTCCTACTTCATTTGCACCTTGCCTTAAAAAAGTTTTGCACCTCATTGTCTGTATTTTAATTCATTGTACTTAGATTGTATAGTGTTATTCCTCTTTTACTTACCTTTTTACTGTATGAAGCACATTCTCAGGGGCTCATACAGAACCAGGCATTTCACTGTAAACTACATGTACCCTATACATGACAAAAAAAAAGAACTTTAAACTCTCATACAACACCATTTCGCCAATGGGATCAATAAAGGAATATCTTATCTTCTCCAGGGTTGTCTACATGAGTCAGAAGACACCTCTGCAGGGGCTACTTAGCTAATTAAGTGGTATTGTGGTATTGTATCGCCCGCCTCCTCACTAACACCCGCTCCCGTGAACACATCACTCCTGTCCTCCACTCTCTCCACTGGCTCCCGATCAAGGAACGCATCAACTTCAAAACACTACTCCTCACCTTCAAAGCCCTTCATAGCCCCCCCCCCCCCCCCCCCCCTACCTGACTGACCTCCCTCTTCCTTACCGCCCCACCCGGTCCTCCTCCACTGCCTCCCTCACTGTCCCGACATCCAAACTTAAAAACTTTGGTGATCGGGCCTTCTCTCGCACTGCACCCAGACTCTGGAACCCCATCACTCAGTCCATCAGAGACTCCCCCACACTCCCCACCTTCAAATCCCGCCTCAAAACCCAACTGTTCTCCCTAGCCTTCAACCCCCCCACCCTTAAACCTGATTGATGTTACAAACATCTCAAAACAAACTCAGACTATTGCTTGACCTGACTCCTAGAACCCACCTCACCCCGGCCCACTTTGACAACCTAGGATGGCTTAGAGTAGACGACAGAGTACAGCAACTTGCAATGGGCCTGGTCTACAAGATACACTACACGACCAAGGTACCCATGTACATGTCAAAATACTTCCCAAAGGTCAGTGAATACCACGACCACAACACCAGAGGGAGCTCCACAAATCATGTTAAACCCAGATTCGGCTCAAACAAGGGACTAAACACGTTTCGCAATTATGCCACATCAATGTGGAACGCCCTACCCACAGGTGTAAAGGAATGTGAATCACTACCCACTTTCAAAAACACTCTCAAAGAACACTTACGGGAGACTGCAATTCGAAACTGGCCACCGTAAATGTCCAAACCCAACCCCCTCCAATGTACAGTAAATTACCAAGTATGGTTGTCAATATTCCAATGTACAGTTTTGCTTGTACAGTTGTACAGTGTCCCCCACCCACCCAACCCCCCCCACCCAACCACCTCCAATGTACAGTCCCCCCCACCCCCCCAACCCTACCCCACCTAACCAACCTCTTCCAATGTACAGTTTCTACGTCAAATGTATATACACTCCTTTTCTGGACTCTTTTCGTATCACAAACAGTACTGTATTTGTAAATCTGGTATGTCATAAATGTATAGATGTAGCAGTACTGTCTATCTGTATGTCATGTATGTCATATATGTTATGATGAATTGAAAATGGGGGACCCTGATGTAAACAAGACGAAAGTCTTTCTCTGGTCTGCATCCCCTTAACAATTGTATGTATTGAGCTGTACTGTATTGTACCCATTCTGCAATCTGTTAATAAAGTTTTCAATCAATCAAACTGAAATACCATGGCTATCTTGAAGCCCGCTCCGCGCGCGCCCAGCATGTTGCCCAGGGGGATCCTGCAGTCCTCCAGGATGATGTTGGCCGTGGACGAGGCCCGGATCCCCAGCTTGTCCTCCTTCTTCCCCAACGAGAGTCCGGGGTGAGGCATGGGGACCAGGAAGGCACTGATGCCCTGCAGACAGGGAGGGTGAGGGGTGAGGCATGGGGACCAGGAAGGCACTGATGCCCTGCAGACAGGGAGGGTGAGGGTTAGAGGAAGGCACTGATGCCCTGCAGACAGGGGGGGTGAGGGGTGAGGCATGGGGACCAGGAAGGCACTGATGCCCTGCAGACAGGGAGGGTGAGGGGTGAGGCATGGGGACCAGGAAGGCACTGATGCCCTGCAGACAGGGGGGGTGAGGGGTGAGGCATGGGGACCAGGAAGGCACTGATGCCCTGCAGACAGGGAGAGTGAGGGGTGAGGCATGGGGACCAGGAAGGCACTGATGCCCTGCAGACAGGGAGGGTGAGGGTTAGAGGAAGGCACTGATGCCCTGCAGACAGGGGGGGTGAGGGGTGAGGCATGGGGACCAGGAAGGCACTGATGCCCTGCAGACAGGGAGGGTGAGGGGTGAGGCATGGGGACCAGGAAGGCACTGATGCCCTGCAGACAGGGGGGGTGAGGGGTGAGGCATGGGGACCAGGAAGGCACTGATGCCCTGCAGACAGGGGGGGGGTGAGGGGTGAGGCATGGGGACCAGGAAGGCACTGATGCCCTGCAGACAGGGGGGGTGAGGGGTGAGGCATGGGGACCAGGAAGGCACTGATGCCCTGCAGACAGGGAGAGTGAGGGGTGAGGCATGGGGACCAGGAAGGCACTGATGCCCTGCAGACAGGGGGGGTGAGGGGTGAGGCATGGGGACCAGGAAGGCACTGATGCCCTGCAGACAGGGAGGGTGAGGGGTGAGGCATGGGGACCAGGAAGGCACTGATGCCCTGCAGACAGGGGGGGTGAGGGGTGAGGCATGGGGACCAGGAAGGCACTGATGCCCTGCAGACAGGGGGGGTGAGGGGTGAGGCATGGGGACCAGGAAGGCACTGATGCCCTGCAGACAGGGGGGGTGAGGGGTGAGGCATGGGGACCAGGAAGGCACTGATGCCCTGCAGACAGGGGGGGTGAGGGGTGAGGCATGGGGACCAGGAAGGCACTGATGCCCTGCAGACAGGGGGGGTGAGGGGTGAGGCATGGGGACCAGGAAGGCACTGATGCCCTGCAGACAGGGGGGGTGAGGGGTGAGGCATGGGGACCAGGAAGGCACTGATGCCCTGCAGACAGGGGGGGTGAGGGTTAGAGGAACGCACTGATGCCCTGCAGACAGGGAGGGTGAGGGTTAGAGGAACGCACTGATGCCCTGCAGACAGGGAGGGTGAGGGGTGAGGCATGGGGACCAGGAAGGCACTGATGCCCTGCAGACAAGGAGGGTGAGGGGTGAGGCATGGGGACCAGGAAGGCACTGATGCCCTGCAGACAGGGGGGGTGAGGGGTGAGGCATGGGGACCAGGAAGGCACTGATGCCCTGCAGACAGGGAGGGTGAGGGGTGAGGCATGGGGACCAGGAAGGCACTGATGCCCTGCAGACAGGGAGGGTGAGGGGTGAGGCATGGGGACCAGGAAGGCACTGATGCCCTGCAGACAGGGGGGGTGAGGGTTAGAGGAACACTGATGCCCTGCAGACAGGGGGGTGAGGGTTAGAGGAACACTGATGCCCTGCAGACAGGGAGGGTGAGGGTTAGAGGAACACTGATGCCCTGCAGACAGGGAGGGTGAGGGTTAGAGGAACACTGATGCCCTGCAGACAGGGGGGGTGAGGGTTAGAGGAACACTGATGCCCTGCAGACAGGGGGGTGAGGGTTAGAGGAACACTGATGCCCTGCAGACAGGGGGGGTGAGGGTTAGAGGAACACTGATGCCCTGCAGACAGGGGGGGTGAGGGTTAGAGGAACACTGATGCCCTGCAGACAGGGGGGTGAGGGTTAGAGGAACACTGATGCCCTGCAGACAGGGGGGGTGAGGGGTGAGGCATGGGGACCAGGAAGGCACTGATGCCCTGCAGACAGGGGGGGTGAGGGTTAGAGGAACACTGATGCCCTGCAGACAGGGGGGGTGAGGGTTAGAGGAACACTGATGCCCTGCAGACAGGGGGGTGAGGGTTAGAGGAACACTGATGCCCTGCAGACAGGGGGGGTGAGGGTTAGAGGAACACTGATGCCCTGCAGACAGGGGGGGTGAGGGTTAGAGGAAATGTATGAATGAAAAAATATAACGTTCCCACATCCTGAACGATGGATAATCGATGTTGAATGGGCCATAGCAATGTCAATATAGCAATAACATTTTAAAAGTTATAGCCCTGCAAAGAAGGTAAACATCTCCATAGGCTTTCAACGGTGGCAGACTGGGTACAATGATGGGCACAACCCCCGGCGCCCAATGTGTTAAAGGGCCAACCACGTATATATATATACACGTGGTAAACTCGTATTTGCATTTTAATAACCTACTCAATGTCACGGAGCAGCACTGCAGATGTACCCTACTCTTGGAATTCGGAAAAGTGCATTACCGGCCAGATCCTGGTGGTGGCTATAAACGCTATAAAATGGGAACGTATTGATGAAGAAATTATTTCTTTAAGGCATATTGAAGGGAAGGTTTATAGTGTCAATTGACAATGAGAATGGACACATAGTAATAATTTAAAATATAGATTTAGCTCTACAAACACCCTCACGCATAGTTAAACCGTAAGTAAAAAACCAAAAAATTAATAGACATTCGAAGCTTCGAATGTTAAAAAATGACATTCGGTACAGCCCTAACTGGTACCTTGTGTTTGAGCTCTGAGCAGGTGAACACCTTGTGTTTGAGCTCTGAGCAGGTGAACACCTTGTGTTTGAGCTCTGAGCAGGTGAACTCCTTGTGTTTGAGCTCTGAGCAGGTGAACACCTTGTGTCTGAGCTCTGAGCAGGTGAACACCTTGTGTCTGAGCTCTGAGCAGGTGAACACCACACCTGGTACCTTGTGTTTGAGCTCTGAGCAGGTGAACTCCTTGTGTTTGAGCTCTGAGCAGGTGAACACCTTGTGTCTGAGCTCTGAGCAGGTGAACACCTTGTGTTTGAGCTCTGAGCAGGTGAACTCCTTGTGTTTGAGCTCTGAGCAGGTGAACACCACACCTGGTACCTTGTGTTTGAGCTCTGAGCAGGTGAACACCACACCTGGTACCTTGTGTCTGAGCTCTGAGCAGGTGAACTCCACACCTGGTACCTTGTGTTTGAGCTCTGAGCAGGTGAACACCTTGTGTCTGAGCTCTGAGCAGGTGAACACCACACCTGGTACCTTGTGTCTGAGCTCTGAGCAGGTGAACTCCACACCTGGTACCTTGTGTTTGAGCGACTTGTCGGTGGTGGCGAACACCACGGTGGCCGAGGCGTCCCAGCTGTTGGTGATCCAGGCTTTGGTTCCGCTCAGCACCCACTCCTCTCCGTCCTGCCGGGCCAGCGTGGAGGCCGCGCCCGCATCGCTGCCGTTACCTAATGAAACATTCAAATGAGCCAAAACAATAGAATAAACAAAAAGTTTAAATTTGAAAGAGAAAAAAAGACATGAACAGAAAAAAAAAAAACTGTATGCATTTAAAAGCCTGCCTGTACGAGGTACGTCTTTAGCTGAGGGAGTGGTTTTCAGGTTTAAGGGGAGGGCGTTCCAGAGCCTTTTATTATTTATTATTATTATATAATTATTTACCATCATACCAGCGATGACTTAAAAAGGTGCTATAGATAACATGTTGAGTAATAACATGTTAATGTTAATGTTTAATTAATGTTTAATTTTTTTAATAATACATCCACGTGGAAGGCACCGGATTAGATCATTTACATGCTGGTGCTCTAGTGCGACATCTAGTGGCTGAATGTTATCTATGGCACCTGATTAGATCAATGACATGCTGGTGCTCTAGTGCGACATCTAGTGGCTGAATGTTATCTATGGCACCTGATTAGATCAATGACATGCTGGTGCTCTAGTGCGCCATCTAGTGGCTGAATGTTATCTATGGCACCTGATTAGATCAATGACATGCTGGTGCTCTAGTGCTGTATGTGTGTGTCGCTGGAATTTCCCCAAGGGGATTAATAAAGGAATATCTTATCTTATCTTATCTAGTGGCCGTTAAATGCATTTTTTTTTTTATTAAAGAAAGAATCTGATCCAATATTTATGGCTTTAAACCAATTTCCGACAATTAGTCAGACTTTAGATAAATATATATATATATATATCTTGATTGAGAATTTTTTTTATCATGGATGAACAAAACTTTCAATGCGAAAGATTGGGCTGTTTTCAAGGAATTCCAGGCCTCGACTTTATTTTGTAAAAAAAAAAAATCAAGCACTTTAACCCTTTCGCTGCCGTACTACCAAACGGTTAACCCCTTCACTGCGACAACACTCAGAAGGTTAACCCTTTCACTGCCACACGACGGCACGTTAACCCTTTCACTGCCACACGACAGAAGGTTAACCCTTTACTATCACACGACCGACGCGGCGAGCGTCGGTCGTGTGATAGTAAAGGGTTAACCTTCTGTCGTGTGGCAGTGAAAGGGTTTAAGCACTTCAAGGCCCTTGTGCGCCCCCTGCAGGTGTGTTTTCTCACCGGGCTCGCTGAGTGCGAAGCAGCCCACCTGCTCCCCGGTGGTGAAGGGCGTGATCCACTGCCTCTTCTGCTCCTCGGTGCCGAACTTCAGAACGGGTCCGATGTAGAGAGACTGCGGAACACGACACGGCATTATGAGGACACGACACGTGCACTTGGAAATACGTGCACTTTAAAAGATACCTCAAAAAAAAACAAGATACTATTCATGCAAGGTCACCATAAAGACTCAAGTGGCCTCGTCACGCGCCACACGCTGACGTTATGAACACAGTGGGCCTCACGCATGAAGCGATACAAGAACAGATTTCGTTCTTAACTAGCATTTCTTCTTACTGTGTTCTTACCTGGGATTCAGCAATGTTTTCTTATTGTTGTTTTTCTCTCTTTTTTTATCCACTTTTTCTCCCATTTTCTATTTTTCATATCGTCCAATTCAACCCTCCCCTGTCACGAACGCTGTTTCTTGCCTCCCACAAACCGGCTGCAATGTGGACTAAGTCATACAGAGCACGAGTCCCCTCCGGTACTTGAGGTAACAGCAGTCGCATCTTTTCACCTGCGCAGCTCGATCTCTCAGTGGCGAGGAGTAACGCGTGGGAGGCTCACGCTGCCCCCGACACTTCCTGATTCCACTGTTATTTATTAAGTTATTTCCACAGTGTTTATTATTAAGAGTCAGACAGTCCTAACAGTGTTTATTATTAAGAGTCAGATAGTCCTAACAGTGTTTATTATTAAGAGTCAGACAGTCCTAACAGTGTTTATTATTAAGAGTCAGACAGTCCTAATAGTGTTTATTATAGTGTTTTTTCAACCTGTAACTTGTTCTTGTCAGAGACCAGCAGGGCTGAGTCGTCCGCAAACAGGAACAAGTTGCAGTCACAAGCTGACGACATGTCATTTGCATAAATTAGGAACAGTAGCGGTCCTAGTATGCTTCCTTGTGGAACACCACAGCTCACTGTGAGGGGGGGGATAGGGTACCGTTTACCTCCACCATCTGTTCCCTCCCCTCAAGGTAGGATTGCATCCAGCTCACTGATAGACTATCAAAACCAATTGCTTTTAGCTTGTCAATCAGAATGGAGTGATTGACCGTGTCAAAGGCCTTTTGTAGGTCCAGCATGACCATGCCGCAGTATTTGCCTGCGTCCACCTCTTGTTTGATGTGGTCATTCAAATAGAGAAGGCATGTGTCAGTGGAGTGGGATGTTCTGAAGCCAGATTGGAATTCGTAGATTCGATTTTTTTCCGCTAGGTACTTTTCGACCTGTTCGTAGACTATTTTTTCCATGACTTTCGAGATGGAGGTGAGAATAGAAACAGGGCGGTAGTTGCCTGGGTCTAATTTGCTGCCCTTTTTGTGCAGAGGGGTCACCCTCGCAATTTTGAAGTCCTTGGGGACGTGTCCCTGTTTTATGGAACAGAGAAAAAGAGGAATGTCAATAACCGAACGCAGGGATTACGAGGCAGTCCAGTAATAGAGCCGAGTCCAGCAATAACAAAAGGCGATACCTCTTCAGTGTTAACGAAACACACAAAAAAACAGAAAGGTCTTGAGTCCAGGAAAAACAGAGCATCAAAGATATACTTCCAGACTCACCAAGGGGCAAAGTGAGATACGGGGCGCGGGTCCACGGGAGCAGAGAGGGGCGACAGCGGTGAACTCCAAGGCGTACTGGAGAAACAAATGGAGAACAACACGGGAGGAACAAGCTGCAGGCGGAGGTAAGCAAAATGACCCGACAATGAACATTCAGAAACCCCGAGTATATAAGGGCTCCCTTCGAGCTGATTCGAAACTCTCTTCAGTGTGTGTGGAGGTAATTGGTACCTGGAAGCGTGCGGTAATGGACCAGCCCTCACACAGTTAGTCAGATAGTCCTAACAGTGTTTATTATTAAGAGTCAGATAGTCCTAACAGTGTTTATTATTAAGAGTCAAATAGTCCTAACAGTGTTTATTATTAAGAGTCAGACAGTCCTAATAGTGTTTATTATTAAGAGTCAAATAGTCCTAACAGTGTTTATTATTAAGAGTCAGATAGTCCTAACAGTGTTTATTATTAAGAGTCAGATAGTCCTAACAATGTTTATTATTAAGAGTCAGTGTTTATTATTAAGAGTCAAATAGTCCTAACAGTGTTTAATATTAAGAGTCAGACAGTCCTAACAGTGTTTATTATTAAGAGTCAGTTAGTCCTAACAGTGTTTATTATTAAGAGTCAGTGTTTATTATTAAGAGTCAAATAGTCCTAACAGTGTTTATTATTAAGAGTCAGACAGTCCTAACAGTGTTTATTATTAAGAGTCAGATAGTCCTAACAGTGTTTATTATTAAGAGTCAGTGTTTATTATTAAGAGTCAAATAGTCCTAACAGTGTTTATTATTAAGAGTCAGACAGTCCTAACAGTGTTTATTATTAAGAGTCAGTGTTTATTATTAAGAGTCAAATAGTCCTAACAGTGTTTATTATTAAGAGTCAGACAGTCCTAACAGTGTTTATTATTAAGAGTCAGATAGTCCTAACAGTGTTTATTATTAAGAGTCAGACAGTCCTAACAGTGTTTATTATTAAGAGTCAGATAGTCCTAACAGTGTTTATTATTAAGAGTCAGACAGTCCCAACAGTGTTTATTATTAAGAGTCAGATAGTCCTAACAGTGTTTATTATTAAGAGTCAGATAGTCCTAACAGTGTTTATTATTAAGAGTCAGACAGTCCTAACAGTGTTTATTATTAAGAGTCAGACAGTCCTAACAGTGTTTATTATTAAGAGTCAAATAGTCCTAACAGTGTTTATTATTAAGAGTCAGATAGTCCTAACAGTGTTTATTATTAAGAGTCAGATAGTCCTAACAGTGTTTATTATTAAGAGTCAGATAGTCCTAACAGTGTTTATTATTAAGAGTCAGACAGTCCTAACAGTGTTTATTATTAAGAGTCAGATAGTCCTAACAGTGTTTATTATTAAGAGTCAGACAGTCCTAATAGTGTTTATTATTAAGAGTCAGATAGTCCTAACAGTTTTTATTATTAAGTGTCAGATAGTCCTAACAGTGTTTATTATTACAGTCCTAACAGTGTTTATTATTAAGAGTCAGATAGTCCTAACAGTGTTTATTATTAAGAGTCAGTTAGTCCTAACAGTGTTTATTATTAAGAGTCAGATAGTCCTAACAGTGTTTATTATTAAGAGTCAGACAGTCCTAACAGTGTTTATTATTAAGAGTCAGATAGTCCTAACAGTGTTTATTATTAAGAGTCAGACAGTCCTAACAGTGTTTATTATTAAGAGTCAGATAGTCCTAACAGTGTTTATTATTAAGAGTCAGACAGTCCTAATAGTGTTTATTATTAAGAGTCAGATAGTCCTAACAGTGTTTATTATTAAGTGTCAGATAGTCCTAACAGTGTTTATTATTAAGAGTCAGACAGTCCTAATAGTGTTTATTATTAAGAGTCAGATAGTCCTAACAGTGTTTATTATTAAGAGTCAGATAGTCCTAACAGTGTTTATTATTAAGAGTCAGATAGTCCTAACAGTGTTTATCATTAAGAGTCAGATAGTCCTAACAGTGTTTATTATTAAGAGTCAGATATTAACAGTGTTTATTATTAAGAGTCAGATAGTCCTAACAGTGTTTATTATTAAGAGTCAGATAGTCCTAACAGTGTTTATTATTAAGAGTCAGATATTAACAGTGTTTATTATTAAGAGTCAGATAGTCCTAACAGTGTTTATTATTAAGAGTCAGATAGTCCTAACAGTGTTTATTATTAAGAGGCAGATAGTCCTAACAGTGTTTATTATTAAGAGTCAGACAGTCCTAACAGTGTTTATTATTAAGAGTCAGACAGTCCTAACAGTGTTTATTATTAAGAGTCAGATAGTCCTAACAGTGTTTATTATTAAGAGTCAGTTAGTCCTAACAGTGTTTATTATTAAGAGTCAGATAGTCCTAACAGTGTTTATTATTAAGAGTCAGATAGTCCTAACAGTGTTTATTATTAAGAGTCAGTGTTTATTATTAAGAGTCAAATAGTCCTAACAGTGTTTATTATTAAGAGTCAGACAGTCCTAACAGTGTTTATTATTAAGAGTCAGTGTTTATTATTAAGAGTCAAATAGTCCTAACAGTGTTTATTATTAAGAGTCAGACAGTCCTAACAGTGTTTATTATTAAGAGTCAGATAGTCCTAACAGTGTTTATTATTAAGAGTCAGTGTTTATTATTAAGAGTCAAATAGTCCTAACAGTGTTTATTATTAAGAGTCAGACAGTCCTAACAGTGTTTATTATTAAGAGTCAGTGTTTATTATTAAGAGTCAAATAGTCCTAACAGTGTTTATTATTAAGAGTCAGACAGTCCTAACAGTGTTTATTATTAAGAGTCAGATAGTCCTAACAGTGTTTATTATTAAGAGTCAGACAGTCCTAACAGTGTTTATTATTAAGAGTCAGATAGTCCTAACAGTGTTTATTATTAAGAGTCAGACAGTCCCAACAGTGTTTATTATTAAGAGTCAGATAGTCCTAACAGTGTTTATTATTAAGAGTCAGATAGTCCTAACAGTGTTTATTATTAAGAGTCAGACAGTCCTAACAGTGTTTATTATTAAGAGTCAGACAGTCCTAACAGTGTTTATTATTAAGAGTCAAATAGTCCTAACAGTGTTTATTATTAAGAGTCAGATAGTCCTAACAGTGTTTATTATTAAGAGTCAGATAGTCCTAACAGTGTTTATTATTAAGAGTCAGATAGTCCTAACAGTGTTTATTATTAAGAGTCAGACAGTCCTAACAGTGTTTATTATTAAGAGTCAGATAGTCCTAACAGTGTTTATTATTAAGAGTCAGACAGTCCTAATAGTGTTTATTATTAAGAGTCAGATAGTCCTAACAGTTTTTATTATTAAGTGTCAGATAGTCCTAACAGTGTTTATTATTACAGTCCTAACAGTGTTTATTATTAAGAGTCAGATAGTCCTAACAGTGTTTATTATTAAGAGTCAGTTAGTCCTAACAGTGTTTATTATTAAGAGTCAGATAGTCCTAACAGTGTTTATTATTAAGAGTCAGACAGTCCTAACAGTGTTTATTATTAAGAGTCAGATAGTCCTAACAGTGTTTATTATTAAGAGTCAGACAGTCCTAACAGTGTTTATTATTAAGAGTCAGATAGTCCTAACAGTGTTTATTATTAAGAGTCAGACAGTCCTAATAGTGTTTATTATTAAGAGTCAGATAGTCCTAACAGTGTTTATTATTAAGTGTCAGATAGTCCTAACAGTGTTTATTATTAAGAGTCAGACAGTCCTAATAGTGTTTATTATTAAGAGTCAGATAGTCCTAACAGTGTTTATTATTAAGAGTCAGATAGTCCTAACAGTGTTTATTATTAAGAGTCAGATAGTCCTAACAGTGTTTATCATTAAGAGTCAGATAGTCCTAACAGTGTTTATTATTAAGAGTCAGATATTAACAGTGTTTATTATTAAGAGTCAGATAGTCCTAACAGTGTTTATTATTAAGAGTCAGATAGTCCTAACAGTGTTTATTATTAAGAGTCAGATATTAACAGTGTTTATTATTAAGAGTCAGATAGTCCTAACAGTGTTTATTATTAAGAGTCAGATAGTCCTAACAGTGTTTATTATTAAGAGGCAGATAGTCCTAACAGTGTTTATTATTAAGAGTCAGACAGTCCTAACAGTGTTTATTATTAAGAGTCAGACAGTCCTAACAGTGTTTATTATTAAGAGTCAGATAGTCCTAACAGTGTTTATTATTAAGAGTCAGTTAGTCCTAACAGTGTTTATTATTAAGAGTCAGATAGTCCTAACAGTGTTTATTATTAAGAGTCAGATAGTCCTAACAGTGTTTATTATTAAGAGTCAGTTAGTCCTAACAGTGTTTATTATTAAGAGTCAGATAGTCCTAACAGTGTTTATTATTAAGAGTCAGACAGTCCTAACAGTGTTTATTATTAAGAGTCAGATAGTCCTAACAGTGTTTATTATTAAGAGTCAGACAGTCCTAACAGTGTTTATTATTAAGAGTCAGATAGTCCTAACAGTGTTTATTATTAAGAGTCAGACAGTCCTAATAGTGTTTATTATTAAGAGTCAGATAGTCCTAACAGTGTTTATTATTAAGTGTCAGATAGTCCTAACAGTGTTTATTATTAAGAGTCAGACAGTCCTAATAGTGTTTATTATTAAGAGTCAGATAGTCCTAACAGTGTTTATCATTAAGAGTCAGATAGTCCTAACAGTGTTTATTATTAAGAGTCAGATATTAACAGTGTTTATTATTAAGAGTCAGATAGTCCTAACAGTGTTTATTATTAAGAGTCAGATAGTCCTAACAGTGTTTATTATTAAGAGTCAGATATTAACAGTGTTTATTATTAAGAGTCAGATAGTCCTAACAGTGTTTATTATTAAGAGTCAGATAGTCCTAACAGTGTTTATTATTAAGAGGCAGATAGTCCTAACAGTGTTTATTATTAAGAGTCAGACAGTCCTAACAGTGTTTATTATTAAGAGTCAGACAGTCCTAACAGTGTTTATTATTAAGAGTCAGATAGTCCTAACAGTGTTTATTATTAAGAGTCAGTTAGTCCTAACAGTGTTTATTATTAAGAGTCAGATAGTCCTAACAGTGTTTATTATTAAGAGTCAGATAGTCCTAACAGTGTTTATTATTAAGAGTCAGACAGTCCTAACAGTGTTTATTATTAAGAGTCAGACAGTCCTAACAGTGTTTATTATTAAGAGACAGACAGTCCTAACAGTGTTTATTATTAAGAGTCACGGTTGTGGAGCCTGATGGCTACTGGCAGGAAGGACTGGCTGAGGCGGTTTGTGGTGTGTTGTGGGGGGGTATTTTATTTATTTGTTTATTTGAAATCTTTATTTCGATGTAAATAAATACAAACTAAATAAATAACGAAACAAAAGCAAAACATAACTCAAACAAAATAAATAACTAAACAAAAGCAAAACATAACTCAATTTACATGTTAGAAAAAAAGTAGGAAGAAGTATACACTTATTTAATCCTACCCCTTTTCCACTACTCAAATGAGTGTACTAATTTAAAACATTTCTTTTTTTTTATCTAATTGTTCTCCCCATTTTTCTATTTTTTTCCCGTCCTCAATTTTGTATTGTCCAATTCTACCCTCCCCTGTCTCGAAAGTTGCTAGACCATGCCTCCCACAAGCCGGCTGCAATGTGGACGAAGCCTTGCATCACGTGTCCCCTCCGGTACTCGAGGAGGCAGCCGTCACATCTTTTCACCTGCACAGCGCAACCTCTCAGCGGCGGGGGTCTGCGTGGGAGGGACACATCGCCCTCCTCGCTTCCTGATTCTACTGCGCAGGCGCACCAACCGACCTGTAGGAGTCGCTGTCCACAACGTCCGATCCCCACCCACCAGCTTCCCACCCCTAACACTGCCAATTGTATTAGTATGAACGACCAGCCAAGCTGGTTGCAACGCCGAGAACCCAGCATCTCCTTTGTTGGTGGTGAGCGCCTTGCCCACTGCGCCACCTAGCCGCCCTTAATTTAAAACATTTCAAAACAAATATATATATGCAAAAAAAAGAAAAAAAACTATATTATGTAAAACATGAAAGAATTTAATAAAAATGTAAACACCCGTGAATATCAAGTCCCTTCCTCATCCCTGTATCTCGTGAACATCATTTCCTTATAAATCAGTTTGAATTGTCTCATATTTGGACATTGTTTTAGCACCACATTCAGACTGTTCCACAGTTTCACTCCACATATCGAGATGCAGTGTCTTCTCCTGGTAGTGCATACATTAAGAACTTTTAAATTGAGTCCCCCCTCAGTTTATAACCCCCCTCTCTATCAAAGAACAAGTACATTACCTTTTGCTTTATACATTAATTGTGCCGTTTTAAATTCCACACGATTATTTAACTTTAATGTTTTTGACTTTAAAAATATCACGATAACCTGCAATGTGAACTATCCTTATGGCCCTTTTTTGATGTATAAAAAGTGGTTGTAGTGTAGAATTATAAGTGTTTCCCCAGACTTCAGCACAGTAATTTAAATATGGAAAACTAGTGAACAGTATAATGTAGAGTGATTTTCTATCCAGAATGTGCTTTACTTTACTCATGACTGAAATGCTTCTTGACAGTTTAGTTTGGACATTTTATGTGAGGTTTCCAGCAGATTTTATGGTCTATTATTACACATAAGTCTATGGTGTGGTGGTGTTCATCACTTTAATAATAAACACTGTTAGGACTATCTGACTCTTAATAATAAACACTGTTAGGACTGTCTGACTCTTAATAATAAACACTGTTAGGACTATCTGACTCTTAATAATAAACAATGTTAGGACTATCTGACTCTTAATAATAAACACTATTAGGACTGTCTGACTCTTAATAATAAACACTGTTAGGACTGTCTGACTCTTAATAATAAACACTGTTAGGACTATCTGACTCTTAATAATAAACACTGTTAGGACTGTCTGACTCTTAATAATAAACACTGTTAGGACTGTCTGACTCTTAATAATAAACACTGTTAGGACTATCTGACTCTTAATAACAAACACTGCATGGACTCTGGTACAGTGTGTTACTATGGTTTGGACCATTTATACCATCATCACTATTACTACTGTCTGATTGGCAATTGGTTTTGATAGTTCACCAGTGAGCTGGATGCAATCCTACCTGGAGGGGAGAGAACAGATGGTGGAGGTAAACGATACACTACCCCCCCCCCCTCCCAGTGAGCTGTGGTGTTCCACAAGGAAGCATACTAGGACCGCTACTGTTCCTAATTTATGCAAATGACATGTCGTCAGCTTGTGACTGCAACTTGTTCCTGTTTGCGGACGACTCAGCCCTGCTGGTCTCTGACAAGAACAAGTTACAGGTTGAAAAAACCCTCAGCTCTGAACTCGGCAGAATCAGCATATGGCTCGCTGATAACAAACTATCATTACACCTGGGCAAAACAGAGTCCATTCTCTTCGGTTCAAATAACAAACTCAGCAAGACCGACGGCTTCTCAGTTACAGTGGGTGACAATATTGTCACAAGGAAAGATGAAATTACCTACCTGGGTTCCATCTTAGAGGCTAATCTTTCCTGTGACAAAATGGCAACCAATGTAATTAAAAAAAAGTCAACCAACGAACTAGATTCTTGTACCGGATCTCCTCTCTGGTAAACAAGAATACCTTGAAGACTCTGGCAGGAGCACTCATTCAAGGGTACTACGACCTCATGGTACCAAAGCACCTCAAAGGCACTAAAAAACAAGATTACAAACATCACAAAACAAACTGGTCAGACTACTGCTTGACCTTACCCCCAGAACCCACCTCACCCCTGCCCACGTTGACAACCTAGGATGGCTTAGAGTAGACGACAGAGTACAGCAACTTGCAATGGGCCTGGTCTACAAGATACACTACACCACTAAGGTACCCATGTACATGTCGACATACTTCCCAAAGGTCAGTGAATACCACGACACCAGAGGGAGCTCCACAAATCATGTTCAACCGGCTCAAACAAGGGACTAAACACGTTTCGCAATTACGCCACAACAATGTGGAACGCCCTACCCACAACCGTAAAAGAATGTGAATCACTACCCACCTTCAAAACCACTCTAAAAGAGCACCTACGAGAGGCTGCAATTAGAAACTAAACCCGGTAAATGTCCAAATCCGCCCCCCCCCACACCCATCCAACCCCCCCAATGTACAGTTTCCTCCCCCTCAAATGTATATATTCTCTTTTAGAAACTCTGTCTGTAAATAAACAGTACTGTATATTTGTATATCATGTATGTCATAAATGTCTTGATGAATTTAAATGGGGGACCCTGATGTAAACAAGACGAAAGTCTTTCTCTGGTCTGCATCCCCTTAACAATTGTGTGTATTGAGCCGTACTGTATTGTACCCATTCTGCAATCTGTTAATAACATGTTCAATCAATCAATCAATCAATCAAATTGAATCCTGCCACTCACTACTGTTATAACTTATCACTATCATCATCACTACTTGCACTGTGTTCTACGTTCTAGTATCATTACTACCTGTCCTGCCTGTACCCCCCCTCCCCCATGCTGCTATGACACTTCCCAAGGGGATTAATAAAGGAACACTTTACGTGACAAAGCCTTTGCATAACATGTTCATACATCGATGCGCCGTGGGCCTTTAAAACAGGTAAATCAGGGAATTAGTTGTATGATGTGTTTAACACACTTTGACACTTTCACAGACAATTACTATGGAAATGATGAATCGGCAAGAAATAACTACCTGTAATATAATAATAACTGTAGTATGAAACATCTCAATAGATGAGTCTAAGAGCATGATGGCAAAGGACTGTTCATGTCAAATTATTCCATGTTCTATTATTATTACTACCTCTAAATGGTGCATTTATATAACAGCTTTTATCCAAAGCGCTTTACAACTTATGCCTCACGTTCACCCGTTCACTCACCCGTTCACTCACACATTCACTCACCCATTCACTCACACATTCACTCACCCGTTCACTCACACATTCACTCACCCATTCACTCACACGTTCACTCACCCATTCACTCACCCATTCACTCACCCATTCACTCACACATTCACTCACACGTTCACTCACCCATTCACTCACACATTCACTCACCCATTCACTCACCCATTCACTCACACATTCACTCACACATTCACTCACCCATTCACTCTCCCATTCACTCTCCCATTCACTCACACATTCACTCACACGTTCACTCACACGTTCACTCACACATTCACTCACACGTTCACTCACACAGTCACTCACACGTTCACTCACACGTTCACTCACACGTTCACTCACACGTTCACTCACCCGTTCACTCACACATTCACTCACACGTTCACTCACACGTTCACTCACACGTTCACTCACACATTCACTCACACATTCACTCACCCGTTCACTCACACGTTCACTCACACGTTCACTCACACGTTCACTCACCCATTCACTCACACATTCACTCACCCATTCACTCACACATTCACTCACACATTCACTCACCCGTTCACTCACACATTCACTCACCCGTTCACTCACCCGTTCACTCACACATTCACTCACACATTCACTCACACATTCACTCACACATTCACTCACCCGTTCACTCACACATTCACTCACCCGTTCACTCACACATTCACTCACCCGTTCACTCACCCGTTCACTCACCCATTCACTCACCCATTCACTCACACATTCACTCACCCGTTCACTCACACATTCACTCACACGTTCACTCACCCGTTCACTCACACGTTCACTCACACATTCACTCACACGTTCACTCACCCATTCACTCACCCATTCACTCACACATTCACTCACACGTTCACTCACACGTTCACTCACACGTTCACTCACACGTTCACTCACCCGTTCACTCACACGTTCACTCACCCGTTCACTCACACGTTCACTCACCCATTCACTCACCCATTCACTCACACGTTCACTCACCCGTTCACTCACCCGTTCACTCACACATTCACTCACCCGTTCACTCACACGTTCACTCACACGTTCACTCACACGTTCACTCACCCATTCACTCACACGTTCACTCACACGTTCACTCACCCGTTCACTCACATGTTCACTCACACGTTCACTCACACGTTCACTCACACGTTCACTCACACGTTCACTCACCCGTTCACTCACCCGTTCACTCACCCGTTCACTCACCCATTCACTCACACGTTCACTCACCCGTTCACTCACACGTTCACTCACCCGTTCACTCACACGTTCACTCACACGTTCACTCACACGTTCACTCACCCGTTCACTCACACGTTCACTCACCCGTTCACTCACACGTTCACTCACACGTTCACTCACACGTTCACTCACACGTTCACTCACACGTTCACTCACACGTTCACTCACACGTTCACTCACACAGTCACTCACACGTTCACTCACACGTTCACTCACACGTTCACTCACACGTTCACTCACACTTTCACTCACACGTGCACTCACACGTTCACTCACACGTTCACTCACACGTTCACTCACACGTTCACTCACACGTTCACTCACCCATTCACTCACACATTCACTCACCCATTCACTCACACATTCACTCACACGTTCACTCACACGTTCACTCACCCGTTCACTCACACGTTCACTCACCCGTTCACTCACCCGTTCACTCACACATTCAATCACACGTTCACTCACACGTTCACTCACACGTTCACTCACCCGTTCACTCACCCGTTCACTCACACATTCACTCACACGTTCACTCACACGTTCACTCACACGTTCACTCACACGTTCACTCACCCGTTCACTCACACGTTCACTCACCCGTTCACTCACACGTTCACTCACCCGTTCACTCACCCGTTCACTCACCCGTTCACTCACCCGTTCACTCACCCGTTCACTCACACGTTCACTCACCCGTTCACTCACACGTTCACTCACCCGTTCACTCACACATTCACTCACACATTCACTCACACATTCACTCACCCGTTCACTCACACGTTCACTCACACGTTCACTCACCCGTTCACTCACCCGTTCACTCACACATTCAATCACACGTTCACTCACACGTTCACTCACACGTTCACTCACCCGTTCACTCACCCGTTCACTCACCCGTTCACTCACACGTTCACTCACACGTTCACTCACACGTTCACTCACACGTTCACTCACCCGTTCACTCACACGTTCACTCACACGTTCACTCACACGTTCACTCACCCGTTCACTCACACGTTCACTCACACGTTCACTCACACGTTCACTCACACGTTCACTCACACGTTCACTCACACGTTCACTCACACAGTCACTCACACGTTCACTCACACGTTCACTCACACGTTCACTCACACGTTCACTCACACTTTCACTCACACGTGCACTCACACGTTCACTCACACGTTCACTCACACGTTCACTCACACGTTCACTCACACGTTCACTCACACGTTCACTCACCCATTCACTCACACATTCACTCACCCGTTCACTCACACGTTCACTCACCCGTTCACTCACACGTTCACTCACCCGTTCACTCACCCGTTCACTCACCCGTTCACTCACCCGTTCACTCACACGTTCAATCACACGTTCACTCACACGTTCACTCACACGTTCACTCACCCGTTCACTCACCCGTTCACTCACACGTTCACTCACACGTTCACTCACACGTTCACTCACACGTTCACTCACACGTTCACTCACACGTTCACTCACCCGTTCACTCACCCGTTCACTCACCCGTTCACTCACCCGTTCACTCACCCGTTCACTCACCCGTTCACTCACCCGTTCACTCACACGTTCACTCACCCGTTCACTCACACGTTCACTCACACGTTCACTCACCCGTTCACTCACACGTTCACTCACCCGTTCACTCACCCGTTCACTCACACATTCAATCACACGTTCACTCACACGTTCACTCACACGTTCACTCACCCGTTCACTCACCCGTTCACTCACCCGTTCACTCACACGTTCACTCACACGTTCACTCACACGTTCACTCACACGTTCACTCACCCGTTCACTCACACGTTCACTCACCCGTTCACTCACACGTTCACTCACACGTTCACTCACACGTTCACTCACCCGTTCACTCACCCGTTCACTCACCCGTTCACTCACACGTTCACTCACACGTTCACTCACCCGTTCACTCACACGTTCACTCACACGTTCACTCACCCGTTCACTCACCCGTTCACTCACACGTTCACTCACACGTTCACTCACACGTTCACTCACACGTTCACTCACACGTTCACTCACACGTTCACTCACACGTTCACTCACCCGTTCACTCACACGTTCACTCACACGTTCACTCACACGTTCACTCACCCGTTCACTCACACGTTCACTCACCCGTTCACTCACCCGTTCACTCACGCGTTCACTCACCCGTTCACTCACACGTTCACTCACCCGTTCACTCACACGTTCACTCACCCGTTCACTCACACATTCACTCACACGTTCACTCACACGTTCACTCACACGTTCACTCACCCGTTCACTCACACGTTCACTCACACGTTCACTCACACGTTCACTCACCCGTTCACTCACACGTTCACTCACCCGTTCACTCACCCGTTCACTCACCCGTTCACTCACCCGTTCACTCACCCGTTCACTCACCCATTCACTCACCCATTCACTCCCACATTCACTCACCCATTCACTCACACATTCACTCACCCATTCACTCACACATTCACTCACACATTCACTCACACGTTCACTCACACGTTCACTCACCCGTTCACTCACCCGTTCACTCACACGTTCACTCACCCATTCACTCACACATTCACTCCCACATTCACTCACCCGTTCACTCACACGTTCACTCACACGTTCACTCACACGTTCACTCACACGTTCACTCACCCGTTCACTCACACGTTCACTCACACGTTCACTCACACGTTCACTCACACGTTCACTCACACGTTCACTCACCCGTTCACTCACACGTTCACTCACCCATTCACTCACCCATTCACTCACCCATTCACTCACCCATTCACTCCCACATTCACTCACCCATTCACTCACACATTCACTCACCCATTCACTCACACATTCACTCACACATTCACTCACCCGTTCACTCACACGTTCACTCACCCGTTCACTCACCCGTTCACTCACACGTTCACTCACCCATTCACTCACACATTCACTCCCACATTCACTCACCCATTCACTCACACATTCACTCACACATTCACTCACACATTCACACACCGACGGTGGAGGCGACCATGCAAGGTGCCGACCTGCTCATTGGGCGCAGTTAGGGGTTAAGTGTCTTGCTCAAGGACACTTCGACACGCTGCCCGGGGAGGAACCGGAATCGAACCGGGAACCTTCTGATTACCAGATGGCCACTCTACCTCCTGAGCCCCCCCCCCCCCTCATGTCAAAATGAAGTATTGTGCAGATTACTTGCCAACTGACATCACATAACCTAAACTGGGAATTGATTACAATTAGTGCATGTCTACCATGAAATAGCAAAACAGTGAATATGTTTGCAACCTGACACACGTATCACCATTGTAACTGTGTTTGGCACAAACTCAATAAAAGCATTTGATCTGTTTCTCAAAACAGAGGTCAGCGTGAGGTCACTTCTGTTTCCAAAGAGTCAAATGTATTTGACAATAATGTTCACCTTAGATTTTGGTTCATAAAGTTCAATCAATATCTAAAATGAAAAGAAAAAAACGAACCTATACACTAACCTGCTTACTGTCCTCTACTGTCCGGCACTCTTCCTAATATACTAACATACACTCAACACTGCAGCACAAACACTTGTTTGATGAACATTGTTGTTACCCAGCTAGAGTTGTACCCTTCCTGACGACTTGTCATACAAAACTTGTGTAAGTCGCTTTGGATAAAAGCGTTGAGCTAAATGACTAAATGTAAATGTGAATGTAAATGTAAAAATGTAAAATCATCAGACTTAAAGGTTTAATCTGTAATGCCGTCAAACAGCACCCTTTAGGCAAAAGAGCCGAGCCTGAGGTGGTGTGGCCAGCAGTAGAGTCGGTCAGTCGGTCTCCTGGATTGGAATCTCTCTGTGCCCAGCCGACCCCCAGCCGACCCCCAGCTGACCCCCAGCTGACCCCCAGCCGACCCCCAGCCGACAGTCTGCGCTCATGGCCATTTGTACCTGGCGCCTTGAATTTGGACTCACATTAAAAATAAATGATCCTGCCAGATTCTCCCTCTCTGTTGTTTTCACGAGGCCATGTCAGAAGACCGTTTCTCCCTTAATTAATTAAGGGAGAAACAGTCTTCTGACTCTAAAGGGTTTTAATTAAGGGAGAAACAGTCTTCTGACTCTAAAGGGCTTTAGAGTCAGAAGACTGAAACGGTCCTTTACACTGTTCATCAATGGCTCTCATGCAGGTAGCAGAAGAGTTAACAAATTCAATCGATAAAATAAAAAGTATGCAGTTGGAGTTTTTATTGATCTGAAAAAAGCTTTCGATACCATTGACCGTGATATTTTACTCAGAAAACTTGAAAAGTATGGAATTAGAGTGGTAGGGCTCAGTTGGATAAAAAGTTACATAGAAAATAGGAAACAATGTGTGCCGATGGGGGAGACCAGATCATCCTGCAAAGTGATAACATGTGGGGTACCGCAAGGATCCATTTTAGGACCGAAATTATTTATATTGTATATTAATGATATCATTGATGTTTCTGATGCACTTAAATTTGTCATTTTTGCAGATGATACTAAAAAAATGTGTTCAGGTGCAGACCTTCAACAGTTGCTAACAAATATTACAGGTGAACTGGGGAAGCTGAAATGTTGGCTTGATACTAACAAACTCTCCTTAAATATAAGTAAGTCTAAATTTATTTTGTTTGGTAATAAGAAAATACATCCGGATACTCAAGTAGAGATATGCATAGATAATGTTCATCTTGAAAGAGTAAATGAATATACTTTTTTGGGGGTCGTGATAGACCAAAACCTCAGCTGGAAAACTCATATTAAAGAAAAAAACAGAGCGTAGCTTAGGTATCTTAAAAAAAAACAGACACATATTAAATTTGAGATCATTATACACAATTTATTGTACTCTTTTATTACCATAGCTAACTTACTGTATAGAAACTTGGGGAAACACATACAAAACGAATCTGAATCCGATTATCATCTTACAGAAAAAGGCAATAAGGGTTGTGAACAATGTTAGTTATCTCCATCCTACAAACACACTGTTTTTTGAACTAAGGGCATTAAAGTTCCTCGACTTAGTTGACCATAAAACAGCAGAGATTGTTTTTAAAGCTAGAAGTTATCAACTGCCATGTAACTTACACATTTTGTTTAAAGAACGAGAGGTGACGTATAATTTAAGAAGAACACTCCATTTGAAACAGCCTAGAGCTCGAACCACACTTAAAACGTAAAAGTATATGTCTGTGTCAGTGAAAGGAGTGAAACTCTGGAACAATATACCGGATGAAATAAAAAACAGCAGGAGTATTTTTAAGTTTAGAATCTTAGGGTAGGAGGGGTGGGTGGGTGGGGGACACTGTACAACTGTACAAGCAAAACTGTACATTGGAATATTGACAAAACCATACTTGGTCATTGACATAATCCTGTCATGTCACAGTCACAGTCGTGTTTGAAAGCTGTGTGCATTTAGTATGGTTGTACATCTCACCAGGGTTAAATATCATTTAGTATGGATTAGGGCTGACCTCGATTAGTTGAATAGTCGACTAATCGATCGAAAAGAGCCGTAGTCGACTGCCAAGCTCTTAGTTGAATGCAAAAAAATATATATTATAATTATAAAACATTTTTGCATTCGGTGGGGTAAGTAAGTAAGTAAGTAAGTAAGTATTTATAAAGCACCTTTCATACATGTCATGTAGCTCAAAGTGCTGTACACAATTATAGGCATATATAACGATAAAAGCAATAAAGTCATAGTGATCAGTTAAGATAAAAAAAATAAAAAATAAAAATAATAATAGTAACGTAAAAATGAAAATAACGTAAAAACAGTCATTTGCTTACCAGTTTGGGAGAACAGGTCCGCACAAACATTTCCGCTCAGTGGCAACCGGAAGTGCACTAAACCAATGCACTTGTCGACTACCTGTCGACTATCGGCAAATTTCGGCCATTCAAAGTCGACTACACAAATCCTTAGTTGGGGACAGGCCTAGTGTGGATACATTACATATTACATCTCACCAGTGTTGAATATCACAAAGGCTGGATCAAAATTATGAATTTTTGTATTTTTTTTTTAAAGCTCCGGGGCTAGGAGCAGAGCCTTCTAAAAGATTATTATATGGCTCTGGTGAGGAGTTATTAAAATACCTCAGAACATGAAAACATGTTTCTGTCCTGCACTCCTCCTCCTCCTCCTCCTCTTCCTCCTCCTGCTCCTCCTGCTCCTCCTGCTCCTCCTCCTCTTCCTCCTCTTCCTCCTCCTCCTCCTGCTCCTCCTGCTCCTCCTGCTCCTCCTGCTCCTCCTGCTCCTCCTCCTCCTCCTCCTCCTGCTTATCCTCCTCCTCCTCCTCCTCCTCCTCCTCCTGCTTATCCTGCTCCTCCTGCTCCTCCTGCTCCTCATCCTCCTCCTCCTCTTTCTCATGCTCCTCCTCCTCCTCCTCCTCCTCCTCCTCCTCCTCCACGGGGAGCAGCGTACTGGCTCATGTTAAATGGCAGGCCATGCATTACGCAGCAGCTTAGGCCATAGCGCTGGATCTTCATGTCCTCGGCTGCAGTCCACCTGTCGCTGCTCTGGTCGTAGCGCTCCACGTTGGAGATGAAGGTGAAGCCATTGAAGCCTCCGACCACGAAGAGCAGGCCGTCCAGCACCGCGATGCCAAAGTAGCAGCGGGGGGTGAGCATGTCGGGCAGGGCGCTCCAGGAGTCAGTCAATGGGCTGTAGGCCTCCGCGCTACGCAGGGCGTTTACATCATCCTCCCCTCCCACCTGAGGACAGGACACATGAGAGGAATGTCTTAGTGTGTGGCTCAGGCAGGCAGGCAGGCAGACACTGTATTAATCCACTTAGGGAAAAGAGGGCATCACAGAAGCATTGAAAGTCAAATGATACATGTCTATAGAAATATCTAGTATAAAGCATTTGTCTCCGTGTGCACCTACCGCATAGACATGTCCTCCGTATGCAGCGACTCCCACTCCGTCACGCCTGGTGCTCATGGGGGCGATCAGAGTCCACTGGTCGGTGTCTGGGCTGTAGCACTCAGCTGTGAGCAGACACCCCGTCCAGTTGTAGCCACCACAGATGTAAACCTGTAATAAGAAAGAATATTCTAATTTAGTTTATATATTCCATTTGATTTCATTCTACTTTAATTGTCTGTTAATGTTGATGCACCAAAGGACCCAGACACATCTTTTGTATGTGCAAGCTTACTTGGCAATAAAGACATTTATGATTTATGATCTAACGTTCCTTGTGTTCATCTAGCACCCTGTGTCCCTCAGTTCCACCCACCTTGCCCTGGAGGGCTGCTGCCCCGGCGGTGCTCCTGTGCTCCAGCATGGGTGAGATCAGTGTCCACTGGTTGGTTTCAGGCTCGTAGCGCTCGGCGGTGTTCAGTACCACGTCTCCGTCCAACCCTCCCATGGCGTAGATACAGCCGTCCAACACGACCACGCTGAGGTGACTGCGGCCTGAGTGCATGGGAGCTGCCTGCAGCCAGCTGCGAGTGACGGGGTTGAACCTGCTCACACTGCTGAGATGCTCTACGCCGTCCCAGCCACCGATGCAGTAGACCAGACCGTGGAGATAAGCGGTGCCGTGGGCGGCCCGGGGACTCTCCCCCTCAACGCTCACGTCCATCCATCCACCGGCTCGGATGTTGTAAGCCTCCATGCCACCCCCGCCTCCGATGGCCAATAGGACCTCCTGGGGCCGGCGTGGGCGGGTCAGGGGGTTTGGGAGCCTGTCGGAGCCAGGGGGGTTCAGGACGCTGAGGATGAGGGCCCTGCAGTCGTGGCTGTCCCTCACCACAGGGTTGTTCTGGACGTTGCTCCTGAAGTAGTCAGGCCTCATCAAGCCCATGCGAACCTGGGAAGAGACAAGCAGACAGCGGGTACAACTTAGACATCGGTTGTAGACGGTTTCTGTTGCTAGGGAACAGTTTGGACCCAAATGTTTGAGAACCACTGTACTAGGGAACCTAGTGTTGTTTTAATGTAATGCACACTAATACAATTATTATTATTATTTTTTATAAATGTTTTTATTTTATTTTATTTTCATACATAACACAGAACATAACAGTACAATAATAATAATAATAATAATAATAATAATAATAATAATAATAATAATAATAATAATAATAATAATAATAATAATAATAATAATAATAATAATAATAATAATAATAATAATGACAACAGCGACGACAACAATAATAACAGTAACATGAATCATAATGACCTTGACAAGAGACAAACAAGAAAAAGTAAAATAATAAAAATTTAATTTTAAATAAATGTGGCTCAGGCACTAGCAACCATGTTTGTGTATCCGTAATACAATTAGTTACCTTGGGCAGCAGCAAAGGGATGTGTGTTTTACGCTCCTCATGGGAGTGGTCGATCCAACGGAGGACTGCCTCGAACACCGTCTCCTCGCTCTTCACGTTCAGGTCATCCCTCTCGATGATGTCCACCAGTTGCTGCAGGGACAGCTCCACAAACTCCTGTGAGACGTGCAACATCTCCTCAAAGTGGCACACGATGAAGAGATGGGCCTTGCGCCTCAGGTCAGGGCAGCAGTAGATGTCCACGAACCTCCAGATGCCAACACAGTTTTCCAGAGACAGCTGGCCTTCTAGGAAATCAGAGCACGCTCCTACTATGCCAGTGACGCGAAGCTGGTCTGCAGCCACCAGAAGCTCTGCCACGTTCTCTGCTGTCACCAGCACAAAGCGTGTGTAGGAGTACTCTATGATGAGCTGCATCATACCCGGGGACACCCCAGGGATACTGTAGACTGCTTTCTCTGAGTCGCTCCAGCGAGTGAAGAGGGCTCTGTGGGACGCAGAGTACAGAGATATCTGATGAGTAAACAGTAAGCAACATTCTGTCCTGTGTAGTAATTAGGGCTGACCCCTATTAGTCGAATAGTCCACTAATTGGTCGAAAGGAGCCGTAGTCGACTGCCAACCTCTTAGAAGCGTGGCTAACGCTAATGGCACGCATACCAGAGGCCAACTGCCTAAGAAAACAGGCACAGAGGCACTGAAAGAGGATTTCACCCATCTAATGAACACACTAGACTAGACAAATATCAAGATGTATCCATCAGTGGACCAATTGCATGCTTTTGCAGAGGACAAGAAGCCTTCAGTCGACTCCTTCAGACATTAAGCACTCCCCACAGCCCAAATGGAATGATACAAAAATATATTATACTTTTTTTTAATATACTATCCAAATCCTTAGTCGGGGACAGCCCTAGTAGTAATATATTTTCACTGTAGAAGTATAGGGTCTTAGCACAGTAGAAGTATAGTATCTTTTTACAGTAGAAGTACAGTATAGTATCTGTTTACAGTAGAAGTACAGTATAGTATCTGTTTACAGTAGAAGTGCATTATAGTATCTTTTTACAGTAGAAGTACAGTATAGTATCTGTTTACAGTAGAAGTACAGTATAGTATCGGTTTACAGTAGAAGTACAGTATCTGTTTACAGTAGAAGTACAGTATATTATCTGTTTACCGTAAAAGTACAGTATGGTATCTGTTTACTAACCAAGTTAACCTGAACCAAGCTAACCTGAATCAAGCTAACCTGAACCAAGCTAAACTTACCTGAAATAGTCACTGCAGTCACACATGAGGGCCTTGTGGGCATTCAACTCAGTGCTGTTGACTTTAATAACCACATCACAGAGCCTTCCCTCCAGACGCAGCTCATTAAGGATTGTACAGGACATTGTTTCCTTTTCCATGTGGGGATTTTAAATTGTATCTACAGAATATATTCAAGCTTACAAACAAGTAGCCGGAAACAACAAGTGATATCTTCACTTGGTCTTCTGAGATCTGATATCTTCTGAGAGAATTGTTGAATATATATACTGTACACAAACGTTCTAGAATGTTCTATTATGACATCATACTGTGACATCACAAATGTTCTAGAATGTTTGATTATGACATCATACTGTGACATCACAAATGTTCTAGAATGTTTGATTATGACATCATACTGTGACATCACAAATGTTCTAGAATGTTTGATTATGACATCATACTGTGACATCACAAATGTTCTAGAATGTTTGATTATCATACTGTCACATCACAAATGTTCTAGAATGTTTGATTATGACATCATACTGTGACATCACAAATGTTCTAGAATGTTCTATTATGACATCACTGTGACATCACAAATGTTCTAGAATGTTTGATTATGACATCATACTGTGACATCACAAATGTTCTAGAATGTTTGATTATCATACTGTGACATCACAAATGTTCTAGAATGTTTGATTATGACATCATACTGTGACATCACAAATGTTCTAGAATGTTTGATTATGATATCATACTGTGACATCACAAATGTTCTAGAATGTTTGATTATGACATCATACTGTGACATCACAAATGTTCTAGAATGTTTGATTATGACATCATACTGTGACATCACACATGTTCTAGAATGTTTGATTATTACATCATACTGTGACATCACAACGGAACATGTTTGAGGTCATTTTGAATAATATAAATAATATGTTGACATTAAAAAAGAACAAATAAAATGATAGAAAAAACGACATAAAACAATGATACAAATTATAATAAAATATTTAAGTAAAATGTATAGAAATAAAGAAAAATAAGACAATGAAATAAAGATAATAATTCATTTAAAAGCTATTTTTTGAAAGCTAAGTTTTGAGCAGTGCCAACCGAGTCTGCTGTCCTAACAGACTTGGGGTCTGTAGGGTAAGCACTTATTCCCTCCTCCCTGAACATTTATGGAGATGTATGGGCCTTTTAACACTTTCCGTGCCACTCACGAGATTTCTCTGGTTTTTTTATAGGTGGTTGAATGCCACTCACGAGATTTCTCTGATTTTTTTTTTTTTTTTAGTGATCTGAAAAATTATTGCATCACCCGAGCCTACCCGAGTATAGCCGAGGGGCGCCGGCGATCACTGTGGAAAAAAGCGCCCCCTGTCGTCTCCCAGATGACATAAGTGATTTTGGAATGGACTCAATGAAAATGAATGGGGAAAAAAATCCGGTACTCCACATTTTCCAGTTCACTGATCCAGCCGGGGTTACCAGAGTTCATTCTGGATCCTCAGATCCCCGCGGATCATGGAGTTCTACTGTATCGCGTTGGATCCATACACGTATCGATTTTTTCGAATGGTGATCAGGAATTGGAATATACCAGTTGGATACCATCTGATGTCAGGTAAGGACTCTATGTTATCAGTGTTAGGATAATCTGAGAAAGTTTGATGAAGTTATAAGCTGTTTTGTGAAATGTCCTCTTTCGGTTTCACTGTAAAAGTCCGTGAGGAAATCAACGGAGCGATTATCAGTGCGCGGCCGTAATGTACTTGCGTGCACGTATAATATTGATCATCTAGCGTTTATTTGAAAACGATTCATAAAAAGGCCGACGAATATCAACGTTGTGGAATATTCCACTAAAAGACGATTTTCATAGAATGCTCCAGAATGTGCTGTTTTTTATATCAAAACGGGGGCTTTTCTAACTGCTCTGAAACGGAAACGACGCGATTAAAAAACAATCTGCCTTCACAGCACTGACTTGAAAATAGTATTTGATAATGCGATGGGCAGATTAGACACATAGCCATAATTTAAAACATAGATTAGGCGATATTAACGTTAACATTGGCGCAGATGGTGGCATTCAGCCGGTAAAACGGAAAACCAGGCGTGGCGCTCAAAGTGTTAAGTCAGTGATAAAAGTGTCTTTCAAGGATAAGTGAGCTCCTGCACTGATTATTATAGTTCAATATTCAATATTATTTCACCAAAAAAACCCAAAAAGCATAAAAAGGCCCCTCCCCGCCCAAAAAGGGCCCCCAAAAATAGCACAGGCCCAGTGCCCTTTTCAGCCTTTGAGCACCTGCCCCTCTAAAGTCCTGTGCATGTCCCTGCCTAACAGTGTTTATTATTAAGAGTCAGACAGTCCTAACAGTGTTTATTATTAAGAGTCAGATAGTCCTAACAGTGTTTATTATTAAGAGTCAGACAGTCCTAACAGTGTTTATTATTAAGAGTCAGACAGTCCTAATAGTGTTTATTATAGTGTTTTTTCAACCTGTAACTTGTTCTTGTCAGAGACCAGCAGGGCTGAGTCGTCCGCAAACAGGAACAAGTTGCAGTCACAAGCTGACGACATGTCATTTGCATAAATTAGGAACAGTAGCGGTCCTAGTATGCTTCCTTGTGGAACACCACAGCTCACTGTGAGGGGGGGGGATAGGGTACCGTTTACCTCCACCATCTGTTCTCTCCCCTCCAGGTAGGATTGCATCCAGCTCACTGGTGAACTATCAAAACCAATTGCCAATCAGACAGTAGTAACACCAGAGTCCATGCAGTGTTTGTTATTAAGAGTCAGATAGTCCTAACAGTGTTTATTATTAAGAGTCAGACAGTCCTAACAGTGTTTATTATTAAGAGTCAGATAGTCCTAACAGTGTTTATTATTAAAGTGATGAACACCACACCATAGACTTATGTGTAATAATATACCATAAAATCTAAAATAAAAATACCTCCACCATCTGTTCCCTCCCCTCCAGGTAGGATTGCATCCAGCTCACTGATAGACTATCAAAACCAATTGCTTTTAGCTTGTCAATCAGAATGGAGTGATTGACCGTGTCAAAGGCCTTTTGTAGGTCCAGCATGACCATGCCGCAGTATTTGCCTGCGTCCACCTCTTGTTTGATGTGGTCATTCAAATAGAGAAGGCATGTGTCAGTGGAGTGGGATGTTCTGAAGCCAGATTGGAATTCGTAGATTAGATTTTTTTCCGCTAGGTACTTTTCGACCTGTTCGTAGACTATTTTTTCCATGACTTTCGAGATGGAGGTGAGAATAGAAACAGGGCGGTAGTTGCCTGGGTCTAATTTGCTGCCCTTTTTGTGCAGAGGGGTCACCCTCGCAATTTTGAAGTCCTTGGGGACGTGTCCCTGTTTTATGGAACAGAGAAAAAGAGGAATGTCAATAACCAAACGCAGGGATTACGAGGCAGTCCAGTAATAGAGCCGAGTCCAGCAATAACAAAAGGCGATACCTCTTCAGTGTTAACGAAACACACAAAAAAACAGAAAGGTCTTGAGTCCAGGAAAAACAGAGCATCAAAGATATACTTCCAGACTCACCAAGGGGCAAAGTGAGATACGGGGCGCGGGTCCAGGGGAGCAGAGAGGGGCGACAGCGGTGAACTCCAAGGCGTACTGGAGAAACAAATGGAGAACAACACGGGAGGAACAAGCTGCAGGCGGAGGTAAGCAAAATGACCCGACAATGAACATTCAGAAACCCCGAGTATATAAGGGCTCCCTTCGAGCTGATTCGAAACTCTCTTCAGGTGTGTGGAGGTAATTGGTACCTGGAAGCGTGCGGTAATGGACCAGCCCTCACACAGTTAGTCAGATAGTCCTAACAGTGTTTATTATTAAGAGTCAGATAGTCCTAACAGTGTTTATTATTAAGAGTCAGATAGTCCTAACAGTGTTTATTATTAAGAGTCAGTTAGTCCTAACAGTGTTTATTATTAAGAGTCAGATAGTCCTAACAGTGTTTATTATTAAGAGTCAGATAGTCCTAACAGTGTTTATTATTAAGAGTCAGACAGTCCTAATAGTGTTTATTATTAAGAGTCAGATAGTCCTAACAGTGTTTATTATTAAGAGTCAGATAGTCCTAACAGTGTTTATTATTAAGAGTCAGATAGTCCTAACAGTGTTTATTATTAAGAGTCAGACAGTCCTAATAGTGTTTATTATTAAGAGTCAGTGTTTATTATTAAGAGTCAAATAGTCCTAACAGTGTTTATTATTAAGAGTCAGTGTTTATTATTAAGAGTCAAATAGTCCTAACAGTGTTTATTATTAAGAGTCAGACAGTCCTAATAGTGTTTATTATTAAGAGTCAAATAGTCCTAACAGTGTTTATTATTAAGAGTCAGATAGTCCTAACAGTGTTTATTATTAAGAGTCAGTGTTTATTATTAAGAGTCAAATAGTCCTAACAGTGTTTATTATTAAGAGTCAGTGTTTATTATTAAGAGTCAGATAGTCCTAACAGTGTTTATTATTAAGAGTCAGATAGTCCTAACAGTGTTTATTATTAAGAGTCAAATAGTCCTAACAGTGTTTATTATTAAGAGTCAGATAGTCCTAACAGTGTTTATTATTAAGAGTCAGACAGTCCTAACAGTGTTTATTATTAAGAGTCAGATAGTCCTAACAGTGTTTATTATTAAGAGTCAGATAGTCCTAATAGTGTTTATTATTAAGAGTCAGTGTTTATTATTAAGAGTCAAATAGTCCTAACAGTGTTTATTATTAAGAGTCAGATAGTCCTAATAGTGTTTATTATTAAGAGTCAGATAGTCCTAACAGTGTTTATTATTAAGAGTCAGATAGTCCTAACAGTGTTTATTATTAAGAGTCAAATAGTCCTAACAGTGTTTATTATTAAGAGACAGATTTTCACCTGCACAGCGCGACCTCTCAGCGGCGGGGGTCTGCGTGGGAGGGACACGCCGCCCTCGTCGCTTCCTGATTCTACTGCGCAGGCGCACCAACCGACCTGTAGGAGTCGCTGTCCACAACGTCCGATCCCCACCCACCAGCTTCCCACCCCTAACACTGCCAATTGTATTAGTATGAACGACCAGCCAAGCTGGTTGCAACGCCGAGAACCCAGCATCTCCTTTGTTGGTGGTGAGCGCCTTGCCCACTGCGCCACCTAGCCGCCCTTAATTTAAAACATTTCAAAACAAATTTATATATATGCAAAAAAAAGAAAAGAAAAAATATATTATGTAAAACATGAAAGAATTAAATAAAAATGTAAACACCCGTGAATATCAAGTCCCTTCCTCATCCCTGTACCTCGTGAACATCATTTCCTTATAAATCAGTTTGAATTGTCTCATATTTGGACATTGTTTTAGCACCACATTCAGACTGTTCCACAGTTTCACTCCACATATCGAGATGCAGTGTCTTCTCCTGGTAGTGCGTACACTAAGAACTTTTAAATTGAGTTCTCCCCTCAGTTTATAACCCCCCTCCCTATCAAAGAACAAGTACATTACCTTTTGCTTTATACATTAATTGTGCCGTTTTAAATTCCACACGATTATTTAACTTTAATGTTTTTGACTTTAAAAATATCACGATAACCTGCAATGTGAACTATCCTTATGGCCCTTTTTTGAAGTATAAAAAGTGGTTGTAGTGTAGAATTATAAGTGTTTCCCCAGACTTCAGCACAGTAATTTAAATATGGAAAACTAGTGAACAGTATAATGTAGAGTGATTTTCTATCCAGAATGTGCTTTACTTTACTCATGACTGAAATGCTTCTTGACAGTTTAGTTTGGACATTTTATGTGAGGTTTCCAGCAGATTTTATGGTATATTATTACACATAAGTCTATGGTGTGGTGTTCATCACTTTAATAATAAACACTGTTAGGACTATCTGACTCTTAATAATAAACACTGTTAGGACTGTCTGACTCTTAATAATAAACACTGTTAGGACTATCTGACTCTTAATAACAAACACTGCATGGACTCTGGTGTTACTACTGTCTGATTGGCAATTGGTTTTGATAGTTCACCAGTGAGCTGGATGCAATCCTACCTGGAGGGGAGAGAACAGATGGTGGAGGTAAACGGTACACTATCCCCCCCCCCTCCCAGTGAGCTGTGGTGTTCCACAAGGAAGCATACTAGGACCGCTACTGTTCCTAATTTATGCAAATGACATGTCGTCAGCTTGTGACTGCAACTTGTTCCTGTTTGCGGACGACTCAGCCCTGCTGGTCTCTGACAAGAACAAGTTACAGGTTGAAAAAACCCTCAGCTCTGAACTCGGCAGAATCAGCATATGGCTCGCTGATAACAAACTATCATTACACCTGGGCAAAACAGAGTCCATTCTCTTCGGTTCAAATAACAAACTCAGCAAGACCGACGGCTCACAGTGGGTGACAATATTGTCACAAGGAAAGATGAAATTACCTACCTGGGTTCCATCTTAGAGGCAAATCTTTCCTGTGACAAAATGGCAACCAATGTAATTAAAAAAAGTCAACCAACGAACTAGATTCTTGTACCGGATCTCCTCTCTGGTAAACAAGAATACCTTGAAGACTCTGGCAGGAGCACTCATTCAAGGGTACTACGACCTCATGGTACCAAAGCACCTCAAAGGCACTAAAAAACAAGATTACAAATATCACAAAACAAACTGGTCAGACTACTGCTTGACCTTACTCCTAGAACCCACCTCACCCCTGCCCACTTTGACAACCTAGGATGGCTTAGAGTAGACCACAGAGTACAGCAACTTGCAATGGGCCTGGTCTACAAGATACACTACACCACTAAGGTACCCATGTACATGTCGACATACTTCCCAAAGATCAGTGAATACCACGATCACAACACCAGAGGGAGCTCCACAAATCATGTTCAACCGGCTCAAACAAGGGACTAAACACGTTTCGCAATTATGCCACAACAATGTGGAACGCCCTATACCCACAACCGTAAAATAATGTGAATCACTACCCACCTTCAAAACCACTCTAAAAGAGCACCTACGAGAGGCTGCAATTCGAAACTAAACCCGGTAAATGTCCAAATCCGCCCCCCCCCACCCATCCAACCCCCCCAATGTACAGTTTCCTCCCCCTCAAATGTATATATTCTCTTTTAGAAACTCTGTCTGTAAATAAACAGTACTGTATATTTGTATATCATGTATGTCATAAATGTCTTGATGAATTTAAATGGGGGACCCTGATGTAAACAAGACGAAAGTCTTTCTCTGGTCTGCATCCCCTGAAAGAAGAGCATCGAGGGGTAAAATCAGAGGGGGGCACACCTGGGACGCCAGGTGTTGCCGTTGAGCCCTTCGGAGGTGTCGTGGGCCTGTCAACGAAACACCAATGAAGGAGGGTGCCCACCTGAAGACCCCAGTGAAGCTTTTGCCTCTACCCCATTCAAAAAAGTGCTGATTATCTAAGGGATTGTAATATCTAGTCCTATAAGCTCAACTGATAAACTGGAGAAATCCAGTGACTACTGTGAAAGTGCAGCTGACAACAAGGGAAAGACCATGTGACGGCTTGGAAAGACAGCTGACAGGAAGGAAAGACCCCAACGGGGCTGTCATGGACTAGCTATCCATGATGGCAGGCTCCGTCGCTTAATTAAGTGCACAAAAGCCACCCCTCATTGCTACGAAAAGTCTAAAGAGAAAAACACCCCTAGAGTCTGCGAGAGCGGGGGCGGAAGATGACTCATCGGCTGACCACCCGGTAACTGACCCTGGAACGACGACGAACCAGATAATCGGCACATCAACTGAAGGACAGGAGCACAGAGTATGTAGCTGTGGCTGGTCCAAGGTAACATCCATCAGAGGCCTACGAATACATCAAGGCCGGATGAAGTGCTTGAAGAAAGTGAGGCCGGGATCTCGCATTGACCATTATCTTCTGAGAGAAAGGTCAAGTCAGGCGAGTGAAGCTCAGCGGCAGGATTTAACCCACAGTCCACCGAGCATCAGTACCCCGGCTGAAAGTAATTCAAGCACATCAGTCACTTGCAACCTTCTTTGGAGCTGAAAGAAGAGCATCGAGGGGTAAAAGCAGAGGGGGGCACACCTGGGACGCCAGGTGTTGCCGTTGAGCCCTTCGGAGGTGTCGTGGGCCTGTCAACGAAACACCAATGAAGGAGGGTGCCCACCTGAAGACCCCAGTGAAGCTTTTGCCTCTACCCCATTCAAAAAAGTGCTGATTATCTAAGGGATTGTAATATCTAGTCCTATAAGCTCAACTGATAAACTGGAGAAATCCAGTGACTACTGTGAAAGTGCAGCTTGACAACAAGGGAAAGACCATGTGACGGCTTGGAAAGACAGCTGACAGGAAGGAAAGACCCCAACGGGGCTGTCATGGACTAGCTATCCATGATGGCAGGCTCCGTCGCTTAATTAAGTGCACAAAAGCCACCCCTCATTGCTACGAAAAGTCTAAAGAGAAAAACACCCCTAGAGTCTGCGAGAGCGGGGGCGGAAGATGACTCATCGGCTGACCACCCGGTAACTGACCCTGGAACGACGACGAACCAGATAATCGGCACATCAACTGAAGGACAGGAGCACAGAGTATGTAGCTGTGGCTGGTCCAAGGTAACATCCATCAGAGGCCTACGAATACATCAAGGCCGGATGAAGTGCTTGAAGAAAGTGAGGCCGGGATCTCGCATTGACCATTATCTTCTGAGAGAAAGGTCAAGTCAGGCGAGTGAAGCTCAGCGGCAGGATTTAACCCACAGTCCACCGAGCATCAGTACCCCGGCTGAAAGTAATTCAAGCACATCAGTCACTTGCAACCTTCTTTGGAGCTGAAAGAAGAGCATCGAGGGGTAAAAGCAGAGGGGGGCACACCTGGGACGCCAGGTGTTGCCGTTGAGCCCTTCGGAGGTGTCGTGGGCCTGTCAACGAAACACCAATGAAGGAGGGTGCCCACCTGAAGACCCCAGTGAAGCTTTTGCCTCTACCCCATTCAAAAAAGTGCTGATTATCTAAGGGATTGTAATATCTAGTCCTATAAGCTCAACTGATAAACTGGAGAAATCCAGTGACTACTGTGAAAGTGCAGCTGACAACAAGGGAAAGACCATGTGACGGCTTGGAAAGACAGCTGACAGGAAGGAAAGACCCCAACGGGGCTGTCATGGACTAGCTATCCATGATGGCAGGCTCCGTCGCTTAATTAAGTGCACAAAAGCCACCCCTCATTGCTACGAAAAGTCTAAAGAGAAAAACACCCCTAGAGTCTGCGAGAGCGGGGGCGGAAGATGACTCATCGGCTGACCACCCGGTAACTGACCCTGGAACGACGACGAACCAGATAATCGGCACATCAACTGAAGGACAGGAGCACAGAGTATGTAGCTGTGGCTGGTCCAAGGTAACATCCATCAGAGGCCTACGAATACATCAAGGCCGGATGAAGTGCTTGAAGAAAGTGAGGCCGGGATCTCGCATTGACCATTATCTTCTGAGAGAAAGGTCAAGTCAGGCGAGTGAAGCTCAGCGGCAGGATTTAACCCACAGTCCACCGAGCATTAGTACCCCGGCTGAAAGTAATTCAAGCACATCAGTCACTTGCAACCTTCTTTGGAGCTGAAAGAAGAGCATCGAGGGGTAAAAGCAGAGGGGGGCACACCTGGGACGCCAGGTGTTGCCGTTGAGCCCTTCGGAGGTGTCGTGGGCCTGTCAACGAAACACCAATGAAGGAGGGTGCCCACCTGAAGACCCCAGTGAAGCTTTTGCCTCTACCCCATTCAAAAAAGTGCTGATTATCTAAGGGATTGTAATATCTAGTCCTATAAGCTCAACTGATAAACTGGAGAAATCCAGTGACTACTGTGAAAGTGCAGCTGACAACAAGGGAAAGACCATGTGACGGCTTGGAAAGACAGCTGACAGGAAGGAAAGACCCCAACGGGGCTGTCATGGACTAGCTATCCATGATGGCAGGCTCCGTCGCTTAATTAAGTGCACAAAAGCCACCCCTCATTGCTACGAAAAGTCTAAAGAGAAAAACACCCCTAGAGTCTGCGAGAGCGGGGGCGGAAGATGACTCATCGGCTGACCACCCGGTAACTGACCCTGGAACGACGACGAACCAGATAATCGGCACATCAACTGAAGGACAGGAGCACAGAGTATGTAGCTGTGGCTGGTCCAAGGTAACATCCATCAGAGGCCTACGAATACATCAAGGCCGGATGAAGTGCTTGAAGAAAGTGAGGCCGGGATCTCGCATTGACCATTATCTTCTGAGAGAAAGGTCAAGTCAGGCGAGTGAAGCTCAGCGGCAGGATTTAACCCACAGTCCACCGAGCATCAGTACCCCGGCTGAAAGTAATTCAAGCACATCAGTCACTTGCAACCTTCTTTGGAGCTGAAAGAAGAGCATCGAGGGGTAAAAGCAGAGGGGGGCACACCTGGGACGCCAGGTGTTGCCGTTGAGCCCTTCGGAGGTGTCGTGGGCCTGTCAACGAAACACCAATGAAGGAGGGTGCCCACCTGAAGACCCCAGTGAAGCTTTTGCCTCTACCCCATTCAAAAAAGTGCTGATTATCTAAGGGATTGTAATATCTAGTCCTATAAGCTCAACTATCAATTGTGTGTATTGAGCCGTACTGTATTGTACCCATTCTGCAATCTGTTAATAACATGTTCAATCAATCAATCAATCAATCAAATTGAATCCTGCCACTCACTACTGTTATAACTTATCACTATCATCATCACTACTTGCACTGTGTTCTACGTTCTAGTATCATTACTACCTGTCCTGCCTGTACCCCCCCTCCCCCATGCTGCTATGACACTTCCCAAGGGGATTAATAAAGGAACACTTTACGTGACAAAGCCTTTGCATAACATGTTCATACATCGATGCGCCGTGGGCCTTTATAACGGGTAAATCAGGGAATTAGTTGTATGATGTGTTTAACACACTTTGACACTTTCACAGACAATTACTATGGAAATGATGAATCGGCAAGAAATAACTACCGTAGTATGAAACATCTCAATAGATGAGTCTAAGAGCATGATGGCAAAGGACTGTTCATGTCAAATTATTCCATGTTCTATTATTATTACTACCTCTAAATGGTGCATTTATATAACAGCTTTTATCCAAAGCACTTTTCAACTTATGCCTCACATTCACCCGTTCACTCACCCATTCACTCACCCATTCACTCACTCATTCACTCACACATTCACTCACACATTCACTCACACATTCACTCACCCATTCACTCACTCATTCACTCACCCATTCACTCACACATTCACTCACACATTCACTCACACATTCACTCACACATTCACTCACCCATTCACTCACACGTTCACTCACCCATTCACTCACCCATTCACTCACACATTCACTCACCCATTCACATTCACTCACACATTCACTCACACATTCACTCACACATTCACTCACCCATTCACTCACCCATTCACTCACACATTCACTCACCCATTCACTCACACATTCACTCACACATTCACTCACACATTCACATTCACTCACACATTCACTCACACATTCACTCACACATTCACTCACACATTCACTCACACATTCACATTCACTCACACATTCACTCACACATTCACTCACACATTCACTCACACATTCACTCACACATTCACTCACACATTCACATTCACTCACTCATTCACTCACACATTCACTCACACATTCACTCACACATTCACTCACCCATTCACTCACTCATTCACTCACCCATTCACTCACACATTCACTCACACATTCACTCACACATTCACTCACACATTCACTCACCCATTCACTCACACGTTCACTCACCCATTCACTCACCCATTCACTCACACATTCACTCACCCATTCACATTCACTCACACATTCACTCACACATTCACTCACACATTCACTCACCCATTCACTCACCCATTCACTCACACATTCACTCACCCATTCACTCACACATTCACTCACACATTCACTCACACATTCACATTCACTCACACATTCACTCACACATTCACTCACACATTCACTCACACATTCACTCACACATTCACATTCACTCACACATTCACTCACACATTCACTCACACATTCACTCACACATTCACTCACACATTCACTCACACATTCACATTCACTCACACATTCACTCACACATTCACTCACACATTCACTCACACATTCACTCACACATTCACTCACCCATTCACTCACACATTCACTCACCCATTCACTCACCCATTCACTCACCCATTCACTCACCCATTCACTCACACATTCACTCACCCATTCACATTCACTCACACATTCACTCACACATTCACTCACACATTCACTCACCCATTCACTCACCCATTCACTCACACATTCACTCACCCATTCACTCACACATTCACTCACACATTCACTCACACGTTCACTCACACGTTCACTCACACATTCACTCACACATTCACTCACACATTCACTCACCCATTCACTCACACATTCACTCACCCATTCACTCACCCATTCACTCACACGTTCACTCCCACGTTCACTCACCCGTTCACTCACACATTCACTCACACATTCACTCACACATTCACTCACACATTCACTCACACATTCACTCACCCATTCACTCACCCGTTCACTCACCCATTCACTCACACGTTCACTCCCACGTTCACTCACCCGTTCACTCACACATTCACTCACACATTCACTCACACATTCACTCACACATTCACTCACCCATTCACTCACACATTCACTCACCCATTCACTCACACGTTCACTCACACATTCACTCACACATTCACTCACACATTCACTCACACATTCACTCACACATTCACTGACCCATTCACTCACACATTCACTCACACATTCACTCACACATTCACTCACCCATTCACTCACACATTCACACACCGACGGCGGAGGCCACCATGCAAGGTGCCGACCTGCTCATTGGGCGCAGTTAGGGGTTAAGTGTCTTGCTCAAGGACACATCGACACGCTGCCCGGGGAGGAACCGGAATCGAACCGGGAACCTTCTGATTACCAGATGGCCACTCTACCTCCTGAGCCCCCCCCCCCCCCCCCCCCCCCTCATGCAGATTACTTGCCAACTGACATCACATAACCTAAACTGGGAATTGATTACAATTAGTGCATGTCTACCATGAAATAGCAAAACAGTGAATATGTTTGCAACCTGATACACGTATCACCATTGTAACTGTGTTTGGCACAAACTCAATAAAAGCATTTGATCTGTTTCTCAAAACAGAGGTCAGCGTGAGGTCACTTCTGTTTCCAAAGAGTCAAATGTATTTGACAATAATGTTCACCTTAGATTTTGGTTCATAAAGTTCAATCAATATCTAAAATGAAAAGAAAAAAAACGAACCTATACACTAACCTGCTTACTGTCCTCTACTGTCCGGCACTCTTCCTAATATACTAACATACACTCAACACTGCAGCACAAACACTTGTTTGATGAACATTGTTGTTACCCAGCTAGAGTTGTACCCTTCCTGACGACTTGTCATACAAAACTTGTGTAAGTCGCTTTGGATAAAAGCGTTGAGCTAAATGACTAAATGTAAATGTGAATGTAAATGTAAAAATGTTAAATCATCAGACTTAAAGGTTTAATCTGTAATGCCGTCAAACAGCACCCTTTAGGCAAAAGAGCCGAGCCTGAGGTGTCGCCAGCAGTAGAGTCGGTCAGTCGGTCTCCTGGATTGGAATCTCTCTGTGCCCAGCCGACCCCCAGCCGAACCCCAGCTGACCCCCAGCTGACCCCCAGCCGACCCCCAGCCGACAGTCTGCGCTCATGGCCATTTGTACCTGGCGCCTTGAATTTGGACTCACATTAAAAATAAATGATCCTGCCAGATTCTCCCTCTCTGTTGTTTTCACGAGGCCATGTCAGAAGACCGTTTCTCCCTTAATGAATTAAGGGAGAAACAGTCTTCTGACTCTAAAGGGTTTTAATTAAGGGAGAAACAGTCTTCTGACTCTAAAGGGTTAACCCTTTAGAGTCAGAAGACTGAAACGGTCCTTTACACTGTTCATCAATGGCTCTCATGCAGGTAGCAGAAGAGTTAACAAATTCAATCGATAAAATAAAAAGTATGCAGTTGGAGTTTTTATTGATCTGAAAAAAGCTTTCGATACCATTGACCGTGATATTTTACTCAGAAAACTTGAAAAGTATGGAATTAGAGTGGTAGGGCTCAGTTGGATAAAAAGTTACATAGAAAATAGGAAACAATGTGTGCCGATGGGGGAGACCAGATCATCCTGCAAAGTGATAACATGTGGGGTACCGCAAGGATCCATTTTAGGACCGAAATTATTTATATTGTATATTAATGATATCATTGATGTTTCTGATGCACTTAAATTTGTCATTTTTGCAGATGATACTAAAAAAATGTGTTCAGGTGCAGACCTTCAACAGTTGCTAACAAATATTACAGGTGAACTGGGGAAGCTGAAATGTTGGCTTGATACTAACAAACTCTCCTTAAATATAAGTAAGTCTAAATTTATTTTGTTTGGTAATAAGAAAATACATCCGGATACTCAAGTAGAGATATGCATAGATAATGTTCATCTTGAAAGAGTAAATGAATATACTTTTTTGGGGGTCGTGATAGACCAAAACCTCAGCTGGAAAACTGATATTAAAGAAAAAAACAGAGCGTAGCAAAAAACAGACACATATTAAATTTGAGATCATTATACACAATTTATTGTACTCTTTTATTACGATAGCTAACTTACTGTATAGAAACTTGGGGAAACACATACAAAACTAATCTGAATCCGATTATCATCTTACAGAAAAAGGCAATAAGGGTTGTGAACAATGTTAGTTATCTCCATCCTACAAACACACTGTTTTTTGAACTAAGGGCATTAAAGTTCCTCGACTTAGTTGACCATAAAACAGCAGAGATTGTTTTTAAAGCAAGAAGTTATCAACTGCCATGTAACTTACACATTTTGTTTAAAGAACGAGAGGTGACGTATAATTTAAGAAGAACACTCAATTTGAAACAGCCTAGAGCTCGAACCACACTTAAAACGTAAAAGTATATGTCTGTGTCAGTGAAAGGAGTGAAACTCTGGAACAATATACCGGATGAAATAAAAAACAGCAGGAGTATTTTTAAGTTTAAAAAGATGTTTAAAAACAGGGTTCTAGAATCTTAGGGTAGGAGGGGTGGGTGGGTGGGGGACACTGTACAACTGTACAAGCAAAACTGTACATTGGAATATTGACAAAACCATACTTGGTCATTGACATAATCCTGTCATGTCACAGTCACAGTCGTGTTTGAAAGCTGTGTGCATTTAGTATGGTTGTACATCTCACCAGGGTTAAATATCATTTAGTATGGATTAGGGCTGACCTCGATTAGTTGAATAGTCGACTAATCGATCGAAAAGAGCCGTAGTCGACTGCCAAGCTCTTAGTTGAATGCAAAAAAATATATATTATAATTATAAAACATTTTTGCATTCGGTGGGGTAGTCGACTACCTGTCGACTATCGGCAAATTTCGGCCATTCAAAGTCGACTACACAAATCCTTAGTTGGGGACAGGCCTAGTGTGGATACATTACATATTACATCTCACCAGTGTTGAATATCACAAAGGCTGGATCAAAATTATGAATTTTTGTATTTTTTTTTTAAAGCTCCGGGGCTAGGAGCAGAGCCTTCTAAAAGATTATTGGCTCTGGTGAGGAGTTATTAAAATACCTCAGAACATGAAAACATGTTTCTGTCCTGCACTCCTCCTCCTCCTCTTCCTCTTCCTCTTCCTTCTCCTCCTCTCCTCCTCCTCCTCCTCCCTCTCCTCCTCTTCCTCCTCTTCCTCCTCCTCCTCCTGCTCCTCCTGCTCCTCCTGCTCCTCCTCCTCTTCCTCCTCTTCCTCCTCCTCCTGCTCCTCCTGCTCCTCCTGCTCCTCCTGCTCCTCCTCCTCCTCCTCCTGCTTATCCTCCTCCTCCTCCTCCTCCTGCTTATCCTCCTCCTCCTCCTCCTCCTGCTTATCCTGCTCCTCCTGTTCCTCCTGCTCCTCCTCCTCTTCCTCCTCCTCCTGCTCCTCCTCCTCATCCTCCTCCTCCTCCTTCTCATGCTCCTCCTCCTCCTCCTCCTCCTCCTCCTCCTCCTCCTCCACGGGGAGCAGCGTACTGGCTCATGTTAAATGGCAGGCCATGCATTATGCAGCAGCTTAGGCCACCGCGCTGGGTCTCCATGTCCTCGGCTGCAGTCCACCTGTCGCTGCTCTGGTCGTAGCGCTCCACCTTGTTGGAGGTGGAGGTGAAGTCAGTGTAGCCTCCGACCACGAAGAGCAGGTCGTCCAGCACCGCGATGCCAAATAAGCAGCGGGGGGTGAGCATGTCGGGCAGGGCGCTCCAGGAGTCAGTCAAGGGGCTGTAGGCCTCCGCGCTACGCTGGTCGTGTCCACCGTCCTCCCCTCCCACCTGAGGACAGGACACATGAGAGGAATGTTTTAGTGTGTGGCTCAGGCAGGCAGGCAGGCAGATACTGTATTAATCCACATAGGGAAAAGAGGGCATCACAGAAGCATTGAAAGTCAAATGATACATGTCTATAGAAATATCTAGTATAAATCATTTGTCTCTGTGTGCACCTACCGCATAGACATGTCCTCCGTATGCAGCCACTCCCACTCCGTCACGCCTGGTGCTCATGGGGGCGATCAGAGTCCACTGGTCGGTGTCTGGGCTGTAGCACTCAGCTGTGAGCAGACCCTCTGCCCCGTTGAAGCCACCACAGATGTAAACCTGTAATAAGAAAGAATATTCTAATTTAGTTTATATATTCCATTTGATTTCATTCTACTTTAATTGTCTGTTAATGTTGATGCACCAAAGGACCCAGACACATCTTTTGTATGTGCAAGCTTACTTGGCAATAAAGACATTTATGATTTATGATCTAACGTTCCTTGTGTTCATCTAGCACCCTGTGTCCCTCAGTTCCACCCACCTTGCCCTGGAGGGCTGCTGCCCCGGCGGTGCTCCTGCGCTCCAGCATGGGTGAGATCAGTGTCCACTGGTCGGTTTCAGGCTCGTAGCGCTCGGCGGTGTTCAGATACACGTCTCCGTCCCACCCTCCCATGGCGTAGATACAGCCGTCCAACGCGACCACGCTGAGGTGACTGCGGCGTGAGTGCATGGGAGCCGCCTGCAGCCAGCTGCGAGTGACGGGGTTGAACCTGCGCACACTGCTGAGAGGCTCTCCGCCATCGTTATAGCCGCCGACGCAGTAGACCAGACCGTGGAGATAAGCGATGCCGTGGCCCCACCGGGGACTCTCCCCCTCAACGCTCACGTCCATCCATCCACCGGCTCGGATGTTGTAAGCCTCCATGCCACCCCCGCCTCCGATGGCCAATAGGACCTCCTGGGGCTGGCGTGGGCGGGTCAGGGGGTTTGGGAGCCTGTCGGAGCCAGGGGGGTTCAGGACGCTGAGGATGAGGGCCCTGCAGTCGTGGCTGTCCCTCACCACAGGGTTGTTCTGGACGTTGCTCCTGAAGTAGTCAGGTCTCATCAAGCCCATGCGAACCTGGGAAGAGACAAGCAGACAGCGGGTACAACTTAGACATCGGTTGTAGATGGTTTCTGTCGCTAGGGAACAGTTTGGACCCAAATGTTTGAGAACCACTGTACTAGGGAACCTAGTGTTGTTTTAATGTAATGCACAGTAATACAATTATTATTATTATTTTTTATAAATGTTTTTATTTTATTTTATTTTCATACATAACACAGAACATAACAGTACAATAATAATAATAATAATAATAATAATAATAATAATAATAATAATAATAATAATAATAATAATAATAATAATAATAATAATAATAATAATAATAATAATAATAATAATAATGACAACAGCGACGACAACAATAATAACAGTAACATGAATCATAATGAACTTGACAAGAGACAGACAAACAAGAAAAAGTAAAATAATAGAAATAAAATTAAAAAAAATGTGGCTCAGGCACTAGCAACCATGTTTGTGTATCCGTAATACAATTAGTTACCTTGGGCAGCAGCAAAGGGATGTGTGTTTTACGCTCCTCATGGGAGTGGTCGATCCAACGGAGGACTGCCTCGAACACCGTCTCCTCGCTCTTCACGTTCAGGTCATCCCTCTCGATGATGTCCACCAGTTGCTGCAGGGACAGCTCCACAAACTCCTGTGAGACGTGCAACATCTCCTCAAAGTGGCACACGATGAAGAGATGGGCCTTGCGCCTCAGGTCAGGGCAGCAGTAGATGTCCACGAACCTCCAGATGCCGACACAGTTTTCCAGAGACAGCTGGCCTTCTAGGAAGTCAGAGCACGCTCCTACTATGCCAGTGACGCGAAGCTGGTCTGCAGCCACCAGAAGCTCTTTCACGTTCTCTGCTGTCACCAGCACAACGTGTGTGTAGGAGTACTCTATGATGAGCTGCATCATACCCGGGGACACCCCAGGGATACTATAGACTGCTTTCTCTGAGTCGCTCCAGCGAGTGAAGAGGGCTCTGTGGGACGCAGAGTACAGAGATATCTGATGAGTAAACAGTAAGCAACATTCTGTCCTGTGTGCGTTTTCCTTAATGCCAAGCAAGCAGTGCAAAAATGCTTCCGCATTCGTCACCGCACGCCAGTGCGGTAAAGCGCCCTTCTTTTCAGACAAATGCTACCGTGCGTGCACCGGCGGCGGCGTGCTCGCTCAGGTGCGTGCGTGCGCCGGCGTGCTCGCGCGAGGTGCCCGCGCATGCGCATGAGATCCCGCCTTGGTTCGACACGAGCGGAGCTCAATATATATAAGTCACCGCCCCTTATTCAGTATCTAGCAATAGCTCAATTGGCAAGGCCACATGGCTGTGGATCCTATGGCTCGTTTGCTGGCGAGTTCGAATCCCATCGAAAATATTTTTTAACGTGATTTTTTTTTAACGTGTATTCTTTCGCCGGTTAAGGTTAGGCATGGTTAAGGTTAAGGTTAAGGTTAGGCATTGTTTCGGAGTTGGTTAAGGTTAGAACGGTTAAGTTTAGGCGCTGTTAAGGAGCTGGTTAAGGTTAGAGTTTGTCAAAGAGAATGGCAATATAATTTCTATGATTAAGGTTAGGCATGGTTAAGGTTAAGGTTAGGCATTGTTTCGGAGTTGGTTAAGGTTAGAACGGTTAAGTTTAGGCGTTGTTAAGGAGCTGGTTAAGGTTAGAGTTTGTCAAAGAGAATGGCAATAGACAGCCTATTTCCGCGCGACCTGGGCGCTGGGCGGCGGAAAATGAAAGGCGCATTACTGCACGCCACTACGGTAAATTTTTGCACTGCTTGCTTGGCATAAAGCTACACGCGTCCTGTGTAGTAATTAGGGCTGACCCCTATTAGTCGAATAGTCCACTAATTGGTCGAAAGGAGCCGTAGTCGACTGCCAACCTCTTAGAAGCGTGGCTAACGCTAATGGCACGCATACCAGAGGCCAACTGCCTAGGAAAACAGGCACAGAGGCACTGAAAGAGGATTTCACCCATCTAATGAACACACTAGACTAGACAAATATCAAGATGTATCCATCAGTGGACCAATTGCATGCTTTTGCAGAGGACAAGAAGCCTTCAGTCGACTCCTTCAGACATTAAGCACCCCCCACAGCCCAAATGGAATGATACAAAAATATATTATACTTTTTTTTTATATATATATATAGTCGACTAATAGTCGACTAATGGCAGATTTTGGCCAATCATAGTCGACTATCCAAATCCTTAGTCGGGGACAGCCCTAGTAGTAATATATTTTCACTGTAGAAGTATAGGGTCTTAGCACAGTAGAAGTATAGTATCTTTTTACAGTAGAAGTACAGTATAGTATCTGTTTACAGTAGAATTACAGTATAGTATCTGTTTACAGTAGAAGTGCATTATAGTATCTTTTTACAGTAGAAGTACAGTATAGTATCTGTTTACAGTAGAGGTACAGTATAGTATCGGTTTACAGTAGAAGTACAGTATCTGTTTACAGTAGAAGTACAGTATAGTATCTGTTTACAGTAAAAGTACAGTATGGTATCTGTTTACTAACCAAGTTAACCTGAACCAAGCTAACCTGAATCAAGCTAACCTGAACCAAGCTAAACTTACCTGAAATAGTCACTGCAGTCACACAGGAGGGCCTTGTGGGCATTCAACTCAGTGCTGTTGACTTTAATAACCACATCACAGAGCCTTCCCTCCAGACGCAGCTCATTAAGGATTGTACAGGACATTGTTTCCTTTTCCATGTGGGGATTTTAAATTGTATCTACAGAATATATTCAAGCTTACAAACAAGTAGCCGGAAACAACAAGTGATATCTTCACTTGGTCTTCTGAGATCTGAGATCTACTGAGAGAATTGTTGAATATATATACTGTACACAAATGTTCTAGAATGTTCTATTATGACATCATACTGTGACATCACAAATGTTCTAGAATGTTTGATTATGACATCATACTGTGACATCACAAATGTTCTAGAATGTTTGATTATGACATCATACTGTGACATCACAAATGTTCTAGAATGTTTGATTATGACATCATACTGTGACATCACAAATGTTCTAGAATGTTTGATTATCACACTGTGACATCACAAATGTTCTAGAATGTTTGATTATGACATCATACTGTGACATCACAAATGTGCTAGAATGTTCTATTATGACATCATACTGTGACATCACAAATGTTCTAGAATGTTTGATTATGACATCATACTGTGACATCACAAATGTTCTAGAATGTTTGATTATGACATCATACTGTGACATCACAAATGTTCTAGAATGTTTGATTATCATACTGTGACATCACAAATGTTCTAGAATGTTTGATTATGACATCATACTGTGACATCACAAATGTTCTAGAATGTTTGATTATGATATCATACTGTGACATCACAAATGTTCTAGAATGTTTGATTATGACATCATACTGTGACATCACAAATGTTCTAGAATGTTTGATTATGACATCATACTGTGACATCACACATGTTCTAGAATGTTTGATTATTACATCATACTGTGACATCACAACGGAACATGTTTGAGGTCATTTTGAATAATATAAATAATATGTTGACATTAAAAAAGAACAAATAAAATGATAGAAAAAACGACATAAAACAATGATACAAATTATAATAAAATATTTAAGTAAAATGTGGGCGGCTAGGTGGTGTAGTGGGCAAGGCACTCGCCACCAGTGTGGAGACGCTAGGATTCGCGTGTTCGAATCCAGCTCTCCACATTGTTTTCAGTTTAGCTGGTCGTCCGCAGTAATACACATTGGCCGTATTACGGGGAGGGAAACTGAAGGGTGGGGATCGGGCGTTGTGAACAAGCGACTCCTACAAGTCGGTTGGTGCGCCTGCGCAGTAGAATCAAGAAGCGATGGGGGCAGCGTGAGCCTCCCACGCGTTACTCCTCGACACTGAGCGATCGAGCTGCGCAGGTGAAAAGATGCGACTGCTGTTACCTCAAGTACCGGAGGGGACTTGTGCTATGTATGACTTAGTCCACATTGCAGCCGGCTTGTGGGAGGCAAGAAACAGCGTTCGTGACAGGGGAGGGTTGAATTGGATGATACGAAATTGGGATGGGAGAAAAATATAGAAAAATGGGAGAAAAAGTGGATCAAAAAAAATTAAATATTTAAGTAAAATGTATAGAAATAAAGAAAAATAAGACAATGAAATAAAGATAATAATTCATTTAAAAGCTATTTTTTGAAAGCTAAGTTTTGAGCAGTGCCAACCGAGTCTGCTGTCCTAACAGACTTGGGGTCTGTAGGGTAAGCACTTATTCCCTCCGCCCTGAACATTTATGGAGATGTATGGGCCTTTTAAGTCAGTGATAAAAGTGTCTTTCAAGGATAAGTGAGCTCCTGCACTGATTATTATAGTTCAATATTCAATATTTGATCACCAAAAAAAACCAAAAAGCATAAAAAGGCCCCTCCCCGCCCAAAAAGGGCCCCCAAAAATAGCACAGGCCCAGTGCCCTTTTCAGCCTTTGAGCACCTGCCCCTCTAAAGTCCTGTGCACGTCCCTGCCTAACAGTGTTTATTATTAACACTTTGGTTGCCTAAGGTTAAATTAATGATATACCATAGATTGCCAGCGCTATTTGTCTATGGAGAAAGTCCCCTTCTTTGCAGGGCTATAACTTTTTAAATTCTATTGCTACATTGCCATTATTAGGGCCCATTCAAAGTCCTATATGTATTGTTCATTGTGTAGCAACGTTAAACTTTTTCATTCACATATTCATAGTAAAGTATGGTCTAATGTATAAGTATGTTTTCATCTCTTTCTGCAGCTTTCTCCAGAACGTGATATATAGCCCCAAATGCATTATATTGATGATGAAATACAGTTTGATGGCAATCGGGGCGATATAAAAAATTCCAACTAGACGTACTTCTAGAAGTTACTACACGTCATCTGATGTTGACCGGATGGGCGAGGGGGCGTTTATAATTCCGTGGGCAGCGTTATACCAATCATCTAATGTGGGTCAAATGTTCATCATAGCAGTTAGTGTCGAACACGGTAATATTACACGCTAAAACTCACCCCAGTCTCCGCGGGCCGTTGGGCGATCAGCGTGGGGTAGACAGTTTTCCATTATGGGATGTTGAAATAGTCGGTCCATTTCCAGGTTGTATAATAATATATACGTCCAAATCATGTTGTTTTTTCGAGTTATTTGCAGCGATCGATGTTCACTGTGTGAAGACGGAGTCTCTCTAACATTAGCGAGTGCCCGGACCCCATATGGAGTGAGTCCTACCGGGTTAAAGGTTGACATCCGGTTTCGATCTGCCGATTGGCCACCAGATGGCGGTCTTGAACCGCTAGAGGATTGAGAGGAGATCACACTTGTGTCTCAGGCCAGCGGAGGGACATTATGGATCAGATCGCAGATTTTTGAAATATTGATATAAAGACGACGTAAAGCGTCCCCCGGCAACTTTAGCATCGCCAGCAAAGACGTCTAAAGACGCCCCCTGGCAGTCAAAGTGTTAAGAGTCAGACAGTCCTAACAGTGTTTATTATTAAGAGTCAGATAGTCCTAACAGTGTTTATTATTAAGAGTCAGACAGTCCTAACAGTGTTTATTATTAAGAGTCAGTTAGTCCTAACAGTGTTTATTATTAAGAGTCAGACAGTCCTAACAGTGTTTATTATTAAGAGTCAGACAGTCCTAACAGTGTTTATTATTAAGAGTCAGTCAGTCCTAACAGTGTTTATTATTAAGAGTCAGATAGTCCTAACAGTGTTTATTATTAAGAGTCAGATAGTCCTAACAGTGTTTATTATTAAGAGTCAGTTAGTCCTAACAGTGTTTATTATTAAGAGTCAGATAGTCCTAACAGTGTTTATTATTAAGAGTCAGACAGTCCTAACAGTGTTTATTATTAAGAGTCAGACAGTCCTAACAGTGTTTATTATTAAGAGTCAGACAGTCCTAACAGTGTTTATTATTAAGAGTCAGACAGTCCTAACAGTGTTTATTATTAAGAGTCAGATAGTCCTAACAGTGTTTATTATTAAGAGTCAGACAGTCCTAACAGTGTTTATTATTAAGAGTCAGATAGTCCTAACAGTGTTTATTATTAAGAGTCAGATAGTCCTAACAGTGTTTATTATTAAGAGTCAGATAGTCCTAACAGTGTTTATTATTAAGAGTCAGACAGTCCTAACAGTGTTTATTATTAAGAGTCAGACAGTCCTAACAGTGTTTATTATTAAGAGTCAGATAGTCCTAACAGTGTTTATTATTAAGAGTCAGATAGTCCTAACAGTGTTTATTATTAAGAGTCAGTTAGTCCTAACAGTGTTTATTATTAAGAGTCAGATAGTCCTAACAGTGTTTATTATTAAGAGTCAGATAGTCCTAACAGTGTTTATTATTAAGAGTCAGACAGTCCTAACAGTGTTTATTATTAAGAGTCAGATAGTCCTAACAGTGTTTATTATTAAGAGTCAGACAGTCCTAACAGTGTTTATTATTAAGAGTCAGACAGTCCTAACAGTGTTTATTATTAAGAGTCAGATAGTCCTAACAGTGTTTATTATTAAGAGTCAGATAGTCCTAACAGTGTTTATTATTAAGAGTCAGATAGTCCTAACAGTGTTTATTATTAAGAGTCAGATAGTCCTAACAGTGTTTATTATTAAGAGTCAGATAGTCCTAACAGTGTTTATTATTAAGAGTCAGATAGTCCTAACAGTGTTTATTATTAACACTTTGGTCGCCAAAAACGCCTTACCACGTCATTCCCCGCCATGCTCATTCGGCCAAAGACGCCGTACCACGTCTTTGAGATCAATATTTAAAAAATCTGTGATCGCAATCATATTTCTCCCCCGGAGACTTGAGATCTACTGTTGATCCCCTCTCAACTCTCCAACGGTTCAAGAGCGCCATCTGGTGGCCGATCGGCGGATCGCCCAAACCGGAAACAGGAAACGGAAGCTGGTGCTTATTCCAATTCGGTCTGATCACTCGCTAATAGTCCCAGGACTCGAGCTAGACACAATGGATAGCAATCCGTTACCAATAACTCGATAAACAACATGATTTGGACATATATACTATTATACAACCTGGAGATGGATCGCTTTTTTCTACATCCCATAATAGGAATATTTCTGCTCCACGCTCATCGCCCAACGCTACGAGGAAGCTACGGTGAGATTCAGCGTTTTTTTTTAACGTGTTCAATATAAACTGCTCTGATGATCATATCACCCACACTAGATGAATCATCTAACGTTGGCCACGGAATTATAAACGACCCCCCCCCCCCATCCGGTCAACATCAGATGATAAGTAGTAACTTCTAGAAGCACGTCCATTTGAAATGTTTTATCTCGCGCAGATCGCTATCAAACTGTATTTGATCATCAATATAATGCATTTAGGGCTATAAATCACGTTCTGGAGAATGCTGCAGAAAACGATAAAAACATACTTATACTTTAGACCGTATTTTAGTATGAATATGTGAATGAAAAAGTATAACGTTGCTACACCCTGAACAATAGATACTTGACGTTGAATGGGCCATAATAATGTCAATTTAGCAATACAATTTAAAAAGTTATAGCCCTGCAAAGAAGGGGAACTTCTCCATAGACAAATAGAGCTGGCGTGGGATGGTTTCTTATGAATATAAGCCTGGCGACCAAAGTGTTAAGAGTCAGATAGTCCTAACAGTGTTTATTATTAAGAGTCAGACAGTCCTAACAGTGTTTATTATTAAGAGGCAGATAGTCCTAACAGTGTTTATTATTAAGAGTCAGATAGTCCTAACAGTGTTTATTATTAAGAGTCAGATAGTCCTAACAGTGTTTATTATTAAGAGTCAGACAGTCCTAACAGTGTTTATTATTAAGAGTCAGATAGTCCTAACAGTGTTTATTATTAAGAGTCAGACAGTCCTAACAGTGTTTATTATTAAGAGTCAGATAGTCCTAACAGTGTTTATTATTAAGAGTCAGATAGTCCTAACAGTGTTTATTATTAAGAGTCAGATAGTCCTAACAGTGTTTATTATTAAGAGTCAGATAGTCCTAACAGTGTTTATTATTAAGAGTCAGATAGTCCTAACAGTGTTTATTATTAAGAGTCAGATAGTCCTAACAGTGTTTATTATTAAGAGTCAGATAGTCCTAACAGTGTTTATTATTAAGAGTCAGATAGTCCTAACAGTGTTTATTATTAAGAGTCAGACAGTCCTAACAGTGTTTATTATTAAGAGTCACGGTTGTGGAGCCTGATGGCTACTGGCAGGAAGGACTGGCTGAGGCGGTTTGTGGTGTGTTGTGGGGGGGTATTTTATTTATTTGTTTATTTGAAATCTTTATTTCGATGTAAATAAATACAAACTAAATAAATAACGAAACAAAAGCAAAACATAACTCAAACAAAATAAATAACTAAACAAAAGCAAAACATAACTCAATTTACATGTTAGAAAAAAAGTAGGAAGAAGTATACACTTATTTAATCCTACCCCTTTTCCACTACTCAAATGAGTGTACTAATTTAAAACATTTCTTTTTTTTTATCTAATTTTTCTCCCCATTTTTCTATTTTTTTCCCGTCCCCAATTTTGTATTGTCCAATTCTACCCTCCCCTGTCTCGAACGTTGTTAGACCATGCCTCCCACAAGCCGGCTGCAATGTGGACGAAGCCTTGCATCACGTGTCCCCTCCGGTACTCGAGGAGGCAGCCGTCACATCTTTTCACCTGCACAGCGCAACCTCTCAGCGGCGGGGGTCTGCGTGGGAGGGACACATCGCCCTCCTCGCTTCCTGATTCTACTGCGCAGGCGCACCAACCGACCTGTAGGAGTCGCTGTCCACAACGTCCGATCCCCACCCACCAGCTTCCCACCCCTAACACTGCCAATTGTATTAGTATGAACGACCAGCCAAGCTGGTTGCAACGCCGAGAACCCAGCATCTCCTTTGTTGGTGGTGAGCGCCTTGCCCACTGCGCCACCTAGCCGCCCTTAATTTAAAACATTTCAAAACAAATATATATATGCAAAAAAAAGAAAAAAAACTATATTATGTAAAACATGAAAGAATTTAATAAAAATTTAAACACCCGTGAATATCAAGTCCCTTCCTCATCCCTGTATCTCGTGAACATCATTTCCTTATAAATCAGTTTGAATTGTCTCATATTTGGACATTGTTTTAGTACCACATTCAGACTGTTCCACAGTTTCACTCCACATATCGAGATGCAGTGTCTTCTCCTGGTAGTGCATACATTAAGAACTTTTAAATTGAGTTCTCCCCTCAGTTTATAACCCCCCTCTCTATCAAAGAACAAGTACATTACCTTTTGCTTTATACATTAATTGTGCCGTTTTAAATTCCACACGATTATTTAACTTTAATGTTTTTGACTTTAAAAATATCATGATAACCTGCAATGTGAACTATCCTTATGGCCCTTTTTTGATGTATAAAAAGTGGTTGTAGTGTAGAATTATAAGTGTTTCCCCAGACTTCAGCACAGTAATTTAAATATGGAAAACTAGTGAACAGTATAATGTAGAGTGATTTTCTATCCAGAATGTGCTTTACTTTACTCATGACTGAAATGCTTCTTGACAGTTTAGTTTGGACATTTTATGTGAGGTTTCCAGCAGATTTTATGGTCTATTATTACACATAAGTCTATGGTGTGGTGGTGTTCATCACTTTAATAATAAACACTGTTAGGACTATCTGACTCTTAATAATAAACACTGTTAGGACTGTCTGACTCTTAATAATAAACACTGTTAGGACTATCTGACTCTTAATAATAAACAATGTTAGGACTGTCTGACTCTTAATAATAAACACTGTTAGGACTATCTGACTCTTAATAACAAACACTGCATGGACTCTGGTACAGTGTGTTACTATGGTTTGGACCATTTATACCATCATCACTATTACTACTGTCTGATTGGCAATTGGTTTTGATAGTTCACCAGTGAGCTGGATGCAATCCTACCTGGAGGGGAGAGAACAGATGGTGGAGGTAAACGATACACTATCCCCCCCCTCCCAGTGAGCTGTGGTGTTCCACAAGGAAGCATACTAGGACCGCTACTGTTCCTAATTTATGCAAATGACATGTCGTCAGCTTGTGACTGCAACTTGTTCCTGTTTGCGGACGACTCAGCCCTGCTGGTCTCTGACAAGAACAAGTTACAGGTTGAAAAAACCCTCAGCTCTGAACTCGGCAGAATCAGCATATGGCTTGCTGATAACAAACTATCATTACACCTGGGCAAAACAGAGTCCATTCTCTTCGGTTCAAATAACAAACTCAGCAAGACCGACGGCTTCTCAGTTACAGTGGGTGACAATATTGTCACAAGGAAAGATGAAATTACCTACCTGGGTTCCATCTTAGAGGCTAATCTTTCCTGTGACAAAATGGCAACCAATGTAATTAAAAAAAGTCAACCAACGAACTAGATTCTTGTACCGGATCTCCTCTCTGGTAAACAAGAATACCTTGAAGACTCTGGCAGGAGCACTCATTCAAGGGTACTACGACCTCATGGTACCAAAGCACCTCAAAGGCACTAAAAAACAAGATTACAAACATCACAAAACAAACTGGTCAGACTACTGCTTGACCTTACCCCCAGAACCCACCTCACCCCTGCCCACGTTGACAACCTAGGATGGCTTAGAGTAGACGACAGAGTACAGCAACTTGCAATGGGCCTGGTCTACAAGATACACTACACCACTAAGGTACCCATGTACATGTCGACATACTTCCCAAAGGTCAGTGAATACCACGACACCAGAGGGAGCTCCACAAATCATGTTCAACCGGCTCAAACAAGGGACTAAACACGTTTCGCAATTACGCCACAACAATGTGGAACGCCCTACCCACAACCGTAAAATAATGTGAATCACTACCCACCTTCAAAACCACTCTAAAAGAGCACCTACGAGAGGCTGCAATTCGAAACTAAACCCGGTAAATGTCCAAATCCGCCCCCCCCCCACCCATCCAACCCCCCCAATGTACAGTTTCCTCCCCCTCAAATGTATATATTCTCTTTTAGAAACTCTGTCTGTAAATAAACAGTACTGTATATTTGTATATCATGTATGTCATAAATGTCTTGATGAATTTAAATGGGGGACCCTGATGTAAACAAGACGAAAGTCTTTCTCTGGTCTGCATCCCCTTATCAATTGTGTGTATTGAGCCGTACTGTATTGTACCCATTCTGCAATCTGTTAATAACATGTTCAATCAATCAATCAATCAATCAAATTGAATCCTGCCACTCACTACTGTTATAACTTATCACTATCATCATCACTACTTGCACTGTGTTCTACGTTCTAGTATCATTACTACCTGTCCTGCCTGTACCCCCCCTCCCCCATGCTGCTATGACACTTCCCAAGGGGATTAATAAAGGAACACTTTACGTGACAAAGCCTTTGCATAACATGTTCATACATCGATGCGCCGTGGGCCTTTATAACGGGTAAATCAGGGAATTAGTTGTATGATGTGTTTAACACACTTTGACACTTTCACAGACAATTACTATGGAAATGATGAATCGGCAAGAAATAACTACCGTAGTATGAAACATCTCAATAGATGAGTCTAAGAGCATGATGGCAAAGGACTGTTCATGTCAAATTATTCCATGTTCTATTATTATTACTACCTCTAAATGGTGCATTTATATAACAGCTTTTATCCAAAGCGCTTTTCAACTTATGCCTCACATTCACCCGTTCACTCACCCATTCACTCACTCATTCACTCACACATTCACTCACACATTCACTCACCCATTCACACACCCATTCACTCACACGTTCACTCACACATTCACTCACACATTCACTCACCCGTTCACTCACACATTCACTCACCCATTCACTCACCCATTCACTCACACATTCACTCACCCATTCACTCACCCATTCACTCACCCACTCACTCACTCACTCACTCACACATTCACTCACACATTCACTCACACATTCACTCACCCATTCACTCACACATTCACTCACCCATTCACTCACACATTCACTCACACATTCACTCACCCATTCACTCACCCATTCACTCACACATTCACTCACCCATTCACTCACACATTCACTCACACATTCACTCACCCATTCACTCACACATTCACTCACACATTCACTCACCCATTCACTCACCCATTCACTCACACATTCACTCACACATTCACTCACACATTCACTCACACATTCACTCACCCATTCACTCACCCATTCACTCACCCATTCACTCACACATTCACTCACACATTCACTCACCCATTCACTCACACATTCACTCACACGTTCACTCACACATTCACTCACCCATTCACTCACACATTCACTCACCCATTCACTCACACATTCACTCACACATTCACTCACCCATTCACTCACCCGTTCACTCACCCATTCACTCACCCATTCACACACCCGTTCACTCACACATTCACTCACCCATTCACTCACACGTTCACTCACCCATTCACTCACACATTCACTCACCCATTCACTCACCCATTCACTCACCCATTCACTCACACATTCACTCATACATTCACTCCCACGTTCACTCACACATTCACACACCGACGGTGGAGGCCACCATGCAAGGTGCCAACCTGCTCATTGGGCGCAGTTAGGGGTTAAGTGTCTTGCTCAAGGACACATCGACACGCTGCCCGGGGAGGTACCGGAATCGAACCGGGAACCTTCTGATTACCAGATGGCCACTCTACCTCCTGAGCCCCCCCCCCCCTCATGTCAAAATGAAGCATTGTGCAGATTATTTACATCACATAACCTAAACTGGGAATTGATTACAATTAGTGCATGTCTACCATGAAATAGCAAAACAGTGAATATGTTTGCAACCTGACACACGTATCACCATTGTAACTGTGTTTGGCACAAACTCAATAAAAGCATTTGATCTGTTTCTCAAAACAGAGGTCAGCGTGAGGTCACTTCTGTTTCCAAAGAGTCAAATGTATTTGACAATAATGTTCACCTTAGATTTTGGTTCATAAAGTTCAATCAATATCTAAAATGAAATGAAAAAAAACGAACCTATACACTAACCTGCTTACTGTCCTCTACTGTCCGGCACTCTTCCTAATATACTAACATACACTCAACACTGCAGCACAAACACTTGTTTGATGAACATTGTTGTTACCCAGCTAGAGTTGTACCCTTCCTGACGACTTGTCATACAAAACTTGTGTAAGTCGCTTTGGATAAAAGCGTTGAGCTAAATGACTAAATGTAAATGTGAATGTAAATGTAAAAATGTAAAATCATCAGACTTAAAGGTTTAATCTGTAATGCCGTCAAACAGCACCCTTTAGGCAAAAGAGCCGAGCCTGAGGTGGTGTGGCCAGCAGTAGAGTCGGTCAGTCGGTCTCCTGGATTGGAATCTCTCTGTGCCCAGCCGACCCCCAGCCGACCCCCAGCTGACCCCCAGCTGACCCCCAGCCGACCCCCAGCCGACAGTCTGCGCTCATGGCCATTTGTACCTGGCGCCTTGAATTTGGACTCACATTAAAAATAAATGATCCTGCCAGATTCTCCCTCTCTGTTGTTTTCACGAGGCCATGTCAGAAGACCGTTTCTCCCTTAATTAATTAAGGGAGAAACAGTCTTCTGACTCTAAAGGGTTTTAATTAAGGGAGAAACAGTCTTCTGACTCTAAAGGGTTAACCCTTTAGAGTCAGAAGACTGAAACGGTCCTTTACACTGTTCATCAATGGCTCTCATGCAGGTAGCAGAAGAGTTAACAAATTCAATCGATAAAATAAAAAGTATGCAGTTGGAGTTTTTATTGATCTGAAAAAAGCTTTCGATACCATTGACCGTGATATTTTACTCAGAAAACTTGAAAAGTATGGAATTAGAGTGGTAGGGCTCAGTTGGATAAAAAGTTACATAGAAAATAGGAAACAATGTGTGCCGATGGGGGAGACCAGATCATCCTGCAAAGTGATAACATGTGGGGTACCGCAAGGATCCATTTTAGGACCGAAATTATTTATATTGTATATTAATGATATCATTGATGTTTCTGATGCACTTAAATTTGTCATTTTTGCAGATGATACTAAAAAAATGTGTTCAGGTGCAGACCTTCAACAGTTGCTAACAAATATTACAGGTGAACTGGGGAAGCTGAAATGTTGGCTTGATACTAACAAACTCTCCTTAAATATAAGTAAGTCTACATTTATTTTGTTTGGTAATAAGAAAATACATCCGGATACTCAAGTAGAGATATGCATAGATAATGTTCATCTTGAAAGAGTAAATGAATATACTTTTTTGGGGGTCGTGATAGACCAAAACCTCAGCTGGAAAACTCATATTAAAGAAAAAAACAGAGCGTAGCTTAAAAAAAAACAGACACATATTAAATTTGAGATCATTATACACAATTTATTGTACTCTTTTATTACGATAGCTAACTTACTGTATAGAAACTTGGGGAAACACATACAAAACTAATCTGAATCCGATTATCATCTTACAGAAAAAGGCAATAAGGGTTGTGAACAATGTTAGTTATCTCCATCCTACAAACACACTGTTTTTTGAACTAAGGGCATTAAAGTTCCTCGACTTAGTTGACCATAAAACAGCAGAGATTGTTTTTAAAGCTAGAAGTTATCAACTGCCATGTAACTTACACATTTTGTTTAAAGAACGAGAGGTGACGTATAATTTAAGAAGAACACTCAATTTGAAACAGCCTAGAGCTCGAACCACACTTAAAACGTAAAAGTATATGTCTGTGTCAGTGAAAGGAGTGAAACTCTGGAACAATATACCGGATGAAATAAAAAACAGCAGGAGTATTTTTAAGTTTAAAAAGATGTTTAAAAACAGGGTTCTAGAATCTTAGGGTAGGAGGGGTGGGTGGGTGGGGGACACTGTACAACTGTACAAGCAAAACTGTACATTGGAATATTGACAAAACCATACTTGGTCATTGACATAATCCTGTCATGTCACAGTCACAGTCGTGTTTGAAAGCTGTGTGCATTTAGTATGGTTGTACATCTCACCAGTGTTAAATATCATTTAGTATGGTTGTACATCTCACCAGGGTTAAATATCATTTAGTATGGATTAGGGCTGACCTCGATTAGTTGAATAGTCGACTAATCGATCGAAAAGAGCCGTAGTCGACTGCCAAGCTCTTAGTTGAATGCAAAAAAATATATATTATAATTATAAAACATTTTTGCATTCGGTGGGGTAGTCCACTACCTGTCGACTATCGGCAAATTTCGGCCATTCAAAGTCGACTACACAAATCCTTAGTTGGGGACAGGCCTAGTGTGGATACATTACATATTACATCTCACCAGTGTTGAATATCACAAAGGCTGGATCAAAATTATGAATTTTTTTTTTTTTTTTTTAAAGCTCCGGGGGTAGGAGCAGAGCCTTCTAAAAGATTATTATATGGCTCTGGTGAGGAGTTATTAAAATACCTCAGAACATGAAAACATGTTTCTGTCCTGCACTCCTCCTCCTCCTCTTCCTCTTCCTCTTCCTTCTCCTCCTCTCCTCCTCCTCCTCCTCCTCCTCCCTCTCCTCCTCTTCCTCCTCTTCCTCCTCCTCCTCCTGCTCCTCCTGCTCCTCCTGCTCCTCCTCCTCTTCCTCCTCCTCCTCCTGCTCCTCCTGCTCCTCCTGCTCCTCCTGCTCCTCCTGCTTTTCCTCCTCCTCCTCCTCCTCCTGCTTATCCTCCTCCTCCTCCTCCTCCTGCTTATCCTGCTCCTCCTGCTCCTCCTGCTCCTCCTCCTCTTCCTCCTCCTCCTGCTCCTCCTCCTCCTCATCCTCCTCCTCCTCCTCTCATGCTCCTCCTCCTCCTCCTCCTCCTCCTCCTCCTCCTCCTCCTCCTCCTCCTCCACGGGGAGCAGCGTACTGGCTCATGTTAAATGGCAGGCCATGCATTACGCAGCAGCTTAGGGCACCGCGCTGGGTCTTCATGTCCTTGGCCACAGTCCACCTGTCGCTGCTCTGGTCGTAGTGCTCCACGTTGGAGATGAAGGTGAAGCCATTGAAGCCTCCGACCACAAAGAGCAGGTCGTCCAGCACCGCGATGCCAAAGTAGCAGCGGGGGGTGAGCATGTTGGGCAGGGCGCTCCAGGAGTCAGTCAAGGGGCTGTAGGCCTCCGCGCTACGCAGGTAGTTTACACCGTCCTCCCCTCCCACCTGAGGACAGGACACATGAGAGGAATGTCTTAGTGTGTGGCTCAGGCAGGCAGGCAGGCAGACACTGTATTAATCCATTTAGGGAAATGAGGGCATCACAGAAGCATTGAAAGTCAAATAATACATGTCTATAGAAATATCTAGTATAAAGCATTTGTCTCTGTGTGCACCTACCGCATAGACATGTCCTCCGTATGCAGCCACTCCCAGTCCCCAACGCCTGGTGCTCATGGGGGCGATCAGAGTCCACTGGTCGGTGTCTGGGCTGTAGCACTCAGCTGTGAGCAGACACCCCGTCCAGCTGAAGCCACCACAGATGTAAACCTGTAATAAGAAAGAATATTCTAATTTAGTTTATATATTCCATTTGATTTCATTCTACTTTAATTGTCTGTTAATGTTGATGCACCAAAGGACCCAGACACATCTTTTGTATGTGCAAGCTTACTTGGCAATAAAGACATTTATGATTTCTGATCTAATGTTCCTTGTGTTCATCTAGCACCCTGTGTCCCTCAGTTCCACCCACCTTGCCCTGGAGGGCTGCTGCCCCGGCGCCGCTCCTGTGCTCCAGCATGGGTGAGATCAGTGTCCACTGGTTGGTTTCAGGCTCGTAGCGCTCGGCGGTGTTCAGGTCCACGTGTCCATCCAACCCTCCCATGGCGTAGATACAGCCGTCCAACACGACCACGCTGAGCCCACTGCGGCCTGAGTGCATGGGAGCCGCCTGCAGCCAGCTGCGAGTGACGGGGTTGAACCTGCGCACACTGTTGAGAGGCTCTACGCCGTCCAAGCCACCGACGCAGTAGACCAGACCGTGGAGATAAGCGGTGCCGTGCCACCACCGGGAACTCTCCCCCTCAACGCTCACATCCATCCATCCACCGGCTCGGATGTTGTAAGCCTCCATGCCACCCCCGCCTCCGATGGCCAATAGGACCTCCTGGGGCCGGCGTGGGCGGGTCAGGGGGTTTGGGAGCCTGTTGGAGCCAGGGGGGTTCAGGATGCTGAGGATGAGGGGCCTGCAGTCGTGGCTGTCCCTCACCACAGGGTTGTTCTGGACGTTGCTCCTGAAGTAGTCAGGCCTCATCAAGCCCATGCGAACCTGGGAAGAGACAAGCAGACAGCGGGTACAACTTAGACATCGGTTGTAGACGGTTTCTGTTGCTAGGGAACAGTTTGGACCCAAATGTTTGAGAACCACTGTACTAGGGAACCTAGTGTTGTTTTAATGTAATGCACACTAATACAATTAGTTTTTTTTCTTTTTTTTATGAATGTTTTTCTTTTCTTTTCTTTTCATACATAAAACAGAACATAACAGTACAATAATAATAATAATAATAATAATAATAATAATAATAATAATAATAATAATAATAATAATAATAATAATAATAATAATAATAATAATAATGACAACAGCGACGACAACAATAATAACAGTAACATGAATCATAATGACCTTGACAAGAGACAGACAAACAAGAAAAAGTAAAATAATAAAAATGAAATTTTAAATAAATGTGGCTCAGGCACTAGCAACCATGTTTGTGTATCCGTAATACAATTAGTTACCTTGGGCAGCAGCAAAGGGATGTGTGTTTTACGCTCCTCATGGGAGTGGTCGATCCAACGGAGGACTGCCTCGAACACCGTCTCCTCGCTCTTCACGTTCAGGTCATCCCTCTCGATGATGTCCACCAGTTGCTGCAGGGACAGCTCCACAAACTCCTGTGAGACGTGCAACATCTCCTCAAAGTGGCACACGATGAAGAGATGGGCCTTGCGCCTCAGGTCAGGGCAGCAGTAGATGTTCACGAACCTCCAGATGCCGACACAGTTTTCCAGAGACAGCTGGCCTTCTAGGAAGTCAGAGCACGCTCCTACTATGCCAGTGACGAGAAGCTGGTCTGCAGCCACCAGAAGCTCTTCCACGTTCTCTGCTGTCACCAGCACAACGTGTGTGTAGGAGTACTCTATGATGAGCTGCATCATACCCGGGGACACCCCAGGGATACTGTAGACTGCTTTCTCTGAGTCGCTCCAGCGAGTGATGAGGGCTCTGTGGGACGCAGAGTACAGAGATATCTGATGAGTAAACAGTAAGCAACATTCTGTCCTGTGTAGTAATTAGGGCTGACCCCTATTAGTCGAATAGTCCACTAATTGGTCGAAAGGAGCCGTAGTCGACTGCCAACCTCTTAGAAGCGTGGCTAACGCTAATGGCACGCATACCAGAGGCCAACTGCCTAGGAAAACAGGCACAGAGGCACTGAAAGAGGATTTCACCCATCTAATGAACACACTAGACTAGACAAATATCAAGATGTATCCATCAGTGGACCAATTGCATGCTTTTGCAGAGGACAAGAAGCCTTCAGTCGACTCCTTCAGACATTAAGCACCCCCCACAGCCCAAATGGAATGATACAAAAATATATTATACTTTTTTTTTTTATATATATATATAGTCGACTAATAGTCGACTAATGGCAGATTTTGGCCAATCATAGTCGACTATCCAAATCCTTAGTCGGGGACAGCCCTAGTAGTAATATATTTTCACTGTAGAAGTATAGGGTCTTAGCACAGTAGAAGTATAGTATCTTTTTACAGTAGAAGTACAGTATAGTATCTGTTTACAGTAGAATTACAGTATAGTATCTGTTTACAGTAGAAGTGCATTATAGTATCTTTTTACAGTAGAAGTACAGTATAGTATCTGTTTACAGTAGAGGTACAGTATAGTATCAGTTTACAGTAGAAGTACAGTATCTGTTTACAGTAGAAGTACAGTATAGTATCTGTTTACAGTAAAAGTACAGTATGGTATCTGTTTACTAACCAAGTTAACCTGAACCAAGCTAACCTGAATCAAGCTAACCTGAACCAAGCTAAACTTACCTGAAATAGTCACTGCAGTCACACAGGAGGGCCTTGTGGGCATTCAACTCAGTGCTGTTGACTTTAATAACCACATCACAGAGCCTTCCCTCCAGACGCAGCTCATTAAGGATTGTACAGGACATTGTTTCCTTTTCCATGTGGGGATTTTAAATTGTATCTACAGAATATATTCAAGCTTACAAACAAGTAGCCGGAAACAACAAGTGATATCTTCACTTGGTCTTCTGAGATCTGAGATCTACTGAGAGAATTGTTGAATATATATACTGTACACAAATGTTCTAGAATGTTCTATTATGACATCATACTGTGACATCACAAATGTTCTAGAATGTTTGATTATGACATCATACTGTGACATCACAAATGTTCTAGAATGTTTGATTATGACATCATACTGTGACATCACAAATGTTCTAGAATGTTTGATTATGACATCATACTGTGACATCACAAATGTTCTAGAATGTTTGATTATCACACTGTGACATCACAAATGTTCTAGAATGTTTGATTATGACATCATACTGTGACATCACAAATGTGCTAGAATGTTCTATTATGACATCATACTGTGACATCACAAATGTTCTAGAATGTTTGATTATGACATCATACTGTGACATCACAAATGTTCTAGAATGTTTGATTATGACATCATACTGTGACATCACAAATGTTCTAGAATGTTTGATTATGACATCATACTGTGACATCACAAATGTTCTAGAATGTTTGATTATCATACTGTGACATCACAAATGTTCTAGAATGTTTGATTATGACATCATACTGTGACATCACAAATGTTCTAGAATGTTTGATTATGATATCATACTGTGACATCACAAATGTTCTAGAATGTTTGATTATGACATCATACTGTGACATCACAAATGTTCTAGAATGTTTGATTATGACATCATACTGTGACATCACACATGTTCTAGAATGTTTGATTATTACATCATACTGTGACATCACAACGGAACATGTTTGAGGTCATTTTGAATAATATAAATAATATGTTGACATTAAAAAAGAACAAATAAAATGATAGAAAAAAACGACATAAAACAATGATACAAATTATAATAAAATATTTAAGTAAAATTTATAGAAATAAAGAAAAATAAGACAATGAAATAAAGATAATTCATTTAAAAGCTATTTTTTGAAAGCTAAGTTTTGAGCTGTGCCAACCGAGTCTGCTGTCCTAACAGACTTGGGGTCTGTAGGGTAAGCACTTATTCCCTCCGCCCTGAACATTTATGGAGATGTATGGGCCTTTTAAGTCAGTGATAAAAGTGTCTTTCAAGGATAAGTGAGCTCCTGCACTGATTATTATAGTTCAATATTCAATATTTGATCACCAAAAAAACCCAAAAAGCATAAAAAGGCCCCTCCCCGCCCAAAAAGGGCCCCCAAAAATAGCACAGGCCCAGTGCCCTTTTCAGCCTTTGAGCACCTGCCCCTCTAAAGTCCTGTGCACGTCCCTGCCTAACAGTGTTTATTATTAAGAGTCAGACAGTCCTAACAGTGTTTATTATTAAGAGTCAGATAGTCCTAACAGTGTTTATTATTAAGAGTCAGATAGTCCTAACAGTGTTTATTATTAAGAGTCAGACAGTCCTAACAGTGTTTATTATTAAGAGTCAGACAGTCCTAATAGTGTTTATTATTAAGAGTCAGATAGTCCTAACAGTGTTTATTATTAAGAGTCAGATAGTCCTAACAGTGTTTATTATTAAGAGTCAGATAGTCCTAACAGTGTTTATTATTAAGAGTCAGACAGTCCTAACAGTGTTTATTATTAAGAGTCAGATAGTCCTAACAGTGTTTATTATTAAGAGTCAGATAGTCCTAACAGTGTTTATTATTAAGAGTTAGTCCTAACAGTGTTTATTATTAGAGTCAGTTAGTCAGATAGTCCTAACAGTGTTTATTATTAAGAGTCAGATAGTCCTAACAGTGTTTATTATTAAGAGTCAGTTAGTCCTAACAGTGTTTATTATTAGAGTCAGTTAGTCAGATAGTCCTAACAGTGTTTATTATTAAGAGTCAGTTAGTCCTAACAGTGTTTATTATTAGAGTCAGTTAGTCAGATAGTCCTAACAGTGTTTATTATTAAGAGTCAGACAGTCCTAACAGTGTTTATTATTAAGAGTCAGACAGTCCTAACAGTGTTTATTATTAAGAGTCAGACAGTCCTAACAGTGTTTATTATTAAGAGTCAGATAGTCCTAACAGTGTTTATTATTAAGAGTCAGATAGTCCTAACAGTGTTTATTATTAAGAGTCAGTTAGTCCTAACAGTGTTTATTATTAAGAGTCAGTTAGTCCTAACAGTGTTTATTATTAAGAGTCAGTTTGTTATGGTTTGTAAACAACCCCAACAGCACGACACAGACAGGTAGTTCAGAGTTAGCCAAAAACGAAGGGCGTATTTATTTACAAACAGAAAGAGCGAAAAAACAACATAAGCATTCAGGGGGAATGTCCTTGAGCAGAGTAGGCTCTGCGGCTCTGCAGCTCGGCCCAGAGCAGAGTTGGCTCTGTGGCGCTGCGGCCTCTGGCTCTGCGGCTCTGCAGCTTACTGTCTATCCACTCGGAGAGGAACAGAGAAAAAGAGGAATGTCAATAACCGAACGCAGGGATTACGAGGCAGTCCAGTAATAGAGCCGAGTCCAGCAATAACAAAAGGCGATACCTCTTCAGTGTTAACGAAACACACAAAAAACAGAAAGGTCTTGAGTCCTGGAAAAACAGAGCATCAAAGATATACTTCCAGACTCACCAAGGGGCAAAGTGAGATACGGGGCGCGGGTCCACGGGAGCAGAGAGGGGCGACAGCGGTGAACTCCAAGGCGTACTGGAGAAACAAATGGAGAACAACACGGGAGGAACAAGCTGCAGGCGGAGGTAAGCAAAATGACCCGACAATGAACATTCAGAAACCCCGAGTATATAAGGGCTCCCTTCGAGCTGATTCGAAACTCTCTTCAGGTGTGTGGAGGTAATTGGTACCTGGAAGCGTGCGGTAATGGACCAGCCCTCACACAGTTAGTCAGATAGTCCTAACAGTGTTTATTATTAAGAGTCAGACAGTCCTAACAGTGTTTATTATTAAGAGTCAGATAGTCCTAACAGTGTTTATTATTAAGAGTCAGACAGTCCTAATAGTGTTTATTATTAAGAGTCAAATAGTCCTAACAGTGTTTATTATTAAGAGTCAAATAGTCCTAACAGTGTTTATTATTAAGAGTCAGATAGTCCTAACAGTGTTTATTATTAAGAGTCAGATAGTCCTAACAGTGTTTATTATTAAGAGTCAGATAGTCCTAACAGTGTTTATTATTAAGAGTCAGACAGTCCTAACAGTGTTTATTATTAAGAGTCAGATAGTCCTAACAGTGTTTATTATTAAGAGTCAGATAGTCCTAATAGTGTTTATTATTAAGAGTCAGACAGTCCTAACAGTGTTTATTATTAAGAGTCAGATAGTCCTAACAGTGTTTATTATTAAGAGTCAGATAGTCCTAACAGTGTTTATTATTAAGAGTCAGACAGTCCTAATAGTGTTTATTATTAAGAGTCAAATAGTCCTAACAGTGTTTATTATTAAGAGTCAGATAGTCCTAACAGTGTTTATTATTAAGAGTCAGACAGTCCTAACAGTGTTTATTATTAAGAGTCAGATAGTCCTAACAGTGTTTATTATTAAGAGTCAGATAGTCCTAACAGTGTTTATTATTAAGAGTCAGACAGTCCTAACAGTGTTTATTATTAAGAGTCAGATAGTCCTAACAATGTTTATTATTAAGAGTCAGACAGTCCTAACAATGTTTATTATTAAGAGTCAGACAGTCCTAACAGTGTTTATTATTAAGAGTCAGATAGTCCTAACAATGTTTATTATTAAGAGTCAGTGTTTATTATTAAGAGTCAAATAGTCCTAACAGTGTTTATTATTAAGAGTCAGATAGTCCTAACAGTGTTTATTATTAAGAGTCAGATAGTCCTAACAGTGTTTATTATTAAGAGTCAGATAGTCCTAACAGTGTTTATTATTAAGAGTCAGATAGTCCTAACAGTGTTTATTATTAAGAGTCAGATAGTCCTAACAGTGTTTATTATTAAGAGTCAGATAGTCCTAACAGTGTTTATTATTAAGAGTCAGATAGTCCTAACAGTGTTTATTATTAAGAGTCAGATAGTCCTAACAGTGTTTATTATTAAGAGTCAGACAGTCCTAACAGTGTTTATTATTAAGAGTCAGATAGTCCTAACAGTGTTTATTATTAAGAGTCAGATAGTCCTAACAGTGTTTATTATTAAGAGACATCTTTTCACCTGCACAGCGCGACCTCTCAGCGGCGGGGGTCTGCGTGGGAGGGACACGCCGCCCTCGTCGCTTCCTGATTCTACTGCGCAGGCGCACCAACCGACCTGTAGGAGTCGCTGTCCACAACGTCCGATCCCCACCCACCAGCTTCCCACCCCTAACACTGCCAATTGTATTAGTATGAACGACCAGCCAAGCTGGTTGCAACGCCGAGAACCCAGCATCTCCTTTGTTGGTGGTGAGCGCCTTGCCCACTGCGCCACCTAGCCGCCCTTAATTTAAAACATTTCAAAACAAATTTATATATATGCAAAAAAAAGAAAAAAAAATATATTATGTAAAACATGAAAGAATTAAATAAAAATGTAAACACCCGTGAATATCAAGTCCCTTCCTCATCCCTGTACCTCGTGAACATCATTTCCTTATAAATCAGTTTGAATTGTCTCATATTTGGACATTGTTTTAGCACCACATTCAGACTGTTCCACAGTTTCACTCCACATATCGAGATGCAGTGTCTTCTCATGGTAGTGCGTACATTAAGAACTTTTAAATTGAGTTCTCCCCTCAGTTTATAACCCCCCTCCCTATCAAAGAACAAGTACATTACCTTTTGCTTTATACATTAATTGTGCCATTTTAAATTCCACACGATTATTTAACTTTAATGTTTTTGACTTTAAAAATATCACGATAACCTGCAATGTGAACTATCCTTATGGCCCTTTTTTGGAGTATAAAAAGTGGTTGTAGTGTAGAATTATAAGTGTTTCCCCAGACTTCAGCACAGTAATTTAAATATGGAAAACTACTAGTGAACAGTATAATGTAGAGTGATTTTCTATCCAGAATGTGCTTTACTTTACTCATGACTGAAATGCTTCTTGACAGTTTAGTTTGGACATTTTATGTGAGGTTTCCAGCAGATTTTATGGTCTATTATTACACATAAGTCTATGGTGTGGTGTTCATCACTTTAATAATAAACACTGTTAGGACTATCTGACTCTTAATAATAAACACTGTTAGGACTGTCTGACTCTTAATAATAAACACTGTTAGGACTATTTGACTCTTAATAATAAACAATGTTAGGACTATCTGACTCTTAATAATAAACACTGTTAGGACTGTCTGACTCTTAATAACAAACACTGCATGGACTCTGGTACAGTGTGTTACTATGGTTTGGACCATTTATACCATCATCACTATTACTACTGTCTGATTGGCAATTGGTTTTGATAGTTCACCAGTGAGCTGGATGCAATCCTACCTGGAGGGGAGAGAACAGATGGTGGAGGTAAACGGTACACTATCCCCCCCCCCTCCCAGTGAGCTGTGGTGTTCCACAAGGACCGCTACTGTTCCTAATTTATGCAAATGACATGTCGTCAGCTTGTGACTGCAACTTGTTCCTGTTTGCGGACGACTCAGATTTAACGCGAGCCCCCCCCCCCCCCCCCCCCCCAAAAGGTTAAAAAAAATAATAATAATTATATATATATATATATATATATTTTTTTTTTTTCATACAGTCAACATATTCTTTTTTTCTTTTCTTTTTTTTTGTCTTTTTCCCCCTCCATTTTCCTCCAATTTTCTCCCATCCCAATGTTAGTCGTATGCCAATTCCCAGTCCCTTCCTGGTCGCTGCGCTTTTACCCCCCCACAGTCAGATCATTTGGGAGAGTGGAGGCTACCACGTGCTTCCTCCGACACACGTCCAGCCAATCACCGCTTCTTTTCACCTGGCAGCGCGGATTCTCATTGAGAGGGCGTAGCGTGTGGGAGGACCACACTATCCCCCTCACGTCCAATCCGCGCTTAGCAGGCGCCCCGACCGAACTGTAGGAGTCGCTGTTTACAACGACCCGGACCCACCCCGCCAGCTTCTCCCACCCTCTGATACAGCCAATTGTATCAGTGCAGACGGCCAGCCAAGCTGGTGACAACCCCGGAGCTGTGAGCTGGATTCGAACAGGCGAACCAAGCTCACAGCTCCGGGGCTGGTGACGAACGCAATCTCCGCTCGACCACCTAACCGCCTCCAGTCAACATATTCTTAAATAATAGCGCTGCCCGAGGCGGGGCATGATACAGTCAACATATAGCAAAAGAGAGAGCGAGAGAGAGCTCCCGTTCTACAGTCAATATACAGTGTACAGAGAGAGAGAGAGAGAGACACATTGGAAAGAAATTGAAATGCTATTTGGCCCTAAACAGAGAGTACACAGTGGCAGAATACCTGAGCACTGTGACTGAAGATCCTTGACTATGTACAGACTCAGCGAGCACAGCCTAGCCATCGAGAAAGGCCGCCATAGGCAGACTGTGTGTGTTAGAAAGAGAGAGAGAGAGAGAGAGAGAGAGAGAGAGAGCATGTGTGTTTGTCATGTGTGTTAGAGAGAGAGCATGTATGAGAGATCCAAAAGGACAAAGATCAACACTTAAATCCAAGAGAGAGAGAGAGAGAGAGAGAGACACATTGGAAAGAAATTGAAATGCTATTTGGCCCTAAACAGAGAGTACACAGTGGCAGAATACCTGAGCACTGTGACTGAAGATCCTTGACTATGTACAGACTCAGCGAGCACAGCCTAGCCATCGAGAAAGGCCGCCATAGGCAGACTGTGTGTGTTAGAAAGAGAGAGAGAGAGAGAGAGAGAGCATGTGTGTTAGAGAGAGAGCATGTATGAGAGAGAGAGAGAGAGAGAGAGAGAGAGAGAGAGAGAGAGAGAGCATGTGTGTGTGTGTGTGTGTGTTAGAGAGAGAGCATGTATGAGAGATCCAAAAGGACAAAGATCAACACTTAAATCCAAAGGGTCTATACCAGAGAAACCAAAGCAGCAAGGAGCCAATGGCCGACATCAGCTAAATAGGCTAGCCAGGTACTGTGACACCAGGCCACACACAGCTTTGGCCAACGGCCCAACGCTACCCAAGCTACACAAACGACCAAGACATTCACACACAGCACATGTCGTATCTCCAAATGTTGTGAAGTAGCATATGTTTTGCCTGGAAAAAAACATCGTTATTAACAAAACATTCGGGAGGGGAAGGAAGGAAGAGTGGGGTAATGTCATGACATTTTCATTAATCTTACCTGCACCAAGGAACGCAGGGTGAAAGGCCGCAACACAGGTCTCCACGTTGACAAAAGGCCTCTCGCTGTCGGGAGAAAAATAAGCTATGGCCAGAGCCTTGTCATGGTGCAGGCCCGACTACATCTTCTGTCAAAGATGATGTCGTAGTCAGAGTGCCAGAACCCCCTGCTATTCTCACGGCTAATGTCAATGGTCGTAGCACAAGCTAACAGCTAACTCAAGGCTAACTGATAGCATCAAACGAACGTTCCCAGCCGGCAGCTAACGTCGAAGCTAAACAGCTAACTGGCTAACAGTTAGCTCAACCAGGCTATCGCTAACCATTAGCTAACGCAGAAGCAAGCTATGCGGCTACTGACACCAGGCCATACACCGTTAGCTACTTGTACTAGTACTACAACAGCTAGTCGGCCAGTTTAGCTCCAGAGAGAGAGAGAGAGAGAGAGAGAGCGATGTCCACGGCGGGAATAGAATAGAGTTAATAGAATAGGTTAAAAACTCACCAAACGTCCAAGAGGATGGAGACAACCGCGTGGAGTTGACGAAGTTCATCTGCCAAACGACCATCCTCTTCATCTTGGCTGCATCTCTAGGTTAGCTAACGCTAGTTAGCCTTTAGCTAAGCTAGCTACTAGCCGACATCATCATGGCTATATCCCGACTGCATCATGACAAGGCTACGGCCATTTGTCCCGCCAGCGAGAGGCCTTTCGTCAACGTTCCTTGGTGACTGACCGACTGATAATGACCGACCTTGGCTGGCATAACTAAGCATAATAGTCAAAAGCTGCACGCGCGAAATAGTCAAACGCAGCTGACTCTTCTTCTTCTTCTTCGTTTAAGTTTCCGGCGGCGTACTACACATGATGTAAGTAACCACTCCCTTCGTTGAAACCAATAGTATGTCTGCTGCAGAGCACCAGAGCTCCAATAGTGACCCAGGTGCAGACCCAGGAACAAGTCAGACACATTCTACAAACGTGTCTAATGTGAAATATATAAGCATATAAGCTAAACTAGATTTTAGGTATGTGATGAAAAAGGGCCTCGCGGGAAGGGGGGCCTTGCAAAAAAAATAAAAAATAAAAAAAATAAAAAATAAAAAAAATTATAAATAAAAAATATTTTTTTTTTATTTTTTTTATTTTTTATTTTGCGAGGCCCCCCTTCCGCGCGAGGCCCTGTGCGACCGCACTGCTCGCACACCCCCTGAGGCGGCCCTGCCTGCTGGTCTCTGACAAGAACAAGTTACAGGTTGAAAAAACCCTCAGCTCTGAACTCGGCAGAATCAGCATTATGGCTCGCTGATAACAAACTATCATTACACCTGGGTAAAACAGAGTCTATTCTCTTCGGTTCAAATAACAAACTCAGCAAGACCGACGGCTCACAGTGGGTGACAATATTGTCACAAGGAAAGATGAAATTACCTACCTGGGTTCCATCTTAGAGGCAAATCTTTCCTGTGACAAAATGGCAACCAATGTAATTAAAAAAAGTCAACCAACGAACTAGATTCTTGTACCGGATCTCCTCTCTGGTAAACAAGAATACCTTGAAGACTCTGGCAGGAGCACTCATTCAAGGGTACTACGACCTCATGGTACCAAAGCACCTCAAAGGCACTAAAAAACAAGATTACAAACATCACAAAACAAACTGGTCAGACTTCTACTTGACCTGACTCCTAGAACCCACCTCACCCCTGCCCACGTTGACAACCTAGGATGGCTTAGAGTAGACGACAGAGTACAGCAACTTGCAATGGGCCTGGTCTACAAGATACACTACACCACTAAGGTACCCATGTACATGTCGACATACTTCCCAAAGGTCAGTGAATACCACGACACCAGAGGGAGCTCCACAAATCATGTTCAACCGGCTCAAACAAGGGACTAAACACGTTTCGCAATTATGCCACAACAATGTGGAACGCCCTGCCCACAACCGTAAAATAATGTGAATCACTACCCACCTTCAAAACCACTCTAAAAGAGCACCTACGAGAGGCTGCAATTCTAAACTAAACCCGGTAAATGTCCAAATCCGCCCCCCCCCACCCATCCAACCCCCCCAATGTACAGTTTCCTCCCCCTCAAATGTATATATTCTCTTTTAGAAACTCTGTCTGTAAATAAACAGTACTGTATATTTGTATATCATGTATGTCATAAATGTCTGGATGTAACAGTACTGTATATCTGTATGTCATGTATGTCATAAATGTCTTGATGAATTTAAATGGGGGACCCTGATGTAAACAAGACGAAAGTCTTTCTCTGGTCTGCATCCCCTTAACAATTGTGTGTATTGAGCCGTACTGTATTGTACCCATTCTGCAATCTGTTAATAACATGTTCAATCAATCAATCAATCAATCAAATTGAATCCTGCCACTCACTACTGTTATAACTTATCACTATCATCATCACTACTTGCACTGTGTTCTACGTTCTAGTATCATTACTACCTGTCCTGCCTGTACCCCCCCTCCCCCATGCTGCTATGACACTTCCCAAGGGGATTAATAAAGGAACACTTTACTTGACAAAGCCTTTGCATAACATGTTCATACATCGATGCGCCGTGGGCCTTTAAAACAGGTAAATCAGGGAATTAGTTGTATGATGTGTTTAACACACTTTGACACTTTCACAGACAATTACTATGGAAATGCTGAATCGGCAAGAAATAACTACCGTAGTATGAAACATCTAAATAGATGAGTCTAAGAGCATGATGGCAAAGGACTGTTCATGTCAAATTATTCCATGTTCTATTATTATTACTACCTCTAAATGGTGCATTTATATAACAGCTTTTATCCAAAGCGCTTTACAACTTATGCCTCACACTCACCCATTCACTCACCCATTCACTCACCCATTCACTCACCCATTCACTCACCCATTCACCCATTCACTCACCCAGTCACTCACACATTCACTCACCCATTCACTCACCCATTCACTCACCCATTCACCCATTCACTCACACATTCACTCACACATTCACTCACCCATTCACTCACCCATTCACTCACCCATTCACTCACACATTCACTCACCCATTCACTCACCCATTCACTCACCCATTCACTCACACATTCACTCACCCATTCACTCACCCATTCACTCACCCATTCACTCACCCATTCACTCACACATTCACTCACACATTCACTCACACATTCACTCACACATTCACTCACACATTCACTCCCACATTCACTCACACATTCACACACCGACGGTGGAGGCGACCATGCAAGGTGCCGACCTGCTCATTGGGCGCAGTTAGGGGTTAAGTGTCTTGCTCAAGGACACTTCAACACGCTGCCCGGGGAGGAACCGGAATCGAACCGGGAACCTTCTGATTACCAGATGGCCACTCTACCTCCTGAGCCCCCCCCCCCTCATGTCAAAATGAAGCATTGTGCAGATTACTTGCCAACTGACATCACATAACCTAAACTGGGAATTGATTACAATTAGTGCATGTCTACCATGAAATAGCAAAACAATGAATATGTTTGCAACCTGACACACGTATCACCATTGTAACTGTGTTTGGCACAAACTCAATAAAAGCATTTGATCTGTTTCTCAAAACAGAGGTCAGCGTGAGGTCACTTCTGTTTCCAAAGAGTCAAATGTATTTGACAATAATGTTCACCTTAGATTTTGGTTCATAAAGTTCAATCAATATCTAAAATGAAAAGAAAAAAAACGAACCTATACACTAACCTGCTTACTGTCCTCTACTGTCCGGCACTCTTCCTAATATACTAACATACACTCAACACTGCAGCACAAACACTTGTTTGATGAACATTGTTGTTACCCAGCTAGAGTTGTACCCTTCCTGACGACTTGTCATACAAAACTTGTGTAAGTCGCTTTGGATAAAAGCGTTGAGCTAAATGACTAAATGTAAATGTGAATGTAAATGTAAAAATGTAAAATCATCAGACTTAAAGGTTTAATCTGTAATGCCGTCAAACAGCACCCTTTAGGCAAAAGAGCCGAGCCTGAGGTGGTGTGGCCAGCAGTAGAGTCGGTCAGTCGGTCTCCTGGATTGGAATCTCTCTGTGCCCAGCCGACCCCCAGCCGACCCCCAGCTGACCCCCAGCTGACCCCCAGCCGACCCCCAGCCGACAGTCTGCGCTCATGGCCATTTGTACCTGGCGCCTTGAATTTGGACTCACATTAAAAATAAATGATCCTGCCAGATTCTCCCTCTCTGTTGTTTTCACGAGGCCATGTCAGAAGACCGTTTCTCCCTTAATTAATTAAGGGAGAAACAGTCTTCTGACTCTAAAGGGTTTTAATTAAGGGAGAAACAGTCTTCTGACTCTAAAGGGTTAACCCTTTAGAGTCAGAAGACTGAAACGGTCCTTTACACTGTTCATCAATGGCTCTCATGCAGGTAGCAGAAGAGTTAACAAATTCAATCGATAAAATAAAAAGTATGCAGTTGGAGTTTTTATTGATCTGAAAAAAGCTTTCGATACCATTGACCGTGATATTTTACTCAGAAAACTTGAAAAGCATGGAATTAGAGTGGTAGGGCTCAGTTGGATAAAAAGTTACATAGAAAATAGGAAACAATGTGTGCCGATGGGGGAGACCAGATCATCCTGCAAAGTGATAACATGTGGGGTACCGCAAGGATCCATTTTAGGACCGAAATTATTTATATTGTATATTAATGATATCATTGATGTTTCTGATGCACTTAAATTTGTCATTTTTGCAGATGATACTAAAAAAATGTGTTCAGGTGCAGACCTTCAACAGTTGCTAACAAATATTACAGGTGAACTGGGGAAGCTGAAATGTTGGCTTGATACTAACAAACTCTCCTTAAATATAAGTAAGTCTAAATGTATTTTGTTTGGTAATAAGAAAATACATCCGGATACTCAAGTAGAGATATGCATAGATAATGTTCATCTTGAAAGAGTAAATGAATATACTTTTTTGGGGGTCGTGATAGACCAAAACCTCAGCTGGAAAACTCATATTAAAGAAAAAAACAGAGCGTAGCTTAGGTATCTTAAAAAAAAACAGACACATATTAAATTTGAGATCATTATACACAATTTATTGTACTCTTTTATTACGATAGCTAACTTACTGTATAGAAACTTGGGGAAACACATACAAAACTAATCTGAATCCGATTATCATCTTACAGAAAAAGGCAATAAGGGTTGTGAACAATGTTAGTTATCTCCATCCTACAAACACACAGTTTTTTGAACTAAGGGCATTAAAGTTCCTCGACTTAGTTGACCATAAAACAGCAGAGATTGTTTTTAAAGCTAGAAGTTATCAACTGCCATGTAACTTACACATTTTGTTTAAAGAACGAGAGGTGACGTATAATTTAAGAAGAACACTCAATTTGAAACAGCCTAGAGCTCGAACCACACTTAAAACGTAAAAGTATATGTCTGTGTCAGTGAAAGGAGTGAAACTCTGGAACAATATACCGGATGAAATAAAAAACAGCAGGAGTATTTTTAAGTTTAAAAAGATGTTTAAAAACAGGGTTCTAGAATCTTAGGGTAGGAGGGGTGGGTGGGTGGGGGACACTGTACAACTGTACAAGCAAAACTGTACATTGGAATATTGACAAAACCATACTTGGTCATTGACATAATCCTGTCATGTCACAGTCACAGTCGTGTTTGAAAGCTGTGTGCATTTAGTATGGTTGTACATCTCACCAGGGTTAAATATCATTTAGTATGGATTAGGGCTGACCTCGATTAGTTGAATAGTCGACTAATCGATCGAAAAGAGCCGTAGTCGACTGCCAAGCTCTTAGTTGAATGCAAAAAAATATATATTATAATTATAAAACATTTTTGCATTCGGTGGGGTAGTCGACTACCTGTCGACTATCGGCAAATTTCGGCCATTCAAAGTCGACTACACAAATCCTTAGTCGGGGACAGGCCTAGTGTGGATACATTACATATTACATCTCACCAGTGTTGAATATCACAAAGGCTGGATCAAAATTATGAATTTTTGTATTTTTTTAAAGCTCCGGGGGTAGGAGCAGAGCCTTCTAAAAGATTATTATATGGCTCTGGTGAGGAGTTATTAAAATACCTCAGAACATGAAAACATGTTTCTGTCCTGCACTCCTCCTCCTCCTCCTCCTCCTCCTCCTCCTCCTCCTCCCCCTCCTCCTCCAGCGGTCACTGCAGGGGTCACTGCCTCCTCTTCCTCTTCCTCCTCCTTTCTCCTCCTCCCCTTCCACGGGGAGCAGCGTACTGGCTCATGTTAAATGGCAGGCCATGCATTACGCAGCAGCTTAGGCCATAGCGCTGGATCTTCATGTCCTCGGCTGCAGTCCACCTGTCGCTGCTCTGGTCGTAGCGCTCCACGTTGGAGATGAAGGTGAAGCCATTGAAGCCTCCAACCACGAAGAGCAGGCCGTCCAGCACCGCGATGCCAAAGTAGCAGCGGGGGGTGAGCATGTCGGGCAGGGCGCTCCAGGAGTCAGTCAAGGGGCTGTAGGCCTCCGCGCTACGCAGGACGTTTCTACCGTCTGACCCTCCCGCCTGAGGACAGGACACATGAGAGGAATGTTTTAGTGTGTGGCTCAGGCAGGCAGGCAGGCAGATACTGTATTAATCCACATAGGGAAAAGAGGGCATCACAGAAGCATTGAAAGTCAAATGATACATGTCTATAGAAATATCTAGTATAAAGCATTTGTCTCCGTGTGCACCTACCGCATAGACCTGTCCTCCGTATGCAGCCACTCCCACTCCGTCACGCCTGGTGCTCATGGGGGCGATCAGAGTCCACTGGTCGGTGTCTGGGCTGTAGCACTCAGCTGTGAGCAGACCCTCTGCCCAGCTGAAGCCACCACAGATGTAAACCTGTAATAAGAAAGAATATTCTAATTTAGTTTATATATTCCATTTGATTTCATTCTACTTTAATTGTCTGTTAATGTTGATGCACCAAAGGACCCAGACACATCTTTTGTATGTGCAAGCTTACTTGGCAATAAAGACATTTATGATTTCTGATCTAACGTTCCTTGTGTTCATCTAGCACCCTGTGTCCCTCAGTTCCACCCACCTTGCCCTGGAGGGCTGCTGCCCCGGCGGTGCTCCTGCGCTCCAGCATGGGTGAGATCAGTGTCCACTGGTCGGTTTCAGGCTCGTAGCGCTCGGCGGTGTTCAGTACCACGTCTCCGTCCTCCCCTCCCATGGCGTAGATACAGCCGTCCAACGCGACCACGCTGAGCCCACTGCGGCGTGAGTGCATGGGAGCCGCCTGCAGCCAGCTGCGAGTGACGGGGTTGAACCTGCGCACACTGCTGAGAGGCTCTCTGTGGCTGTTATAGCCACCGACGCAGTAGACCAGACCGTGGAGATAAGCGGTGCCGTGGTAGGCCCGGGGACTCTCCCCCTCAACGCTCACGTCCATCCATCCACCGGCTCGGATGTTGTAAGCCTCCATGCCACCCCAGCCTCCGATGGCCAATAGGACCTCCTGGGGCCGGCGTGGGCGGGTCAGGGGGTTTGGGAGCCTGTCGGAGCCAAAGGGGTTCAGGACGCTGAGGATGAGGGCCCTGCAGTCGTGGCTGTCCCTCACCACAGGGTTGTTCTGGACGTTGCTCCTGAAGTAGTCAGGCCTCATCAAGCCCATGCGAACCTGGGAAGAGACAAGCAGACAGCGGGTACAACTTAGACATCGGTTGTAGACGGTTTCTGTTGCTAGGGAACAGTTTGGACCCAAATGTTTGAGAACCACTGTACTAGGGAACCTAGTGTTGTTTTAATGTAATGCACACTAATACAATTATTATTATTATTTTTTATAAATGTTTTTATTTTATTTTATTTTCATACATAACACAGAACATAACAGTACAATAATAATAATAATAATAATAATAATAATAATAATAATAATAATAATAATAATAATAATAATAATAATAATAATAATAATAATAATAATAATAATAATAATAATAATAATGACAACAGCGACGACAACAATAATAACAGTAACATGAATCATAATGAACTTGACAAGAGACAGACAAACAAGAAAAAGTAAAATAATAGAAATAAAATTAAAAATAATGTGGCTCAGGCACTAGCAACCATGTTTGTGTATCCGTAATACAATTAGTTACCTTGGGCAGCAGCAAAGGGATGTGTGTTTTACGCTCCTCATGGGAGTGGTCGATCCAACGGAGGACTGCCTCGAACACCGTCTCCTCGCTCTTCACGTTCAGGTCATCCCTCTCGATGATGTCCACCAGTTGCTGCAGGGACAGCTCCACAAACTCCTGTGAGACGTGCAACATCTCCTCAAAGTGGCACACGATGAAGAGATGGGCCTTGCGCCTCAGGTCAGGGCAGCAGTAGATGTCCACGAACCTCCAGATGCCGACACAGTTTTCCAGAGACAGCTGGCCTTCTAGGAAGTCAGAGCACGCTCCTACTATGCCAGTGACGCGAAGCTGGTCTGCAGCCACCAGAAGCTGTTCCACGTTCTCTGCTGTCACCAGCACAACGTGTGTGTAGGAGTACTCTATGATGAGCTGCATCATACCCGGGGACACCCCAGGGATACTGTAGACTGCTTTCTCTGAGTCGCTCCAGCGAGTGAAGAGGGCTCTGTGGGACGCAGAGTACAGAGATATCTGATGAGTAAACAGTAAGCAACATTCTGTCCTGTGTAGTAATTAGGGCTGACCCCTATTAGTCGAATAGTCCACTAATTGGTCGAAAGGAGCCGTAGTCGACTGCCAACCTCTTAGAAGCGTGGCTAACGCTAATGGCATGCATACCAGAGGCCAACTGCCTAGGAAAACAGGCACAGAGGCACTGAAAGAGGATTTCACCCATCTAATGAACACACTAGACTAGACAAATATCAAGATGTATCCATCAGTGGACCAATTGCATGCGTTTGCAGAGGACAAGAAGCCTTCAGTCGACTCCTTCAGACATTAAGCACCCCCCACAGCCCAAATGGAATGATACAAAAATATATTATACTTTTTTTTTATATATATATATATATATATATATATATATATATATATATAGTCGACTAATAGTCGACTAATGGCAGATTTTGGCCAATCATAGTCGACTATCCAAATCCTTAGTCGGGGACAGCCCTAGTAGTAATATATTTTCACTGTAGAAGTATAGGGTCTTAGCACAGTAGAAGTATAGTATCTTTTTACAGTAGAAGTACAGTATAGTATCTGTTTACAGTAGAATTACAGTATAGTATCTGTTTACAGTAGAAGTGCATTATAGTATATTTTTACAGTAGAAGTACAGTATAGTATCTGTTTACAGTAGAGGTACAGTATAGTATCGGTTTACAGTAGAAGTACAGTATCTGTTTACAGTAGAAGTACAGTATAGTATCTGTTTACAGTAAAAGTACAGTATGGTATCTGTTTACTAACCAAGTTAACCTGAACCAAGCTAACCTGAATCAAGCTAACCTGAACCAAGCTAAACTTACCTGAAATAGTCACTGCAGTCACACAGGAGGGCCTTGTGGGCATTCAACTCAGTGCTGTTGACTTTAATAACCACATCACAGAGCCTTCCCTCCAGACGCAGCTCATTAAGGATTGTACAGGACATTGTTTCCTTTTCCATGTGGGGATTTTAAATTGTATCTACAGAATATATTCAAGCTTACAAACAAGTAGCCGGAAACAACAAGTGATATCTTCACTTGGTCTTCTGAGATCTGAGATCTACTGAGAGAATTGTTGAATATATATACTGTACACAAATGTTCTAGAATGTTCTATTATGACATCATACTGTGACATCACAAATGTTCTAGAATGTTTGATTATGACATCATACTGTGACATCACAAATGTTCTAGAATGTTTGATTATGACATCATACTGTGACATCACAAATGTTCTAGAATGTTTGATTATGACATCATACTGTGACATCACAAATGTTCTAGAATGTTTGATTATCACACTGTGACATCACAAATGTTCTAGAATGTTTGATTATGACATCATACTGTGACATCACAAATGTGCTAGAATGTTCTATTATGACATCATACTGTGACATCACAAATGTTCTAGAATGTTTGATTATGACATCATACTGTGACATCACAAATGTTCTAGAATGTTTGATTATGACATCATACTGTGACATCACAAATGTTCTAGAATGTTTGATTATGACATCATACTGTGACATCACAAATGTTCTAGAATGTTTGATTATCATACTGTGACATCACAAATGTTCTAGAATGTTTGATTATGACATCATACTGTGACATCACAAATGTTCTAGAATGTTTGATTATGATATCATACTGTGACATCACAAATGTTCTAGAATGTTTGATTATGACATCATACTGTGACATCACAAATGTTCTAGAATGTTTGATTATGACATCATACTGTGACATCACACATGTTCTAGAATGTTTGATTATTACATCATACTGTGACATCACAACGGAACATGTTTGAGGTCATTTTGAATAATATAAATAATATGTTGACATTAAAAAAGAACAAATAAAATGATATAAAAAACGACATAAAACAATGATACAAATTATAATAAAATATTTAAGTAAAATGTGGGCGGCTAGGTGGTGTAGTGGGCAAGGCACTCGCCACCAGTGTGGAGACGCTAGGATTCGCGTGTTCGAATCCAGCTCTCCACATTGTTTTCAGTTTAGCTGGTCGTCCGCAGTAATACACATTGGCCGTATTACGGGGAGGGAAACTGAAGGGTGGGGATCGGGAGTTGTGAACAAGCGACTCCTACAAGTCGGTTGGTGCGCCTGCGCAGTAGAATCAGGAAGTGTCGGGGGCAGCGTGAGCCTCCCACGCGTTACTCCTCGACACTGAGAGATCGAGCTGCGCAGGTGAAAAGATGCGACTGCTGTTACCTCAAGTACCGGAGGGGACTTGTGCTATGTATGACTTAGTCCACATTGCAGCCGGCTTGTGGGAGGCAAGAAACAGCGTTCGTGACAGGGGAGGGTTGAATTGGATGATACGAAATTGGGATGGGAGAAAAATATAGAAAAATGGGAGAAAAAGTGGATCAAAAAAAAATTAAATATTTAAGTAAAATGTATAGAAATAAAGAAAAATAAGACAATGAAATAAAGATAATAATTCATTTAAAAGCTATTTTTTGAAAGCTAAGTTTTGAGCAGTGCCAACCGAGTCTGCTGTCCTAACAGACTTGGGGTCTGTAGGGTGAGCACTTATTCCCTCCGCCCTGAACATTTATGGAGATGTATGGGCCTTTTAAGTCAGTGATAAAAGTGTCTTTCAAGGATAAGTGAGCTCCTGCACTGATTATTATAGTTCAATATTCAATATTTGATCACCAAAACCCCCCAAAAAGCATAAAAAGGCCCCTCCCCGCCCCAAAAAGGGCCCCTAAAAATAGCACAGGCCCAGTGCCCTTTTCAGCCTTTGAGCACCTGCCCCTCTAAAGTCCTGTGCACGTCCCTGGGCACCAGTGATGTCACCGGGTACATTGAGTCCTTGTGTCGTGTTAATTACCTCAGACGAACAACCATAAAGTCAATTTGATGTTTTCAGAGGAACAATGTACTTTATTACCTGAATGAATGAATGAATGAATAGTTTACTTTCGGTCTTTGTTTACAGACAAATCAAAAACACACAGTGTGGACTTACAAAAAGAAAAAAGAAAAATGACAAATGTATTCAAAGTAAGCTCACACACAAAATCCAAACTCAATGACCGAAAAAAGGAATAGGCTGAAGCACATGCTTATTTTTGCCTATCCTTTGCAATTCTTAAAAACGAAATAAATATATTTAATATTGAAAAAAATATACTTTAAATATGCTGCAAGATATAATATTTTGAAAAAAACAAATGTTTGATGTTTTACTCAAAATTGTACGCTTTTTTTAAATGTCCCCTGAGAAGTACACAACTTCAACCCGTCACTAATAGTCAAATTTAACCTACAATCTGTTTTTCTCTACCATGAAACTCGGGTATTGCAGATTAAGTTTTGATTTTCCTATGTTGGCTTATGTTCTTTTCGGGAACGGTTTATGTTGATTGTTGATTGTTGATATCTTTTTTTTTCTTTTTTTTTTTTTGAAAACTTTAACTTTTTTGAATTTGTTTTTGAATTAGGGGCAGGTTGCTCTATAAGCCTTCGGCTTCAAACCTATCCTTTTCGTTTGTTTATTTGTGAACATTTTCGAAAAATAATTTGTTTATGTTTATTTATTTGTATGTGTAAACATTCGAAATAAAATAATTCATTCATATACGTCCCTTAAAGACAACTTTTTATATTAGGCTACATTAGATTAGATTAGATTAGACTAGATTAGATTAGATTAGATTAGACTAGATTAGATTAGATTAGACTAGATTAGATTAGACTAGATTAGACTAGATTAGATTAGATTAGATTAGATTAGACTAGATTAGACTAGATTAGATTAGATTAGATTAGATTAGACTAGATTAGATTAGATTAGATTAGACTAGATTAGATTAGATTAGACTAGATTAGATTAGATTAGACTACATTAGATTAGATTAGATTAGATTAGATTAGACTAGATTAGACTAGATTAGATTAGATTAGACTAGATTAGATTAGATTAGATTAGACTAGATTAGATTAGATTAGACTAGATTAGATTAGATTAGACTACATTAGATTAGATTAGATTAGATTAGACTAGATTAGACTAGATTAGATTAGATTAGATTAGATTAGACTAGATTAGATTAGATTAGATTAGATTAGATTAGATTCTAATGTGTTGTCATCATGCAGCACAAGTACAGCACAATGAAAAGAAGTTTCACATCCAACCAGAGAGACAATGTAGCAGTAAAGTGAAATATTAAAGGGGAACTATCTTATAAATGGCCTTTTTCAGTGTTTAGCATTGTTTCCTAGCTATGTGGATTTATATTAATATGATCTATGTCTCTAATTCTCATATTGGCGCATTCTTGCAATTCTCCTCTCACAATATTCACCCTCACTGAACTGAGTCATCTGAACATGTGATGATCTGTGATGTCAGAGAGACTCAGCTGCATGTTAATGTCCCAGATGCCACCAGGCCACACAGTGGTTTAGGAGCCCAGCCTCAAAACGTCTCGAGATCTTGAGGTAGAAAAATGCTGTTTTTTGTGTAAAAGTGCCCAAATAGTGAAAGAAATAGTAAAATAGTTCCCCTTTAATATACAATATACGGGTGATTATATAAGATATATAAATGAGTACTACTGAGTAATAGTGCTAATCAGAAGTATGTACAAATAATAATAATAATGGATTGGATTTATATAGCGCTCTTCTCTGACTGACTGTTGCTCTGACTCAGAGCGCTTCACAGAGTCCATTATTCGTTCATACACAGTCATACCGGTGGTGGTAAGCTACAATTGCAGCCAGAGCTGCCCTGAGTACAGAGTTGTAGTATTAATATGTACAGTGATACAGGTATAAAGAGAAGTTTCAAGTTCTGTTTGTCACATATAAGGTACATTACAGTGAAATGCTTGGTTCTGTATGATCCTCCTGAAATTGTGCTTCATACAGTAAAAAAAAGTTAAAGATATACAGTAGTAGGCTATCTACAGTTATGTAAAAGTGATTATATGCAGGTACAGATGTGGATAGTGTAACGCAGTGTTTCTCAAAGTGGGGGGCTCGCTCCCCAGGGGGGGCGCAGAGGCATGACATGGGGGGGCCTGGGATTTAAAAAAAAATTTAAAATAAAAATTGGATTACAGAAAATGATCACTAAAGTGCTATCTGTTGCAGCTGCACTGTTCTCCATGAAAATACCATATTTGGATAAGTTTGACCATTTCTCAAAATCTGAAAATCATTATTTAATAAAACACAGAAAAGGATCATCAAGTTACTCTGGATAAAAAAAACCTTTACAGACAACATTGAGACAAAGCTTCCTGACACATCTCCATCCAAACTCTTGGAAGAACTCATTGAAATCTCATCTGATACCACCTGGAGAGCTAGTTTCAGAGTGTGGTGCTGAGTACCAAGTATCTCATGATGCAGCAGTTAAGGTGTTGATACCATTCAGCACCACATATCTGTGTGAAGCTGGCTTTTCATCCATGACAGCTCTGAAAACAAAATATAGGGCCAAGTTGAGCCTTGAGGATGACATGCGTGTTGCCTTGTCAAAGACTGACAGCAATAAAGACTGTTTGCTTATTTCCTATGTTCGCTTTGTAAATTCCCAGTCTCTGAGTGAAGATCTGCTGTTTTGCAAATATGTCAAAAACAGAGCGACAGCTGATGAGCTCTTCAAAATTATTGACAGTTACCTGACAGAACATGGACCCCAGCTACTAGGACAGAGCGGCTTAGGCTCAGCTTCTTCCCCCAGGCCATCAGAGCCATGAACAATGAACATTGAGTGCTCAGAACATTGAACTATCCACACACAAGCACACATGAACACACACACGACACGCACGCTGTGCACGCTCACACACGAGCAGCCACTTAACACTTTAACATGAGCGGGCACACACTCATGCCGCACACACGCACACTTATGGCCAAAGGAAAGGACACTTTAAATTAGAATAACAGGAACAGTGTATTGCACTACCAAAGCTAACTAGCATGTCCCATATGCTCTGTAAATAACTATGTACAGATACCGAGATGTCACTCCATGTTACCTGTTACCTGTTTACTGCACAATGTTGTTTTTTCATTTTTTGATTCTATTATATGTTGTAACACTGTATTGCACATCGTTGCGGGCAAGACCGCCCACATTTCATTGTATACCTGTATGCCGTGACAATTAAAACTCTTGACTTGACTTGACTGAAATGGGAGAACTGTGTGGGCTTTTGCTCTGACGGTGCGCAGGCCATGGCAGGGAAAAGGAGGGGGCTACAGGCGCTCATCAAGGGGGTCTCGCCAAACGCGCAATGGACGCACTGTAAATTCACAGAGAGGCGCCAGCGTCAAGACAGCTTAGCCCTGAGCTGAATGAGGTTGTGACAGAAGTTATAAACGTGGTAAATTTCATCAAAACCCGAGCCCTGAAAGCGCGCCTGTTCTCTGCGCTGTGTGAGGAGATGGGAGCTGACCATTCTGCAGTGCTGTTTCACAGCGAGGCAAGGTGGCTCTCGCGAGGGAAGGTGTCATTTTGAAAGGTCACAATCTTGGTGTTATTTCAATACATTTAAACATGGCCCATTTCATGACTATTTTGTTGGGGCGAGGGGGGGGGGCTGACAAGATATTTTGGTCCGCCAAAGGGGGGCCTGACAGAAAAAGTTTGAGAAGCACTGGTGTAACGGATGGTACCGCAAGGCGCAGTCACAAAGGACTTCAGATGTTGTGGAGTGACTGGGGCGAATAGCGGTGCTGTGGGGCGAGTAGCGGCGCTGTGGGGCGAGTAGCGGTGCTGTGGGGCGAATAGCGGTGCTGTGGGGCGAGTAGCGGCGCTGTGGGGCGAGTAGCGGCGCTGTGGGGCGAGTAGCGGTGCTGTGGGGCGAGTAGCGGTGCTGTGGGGCGAGTAGCGGTGCTGTGGGGCGAGTAGCGGTGCTGTGGGGCGAGTAGCGGTGCTGTGGGTTAAACTCACTCTCATGTTGTGAAGTGACTGTGGGGCGAGTAGCGGTGCTGTGGGTTAAACTCACTCTCATGTTGTGAAGTGACTGTGGGGCGAGTAGCGGTGCTGTGGGTTAAACTCACTCTCATGTTGTGAAGTGACTGTGGGGCGAGTAGCGGTGCTGTGGGTTAAACTCACTCTGATGTTGTGAAGTGACTGGGGCGAGTAGCGGTGCTGTGGGTTAAACTCACTCTCATGTTGTGAAGTGACTGTGGGGCGAGTAGCGGTGCTGTGGGTTAAACTCACTCTCATGTTGTGAAGTGACTGTGGGGCGAGTAGCGGTGCTGTGGGTTAAACTCACTCTCACGTTGTGAAGTGACTGTGGGGCGAGTAGCGGTGCTGTGGGTTAAACTCACTCTCACGTTGTGAAGTGACTGTGGGGCGAGTAGCGGTGCTGTGGGTTAAACTCACTCTCATGTTGTGAAGTGACTGTGGGGCGAGGAGCGGTGCTGTGGGTTAAACTCACTCTCATGTTGTGAAGTGACTGTGGGGCGAGTAGCGGTGCTGTGGGTTAAACTCACTCTCATGTTGTGAAGTGACTGTGGCGAGTAGCGGTGCTCTTAAACTCACTCTCACGTTGTGAAGTGACTGTGGGGCGAGTAGCGGTGCTGTGGGTTAAACTCACTCTCATGTTGTGAAGTGACTGTGGGGCGAGTAGCGGTGCTGTGGGTTAAACTCACTCTCATGTTGTGAAGTGACTGTGGGGCGAGTAGCGGTGCTGTGGGTTAAACTCACTCTCATGTTGTGAAGTGACTGTGGGGCGAGTAGCGGTGCTGTGGGTTAAACTCACTCTCAGGTTGTGAAGTGACTGTGGGGCGAGTAGCGGTGCTGTGGGTTAAACTCACTCTCATGTTGTGAAGTGACTGTGGCGAGGAGCGGTGCTGTGGGTTAAACTCACTCTCATGTTGTGAAGTGACTGTGGGGCGAGTAGTGGTGCTGTGGGTTAAACTCACTCTCATGTTGTGAAGTGACTGTGGGGCGAGTAGCGGTGCTGTGGGTTAAACTCACTCTCATGTTGTGAAGTGACTGTGGCGAGTAGTGGTGCTGTGGGTTAAACTCACTCTCATGTTGTGAAGTGACTGTGGGGCGAGTAGCGGTGCTGTGGGTTAAACTCACTCTCATGTTGTGAAGTGACTGTGGGGCGAGTAGCGGTGCTGTGGGTTAAACTCACTCTCATGTTGTGAAGTGACTGTGGGGCGAGTAGCGGTGCTGTGGGTTAAACTCACTCTCAGGTTGTGAAGTGACTGTGGCGAGTAGCGGTGCTGTGGGGCGAGTAGCGGTGCTGTGGGTTCAACTCACTCTCACCCTCAAGAGACACATAGACACGTTACAAAGCAGTGAGTTCACCTCCTGGTACAGCGGTCTGTGCGGTCCGCGGCGTGGGAGACCCGGGTTCGAAACTCCCTCGGGGCATCGAAGTTTAAGGTGACGATGTCACAACCGTTACATATATATATATACGGTAAGAATAGATATATATATATATACAGCATACTTACATCACAGTCAAGATTTATAGCGTCTAGAGGCGGCTGGGTGGCGTAGCGGAGATTGCGCTCGTCACCAATGCAAGAGACTCCGGTATCGAATCCCAGTCTCAGCATTGCCTTCGGCTTGGGCCGGCCGTCGTACCGGCTCATTTGGCAGAGTCAGCGGGTGGGGAGTCGATGGGTGGGGATTTGGACGTTGTGGACAGCGACCCCTACAGGTCGGTTGGGAGACGCCTGCACAGCAGAGACAGGAAGTGGCGGGGGTAGTGTGAGCCTCCCACACGTTACTCCTCGCCACTGAGAGTCCGCGCTGACAGGTGAAAAGATGTGACGGGCTGCCTCCTCGTGTACCGTGATGCAAGGCTTCTATCCTCTCTACAGCCGACCAGTGGGGGGCATAGTCGAGCAACGTTCAAGACAGGGGAGGGGAGAATTGGATACACGAAATTGGGATGGGAGAAAATAAGGAGAAAAAGTGGATAAAAAAAAATATATATTTATAGCGTCTAGAGGAGCTTATTCAACCGCCTGTTCGCGTGCTCATATTCACACATGTTATTCTAGTGTGCGGTGGTGGTTTAGGGGTCGGGCACAACATGTTCCTTCCCATACCCTCCGCCTCCCTACTCCTGTGCAACACGCCCCCCACGGTCCCTGAGGCTCATCACTGAGGCTGTCTCTCCCGATGACTCCTCCTCCTCTTCCTCCTCTCCTCTCCTCCTCCTCTTCCTCCTCCTCTCCTCCTCCTCTTCCTCCTCCTCTCCTCCTCTCCTCTCTTCCTCCTCTCCTCCTCCTCTCCTCCTCATTTCTCTCCTCTCATCTCCTCCTCTCCTCCTCATTTCACTCCTCTCCTCCTCCTCTCCTCTCCTCTCCTCCTCCTCTCCTCTCCTCTCCTCCTCCTCCTCTCCCTCCTCCTCCTCCTCTCCTCTCCTCTCCCTCCTCCTCCTCTCCTCTCCTCTCCTCCTCCTCCTCCTCTCCTCTCCTCTCCTCTCCTCTCCTCTCCTCTCCTCTCCTCTCCTCTCCTCTCCTCTCCTCTCCTCTCCTCTCCTCTCCCTCCTCTCCTCTCCTCTCCTCTCCTCTCCTCTACTCTCCTCTCCTGTGCTCTCCCTCCTCTCCTCTCCTCTCCTCTCCTCTCCTCTCCTCTCCTCTCCTCTCCTCTCCTCTCATCTCCTCTCTCTCCTCCCCTCCTCTCCTCTCTCCTCTCCTCTCCTCTCCTCTCCTCTCCTCTCCTCTCCTCTCCTCTCCTCTCCTCTCCTCTCCTCTCCTCTCCTCTCCTCTCCTCTCCTCTCCGCTCCCTCCTCCTCTCCTCTCCTCTCCTCTCCTCTCCTCTCCTCTCCTCTCCTCTCCTCTCCTCTCCTCTCCTCTCCTCTCCTCCTCTCCTCTCTGGTATATATTCTACCTGTTCTAGTTCTATAGGGTGTCTCCAGCACAACCGTTGACCTTGGATGATCAGCCTTTTCTTTTTGGGGAATATTTTATTCTTCCTTTTCAACGTTTAATATTTGTGGAGTGCCCCTTTAAGAGTTTCATTCCAAAATAATTATTTTGTTTCCCCCCAAAATGGATACACAGACCGCTATTGATTAATTCAATCCCATCATCACTGATAGACAATATGTTACAAACTGCAAACAATATGAGTTTTTATTGATTGATTGAAACTTTATTAACAGATTGCAGAATGGGTACAGTACAGTACGGCTCAATACATACAAGTGTTAAGGGGATGCAGACCAGAGAAAGACTTTCGTCTTGTTTACATCAGGGTCCCCCATTTTCAATTCATCATAACATATATGACATACATGACATACAGATAGACAGTACTGCTACATCTATACATTTATGACATACCAGATCTACAAATACAGTACTGTTTGTGATACGAAAAGAGTTTAAAAAAGTACATTTGACGAAGAAACTGTACATTGGATGAGGTGGGGGGGGGGTGGGGGGGTTAGTCTTAAGCAACTGACAAAAACAACAAGGGAACATGACATCGATCGGCCCATTTAAAAAAAATTATAATAAATTGTGCCAATCGTGTATTATTATTCAAACAAGAGGGAAAGAAGCACATTATGCACATTATGCAAACAGTTGGGGGGCGTGTCTTCCAGTGACGTCAGGAGCGCCACACCCCTCTGCAGCGGGAGTATAAAGCTGCCGGGAGCGCGCTCCTCATCCTCTCCCAGTCCGGACGGGTCAGGGTGAGAAGAGGAACACTACCCACCATCTTCATCATCATCATCACCAGCACCACCATCATGGCACCAGCGGTGAACAGGGTGAGTCTGAGGCGACCACTGCTGCTGTAATGAAGAGATATGTAAACATAACTGATTTAGGCTGCTTCTTGCTGCATGACTCGTACAAGTTCAGGTGTCACTTTGTAAGTTATTATTGCCGTCATGGACTCTTATGCGTTTTGCATTTTTTAAATGAATATAATTTCTGCACTTTCGGCAAATACTGCGATTTAATTAAGATGGCACATTTGGGCTCGCATGATATTAATGAGATATGTAAACATAACAGATTTAGGCTACTTCTCGCATGACTCGTACAAGTTCAGATGATGTCACTTTGTAAGTTATTATTGCCGTCACCACTTAACCATGGACGTTTTGCATATGAATATCATCTCTGCACTTTCGGCAAATACTGGGGTTTAAATAAGATGGCATGATATTAATGAGTCGCGTGCACGGTGCACGGTGCGTGTCGCGTGCAGAACATCTTGGAGCGCCTGGACGCGGGCGAGGTGGTGATCGGAGACGGCGGGTTCGTCTTCCAACTGGAGAAGCGGGGCTACGTGAAGGCGGGGCCCTGGACCCCGGAGGCGGCCGCCGAGCACCCCGAAGCAGGTCGGTGTGAGGGGGGGGGGGGGGGTACAGGGGGGGGGGGGGGGGGTCTGCGTTCTGTTTGTTTGTTTTTCTCCATCCTTTTGTTAGCACATGCGCGCGCAGCGCGCGCAACACAGCCTATCTTTTTTAAACTCTTTTTGTATCACAAACAGTACTGTATTTGTAGATCTGGTATGTCATAAATGTATAGATGTAGCAGTACTGTCTATCTGTATGTCATGTATGTCATTATGAATTGAAAATGGGGGACCCTGATGTAAACAAGACGAAAGTCTTTCTCAGGTCTGCATCCCCTTATTAACAAGTGTATTTATTGAGCCGTACTGTATTGTACCCATTCTGCAATCTGTTAATACAATCTTCAATCAATCAATCAATCATGGTCTAGATCTAGAATAGAGATCACCAACCGAGTGTTGACGGCCAGTCACAGGTTCGAGTGCTGACGGGCTGATAAAGATCATGCTCTTCTCCTCTCCTTCAGTGCGACAGCTGCACAGGGAGTTCCTGCGCTCCGGAGCCAACGTCATGCAGACGTTCACGTTCTACGCCAGCGACGACAAACTGTCGAACAGGGGCAACACTCAGCAGTTCACCGTGAGTACAGAGAGAGTGAGGCATGTGTGGGTACAGAGAGAGAGTGAGGGGTGTGTGGGTACAGAGAGAGAGTGAGGCATGTGTGAGTACAGAGAGAGTGAGGCGTGTGTGGGTACAGAGAGAGAGTGAGGCATGTGTGAGTACAGAGAGAGTGAGGCATGTGTGAGTACAGAGAGAGTGAGGCGTGTGTGGGTACAGAGAGAGAGTGAGGCGTGTCTGGGTGAATGAATGAATGAATGAATGAATGAATGAATGAATGAATGAGAACTTTATTTAACAGATTGCAGAATGGGTACAATACAGTACGGCTCAATACACACAATTGTTAAGGCTGCAGACCTGAGAAAGACGTTTGTCTTGTTTCCATCAGGGTCCCCCATTTTCAATTCATAGTGACATTTATGACATACACAACATACATGACATTTATGGCATAGGGACATACAGGTATTTAGTACTGATACATTTGTGACATAGACGGTATTCAAATATACAGTACTGTTACCCCTAGATCCTGACAGAGTATATACATATGATGGGGAGGGGACTGTACATTAGGAGGGGGTGGGTGGGTGGGAGGGAAATATACATGCGGTGGGGAGGAGACTGTCTATTAGGAGGTGGTGGGGGTTTTGGGCATTTACAGTGGCCAGTTTCGAATTGCAGCCTCCCGTAGGTGCTCTTTAAGAGTGGTTTTGAATGTGGGTAGGGATTCACATTCCTTTACAGCTTTGGGTAGGGCGTTCCACATTGATGTGGCATAATTGCGAAACGTGTTTAGTCCCTTGTTTGAGCCGAATCTGGGTTTAACATGATTTGTGGAGCTCCCTCTGGTGTTGTGATCGTGGTATTCACTGACCTTTGGGAAGTATTTTGACATGTACATGGGTACCTTGGTCGTGTAGTGTATCTTGTAGACCAGGCCCATTGCAAGTTGCTGTACTCTGTCGTCTACTCTAAGCCATCCTAGGTTGTCAAAGTGGGCAGGGGTGAGGTGGGTTCTGGGGGTAAGGTCAAGTAGTAGTCTGACCAGTTTGTTTTGTGATGTTTGTAATCTTGTTTTAAGCGCCTTTGAGGTGCTTTGGTACCATGAGGGTACAGAGAGAGTGAGGCGCACAGCTGTCAAGAAGGCTCGCGTTGAGGAATGTATTCGGGCGAGGGATGCATTTCAGCTGACTTGGCAAACCCCATACTTAGCATACTTGACTTAGTTGACTAAAAAAAATGTAAATGAAAAATGTTGCATTTTTTGTTTTGGCCAAGACCGATAAGACTTCACTTGGGAGCTTGTCTCGCTCGCCTGCAGTGTTTGTGTGGTGATGATGGTGATGGTGATGATGGTGATGATGATGGTGGTGGTTTTTATTTGGAGGCGCCTTTCAATGGGCATAAAACAAAACAACAGAAGTATATAAAAAAAAAAAGTGACACAAGGGGAACAGTTATAGTGAATATGCAGCAGGGGTGTAAAGTACTTGGGTGATTGTACTTTGTTACAATACTTAAGTACTGTTTTGGGGGATTTGTACTTTACTCAAGTATTATTTAAGTTTGTATACTTGTACTTTTACTCAATTACATTTCAGAGAAGAAAAATAACACACTTTTTACTCAGTTACATTTAAAATGCAGACCTACAAAGTACAAATCTCGCAGGTCCAACCATTTTAATTAGCATATTTGTTTCTCTGGCCAAACTAACGTTAACGTTATTAATCCTGCGGCCGCACTTTATTTAAAAACGGCCAATCAAATCCCCATCAATGGAAAATGAACCCGCCCCCATACCCCATGCTGATTGGTCCTTGTGCAAGACTAGGAAGCGGGGATCTTTGATTAAACACCTGCTATCAGAAGAATAGACGGTCAGAGTGACGAGCTACAGATGATGGAACATTTCATTGCCCCGGAATAAAAAAAAGTTTTTAAAAGTAAACTTATTGACTTTTACTTGAGTAGGATTTAGAGACGGTACCCATACTTTCACGTGAGTATAATTTCTGGGTACTTTACACCACTGTGGTGTTCTGGTCGTATGAGCCTCACCTGGATTGGTTATGTGTGTATATATATTTCTTTTTCTTTTTTATATATTTAATTTATATTATAACACTTTTATTTGATTTAATTGTCTTGTCATTATTGCTGTTACTGTCCTGTGACGTCTTGTTTATTACTATTGTTACTGTATTGTGTCGTGTCTTGTTTCATGTGGAAAAAGAGAATTGTGATCACAAAAAACGAACAAAGTGTGTGTGTGTGTGTGTGTGTGTGTGTGTGTGTGTGTGTGTGTGTGTGTGTGTGTGTGTGTGTGTGTGTGTGTGTGTGTGTGTCCCTGCAGGGCGAGCAGATCAACGAGGCCGCCTGTGACCTGGCCAGGGAGGTGGCCAGCGAGGGCGATGCCATGGTGGCCGGGGGCGTGTGCCAGACCCCCTCCTACCTGAGCTGCAAGAGCGAGGAGGACGTGAAGGCCACCTTCAAGAAGCAGATCGACGTGTTCGTCAGGAAGGACGTCGACTTCCTCATCGCAGAGGTGTGAGGCCCCGCCCCCCTACACACACACACACACACACACGTCATCGTTTTGGGTTTAACATGACCTGTGACCTCTGACCTGTGCCCCCCCCGTCTGCAGTACTTTGAGCACGTGGAGGAGGCTGAGTGGGCCGTCCATGTTCTGAAGAGCACGGGGAAGCCGGTGGCGGCCTGTCTGTGTATCGGACCTGACGGAGACCTGAACGGGGTCAGCCCTGGAGACTGTGCCGTGAGGCTGGTCAAGGCCGGTACGCTGTCATCACACTGCAGATCACATTCTAATGTATCGTCATCGTACAGTAACACGTACAGTAACACGTACAGTAACATCATACAGTAACACGTACGGTAACATCGTACAGTAACACGTACAGTAACACGTACAGTAACACGTACAGTAACACGTACAGTAACACGAAGATAGGTTTGGCATCCAGCCAGAGTGACGATGTAACAGTAAAGTGCAACAGTAATATACAATGTACAGGTGATTAAACCAAGTATAGGATATATACATTAGTACATTACTGAGTAATACAGTGCTAATCAGATGTATGTACAGAGTTGTAGTATTAATATGTACAGTGATACAGGTTTAAAGACACTATGGTAGTAAGTCATACTGGCCAGCAGTGTAACTAGTAAGAGTAGGTAAGAGATATGTACAGATATAGATATAGTATTAATATGTACAGTGATACAGGTATAAAGACACTATGGTAGTAAGTCATACTGGCCAGCAGTGTAACTAGTAAGAGTAGGTAAGAGATATGTACAGATATAGATATAGTATTAATATGTACAGTGATACAGGTATAAAGACACTATGGTAGTAAGTCATACTGGCCAGCAGTGTAACTAGTAAGAGTAGGTAAGAGATATGTACAGATATAGATATAGTATTAATATGTACAGTGATACAGGTATAAAGACACTATGGTAGTAAGTCATACTGGCCAGCAGTGTAACTAGTAAGAGTAGGTAAGGGATATGTACAGATATAGATATAGTATTAATATGTACAGTGATGCAGGTATAAAGACACTATGGTAGTAAGTCATACTGGCCAGCAGTGTAACTAGTAAGAGTAGGTAAGAGATATGTACAGATATAGATATAGTATTAATATGTACAGTGATACAGGTATAAAGACACTATGGTAGTAAGTCATACTGGCCAGCAGTGTAACTAGTAAGAGTAGGTAAGAGATATGTACAGATATAGATATAGTATTAATATGTACAGTGATACAGGTATAAAGACACTATGGTAGTAAGTCATACTGGCCAGCAGTGTAACTAGTAAGAGTAGGTAAGAGATATGTACAGATATAGATATAGTATTAATATGTACAGTGATACAGGTATAAAGACACTATGGTAGTAAGTCATACTGGCCAGCAGTGTAACTAGTAAGAGTAGGTAAGAGATATGTACAGATATAGATATAGTATTAATATGTACAGTGATACAGGTATAAAGACACTATGGTAGTAAGTCATACTGGCCAGCAGTGTAACTAGTAAGAGTAGGTAAGAGATATGTACAGATATAGATATAGTATTAATATGTACAGTGATGCAGGTATAAAGACACTATGGTAGTAAGTCATACTGGCCAGCAGTGTAACTAGTAAGAGTAGGTAAGAGATATGTACAGATATAGATATAGTATTAATATGTACAGTGATGCAGGTATAAAGACACTATGGTAGTAAGTCATACTGGCCAGCAGTGTAACTAGTAAGGGATATATATATAATATATATATAGTATCTACAGATATGTAAGAAGGATTATATCGGAAAGGTCTTTAATGCTGAAAAGGTTTGCACATGCAATGAATTTGTTTAGGTAGTTTGGTGCAGCATTACTTATTACAACATGCTGTACAGTAAGAATATGTGTATATTATATATATATATATACAGCAGGATGCTATCATGTAGTTCTATGCAGGAGGAACATCACAGCCTCTGCACCGGCCAACCAATGAGTAGCATTCAGACTGTATGTGACAAGTGTAGTAGTACCCCCCCCCCCCCCCCAACCCTGAGAAGTCCCCCCCCCCCAACCCCTCTGCCCCCCCCAACCCTGAGAAGCCCCCCAACCCTGAGAAGCCCCCCCCCAACCCTGAGAAGCCCCCCCCCCAACCCTGAGAAGTCAACAAAGAGATAAAACATTAGCTCGATGTCTGCTCGTATCACCTCCAGGGGCCCAGATCGTGGGCGTCAACTGCCACTTCGACCCCATGACCTGCGTGAAGACGGTGAAGATGATGAAGGAGGGCGTGGAGAAGGCCGGGCTGAAGGCCCACTACATGGTCCAGCCGCTGGCCTACCACACGCCCGACTGCAGCTGCCAGGGCTTCATCGACCTGCCCGAGTTCCCCTTCGGTAGGTCCGGCCGCCGGGCATCTTACCACCGTCGGTATAGTGTGATCGTAAAGGGTTAACCTTCTGTAGTGCTGCAGTGAAAGGGTTAACCGTACCCCGTGAAGCTGGCGTCTAACATCGCCGTCGTGGCGCACACACATCGTTAGTGACGGGCATATGGGGGGCGACAGTGGCTCAGGAGGTAGAGCGGTCGTCTGGTGATCTGGAAGGTTCCCCCGGTTCGATTCCCGCTCCTCCCGGGCAGCGTGTCGAGGTGTCCTTGTGAGCGAGACACCGTGTTGTTCACGTCTGGAAGTCCACGGCGAGTCCGGACCTTCTGCTGGACCAAGTGTGAGAACGCTGCGTTGTTTGATGTTGGCTTGCGTCGTTCACACTGCACTTTTTTTTGAGCGAACCTCATTTGTAAATGAAGGACGTTCATCTATTGGACGGATACTTTTCGGGAAAATCCCACCTGAACAGCACACACACACACACACACACTCTCTCTCTCGCTCGCACACACACACTCTCTCTCTCACGCTTGTGCACACTAGGCTTGGGTGGTATAATTTTTTTCATACCTTCATACGTGTATGACTTTCATCAGCGTGAGGGGGGGGGGGGGGGGGGGAGCGGAGCGGAGCTAAGTTAACAATATACTCGTTATCATCATACATAAAGATTTTCCGGGAGTAAATACTTGATATCTTAGTCATAACCATAGTTGCAAGACGTCATAATGCATTGTTTCTACATAAGCAAGCTTGCGTTAATTTACATCCACGACATAAGTGTGCCGTGGTATCTTAAGAGTGATACAAGTCCACATTCACGCACAAATCCGTACTTTCAAAACGTTAGAAAAACGCTCCGATACCCGAATCCACAATCATCCGATGTCTGGAAGTGGACCCATGGTCCATTCGATCTTAATAAACGGACGGCCACCGGTCCATAACTGCATTCTAAAGAAGAATAAGTCTTTATTTGTCGTGCAGATTAACACGCATGCGAGATGGGCGACCCACAGGAACACGCGTGTGGCGTCATCTTGCTCAGCTCAGCTCTGACTGAGAGAGGGACAGACAGACTGCCCTGCCCTGCCCTCTGCTGGCGCGTGCTGTGCACTACAATCAACTCTGTGTTAGTGTAATGGAAAGAAACTCATCTGTGATTTGGCGCACAGTCTGTGACGTCACGGTATTGAAAATCATACCGACGGGATTTCGAAATACCCTGGTATACCGTCATACCGCCCACGCCTAGTGCACACACTCTCTCTCATGCTCTCATGCTCGCTCGCACACACACACCCTCTCACACTCGCTCATGCTCGCTCGCACACACACACGCTCTATCACGCTTGCACACACACCCTCTCTCACACTCATGCTCGCTCGCACACACACACCCTCTCACACTCGCTCATGCTCGCTCGCACACACACACGCTCTATCACACTCTCATGCTCGCTCGCACACACACACCCTCTCACACTCGCTCATGCTCGCTCGCACACACACACGCTCTATCACACTCTCATGCTCGCTCGCACACACACACTCTCTCACACTCGCTCATGCTCGCTCGCACACACACACGCTCTATCACGCTTGCACACACACCCTCTCTCACACTCTCATGCTCGCTCGCACACACACCCTCTATCACGCTCGCACACACACACTCGCACACTCTCATTCACACTCACTTCCAAAAACCCTGCGCCTCCTAGATCAGGTACTACAGTATATAAAGTCTGGTTGCGTTCACACCGACAGCAAACCGCACCGCGCTCCACTTAGAAACGGACCGAGTCCCAACTTTTCAAGAGGACCGTGGTTCGGTCGTTTGCTCCTCACAACAGTTTGGTTTGTGTTCACTTCACACCTCTCCAAACCAAACGGACTATTGATTTAAAGGGACCATGGTTCACTTGAAACGGACCAAAACGGGGGGAGGTGTGAACGCGACCTTAACCACTTAAACTGCTCCCGTGAGAGGGTCGCGTCCGCCGTTGAGTGAGTGAACGGGTCAAATGTGAGGAACAAATTGTAAAGCGCTTTGGATTAAAAGCTGTTTATATAATAAATGCACCGTTTCCACGTGAACAACCTGTCGTCCCCCTCCCCGCGCTGCGCAGGTCTGGAGCCCCGCATCCTGACGCGGTGGGACATGCACCAGTACGCCCGCGAGGCCTACGAGGGCGGCATCCGCTTCATCGGAGGCTGCTGCGGCTTCGAGCCCTATCACATCCGCGCCGTGGCCGAGGAGCTGGCGCCCGAGAGGGGCTTCCTGCCCGCCGCCTCCGAGAAGCACGGCAACTGGGGCGCCGGTCTGGAGATGCACACCAAGCCGTGGGTCAGAGCCAGGTAACGGTCACTACATCATCACACCAAGCCGTGGGTCAGAGCAGGTAACGGTCACTACATCATCACACCGAGCCATGGGTCAGAGCAGGTAACGGTCATTACATCATCACACCAAGCCTAGCTAATTACTGTAATCCCATGCACCTGTGATGAGGATACATTTTCTCGTTTGGAACTGACAATGGAGCAATTGACAACTGTCACTGCCTTCCCTGGATGTATTTACATGCACTAGGCGTGTCATTGCCTTCCCTGGATGTATTTACATGCACTAGGCGTGTCATTGCCTTCCCTGGATGTATTTACATGCACTAGGCGTGTCATTGCCTTCCCTGGATGTATTTACATGCACTAGGCGTGTCATTGCCTTCCCTGGGTGTATTTACATGCACTAGGCGTGTCATTGCCTTCCCTGGGTGTATTTACATGCACTAGGCGTGTCATTGCCTTCCCTGGATGTATTTACATGCACTAGGCGTGTCATTGCCTTCCCTGGATGTATTTACATGCACTAGGCGTGTCATTGCCTTCCCTGGATGTATTTACTGCATGAATCCAACAAAGTAGAGCGTTGCACACGGAGGAGGAGGAGGAGGAGCGCAGCAGAGGGCAATGCCCACCTCCTGATGGCACACATCGTTGGTGTTACTGACTGATTGAACACTTTATTAACAGATTGCAGAATGGGTACAATACAATACAGTACGGCTCGATACAAACAAGTGTTATGGGGATGCAGACCAGAGAAAGACGTTCGTCTTGTTTACATCAGGGTCCCCCAGTTTCAATTCATAATGTTACAAGAAGTTAAACATAAAATGTGCAGCAAGACCGGCTTAAAACACGTGTCCTCTGAACCCTAGTCCCCGCCCCCCTGGAGAACAAGCTCTGACTGTTTTTTTTTCTTTTTTTTTACTTGCCTCCCCTATCTCCTCCCAATACCCCTTCAGCTTCTGACATCCCCAGAATATGTGTGTGATTTGCCCCCTCCTTCCCACACATCCTCCAGCATGTCCTTTGTGTTGGTGCATACTTTCCCTTCAACTCTGGGGTTATAAAGAATCTGATTATGTTTTTCCATCCAAACTCTTTCCATATCCTCGATCCTGTTGTTGAGTGCTGCACCTCGCATATGTTCCCCCATTCCTTCTCTGTTATTTCTATCTCTAGTTCTCTCTCCCATTTCTCCCTTATATAATCGGTCGTGTGTCCCTTGCTGTTCATTATAGCCCGGTACAGTGCTGATCTGTGTGTTTGTTCTCAGGGCCCGGCGTGATTACTGGGAGAACCTGAAGCCCGCGTCCGGCCGGCCCCTCTGCCCCTCCATGTCCAAGCCCGACAGCTGGGGCGTCACCAAGGGGCACGCCGACCTCATGCAGCAGAGCGAGGCCACCACCCAGGACCAGCTGAAGCACCTCTTCGAGAAGTCCAAGACCGGCCACTGAGGGGGGGGCTGAGGGGGTCTGTGGGAGCAGGGGGGGCCCGGCTGGAGGGAGCAGTCCGGTCGCCCGTTTTGTCTCTATTCCAAGGGGTGGCTTGTGACGGTATAGAGAGCGACGCTTACATCTCTGTACCCAAAAAGCTGTTCCATGCAGATTCTTCTGTCTCCCCAGGACCATTTTTCTGTGAACCAAATTGATAAGTCTTTCAGATTTGTTGACATTCTCGAGGTTTGCCACCAAAGCGTTGTGTCTGTGATTTTTCTCTCTTTTTTTTAGCAGTTGCGTAATTTCAACAAGACTAAAATATTCCCGCCCTTCCTGATGCGCCGACAAGCCTCCAGAATGTGGAGCTGATGGTTTATCAACAGGCCTTTAACACTCCATTAACCCTTTACTATCACACTACAGACGGGTTAACCCTTTACTATCACACTACAGACGGGTTAACCCTTTACTATCACACTACAGACGGGTTAACCCTTTACTATCACACTACAGGCGGGTTAACCCTTTACTATCACACTACAGACGGGTTAACCCTTTACTATCACACTACAGGCGGGTTAACCCTTTACTATCACACTACAGACGGGTTAACCGTCTGTAGTGCGATAGTACCTTCTGTAGTGAAGGGGTTATCCTTCTGTACTGTCGCAGTGAAAGGGTTAACCATTTGGTAGTGAAAGGGTTAACACTCCTGCCGCGAGGTGTCTTACCAAAGGAAGAGTTGACCGATATCTGATCAATAAACTTCCAGTTGCTCAGAAGAACTGAGTTGAGTGTTTCATTCCTTCATGACTACGGTATGAGATGATGATGATGATGATGATGATGATGATGATGATGATGATGATGAATAGTTTATTTTCGGTCTTTGTTTACAGATCAATCAAAAACACACATGTGGACTTAAAATATATATTTTTTTAAAGAATCACAAATGTATTCAAAGTAAGCTCACACACAAAATCCAATGCTTATTTTTGCCTATCCTTTACAATTCTTAAATAAATAAATATACTTTAATATAAGAGAGAGAAACTTAAAATATCCTGCAAGATATAATATATATATATATATTTTTTTTAAGAAAAAGAAAAAAATATTGTTTTATTCAAAACTGTACTCCTGAATTATTTTATCCTTCAGGGCTTTTTTTTAAATGTCCCCTGAGAAGTACACAACTTCAACCCGTCACTAAGACTATTCCACAATTTAACTCCCAACATTGAAACACATCTAGCTTTTACATTAGTTCTTACCTTTTTACATGTTTTAAGAATACATAACCCTCTTAAATTATACTTTTCCTTCTCTTGGTTGAAAGAGACATTGAATACAAACTGGTAGGTTCTTACTCTTAGCACGAACCTTAGCACGAAATGATCTCCAAGATGTTTGACAAACCCTTTAACGACCTCCTCCTCTAGACCTGGTGACTGGTGTCGGACGACACTGATCTGATAACGAGGCGATGCAGCAAACAGCTACAAACTGGAACACGTTTCTTATTTTTCTTATTTAAAGTTTTTATTTAAATTCTTTCACAAACGAGACGATACAAACATGACAGGACCAACACAAAATAAATATATATAATAATAATAATAAGGGGGGTTGCAGCAGAGTGTTACAAAGGTTCAGTAGTACACAAGCGTATTCAAGATATTGATTTAATAATAAAGTTCAGGGACCTTGAAGGCCGTCGGGCCGATCGCTCTCTTGAAGAGACAGAGCAGCCGGTTCCATCGATATCAAGTCCATGAAGTCTTTGCGCCAGTTCTTCAAACTGAAGCAGTTCGCTTTGCGTTCTTTCCAGTTCAATAAAATAATCCGTTTGGATGGTAAAAAGGCCAGTGCTACAATATGTTTTTTTTACAATCTTTGCTTGAGCAGTGACTATTTTTATGCCCAATATACAAGTTATAGGGCAAGAAGGATTAATGTCAACGTGGAGAGGAACTGACTGGTCCTCAAGCAACAAGCGGGCGGTACCACAGTGGAACACGTTTCTGAAATAACTACTTGTAGCAGGAAAAGGGCCTATATTTAAAATGTGTTTAATTTCTGCAATTGTCTTGAATTTATTATTCAAACCATTATTTAAACTCAAAAAGACAACGGAGGTTCCCCTCGTTTACAGACAGTCACGTGGAGTCCAGTGTACACACAGAAACCGGCTAAATAAAATCACAACAAGGCGAGACAACAGTAAGGATAACAATCAATTAAAACACAATACAGCTTGAATGACAACGGTTTGACATCAAGGTGTTAAACTCTGCAACAGAGGGGAGAATCTCAAGCTTTAAGGACTGTTGGAGTTCATTCCATGAGCTAGAGGGGTATCGTAGCAAAATACAGATATGAAGGTTAATACATTTTCCAGCACCTTTCTTCTCCTGTGACTTGGCTGTTCGTGGGTATAGAACACCTTTAAGCAACAGGCAGCCTTGACTAGAACACCTTTAAGCAACAGGCAGCCTTGACTAGAACACCTTTAAGCAACAGGCAGCCTTGACTAGAACACCTTTAAGCAACAGGCAGCCTTGACTAGAACACCTTTAAGCAACAGGCAGCCTTGACTAGAACACCTTTAAGCAACAGGCAGCCTTGACTAGAACACCTTTAAGCAACAGGCAGCCTTGACTAGAACACCTTTAAGCAACAGGCAGCCTTGACTAGAACACCTTTAAGCAACAGGCAGCCTTGACTAGAACACCTTTAAGCAACAGGCAGCCTTGACTAGAACACCTTTAAGCAACAGGCAGCCTTGACTAGAACACCTTTAAGCAACAGGCAGCCTTGACTAGAACACCTTTAAGCAACAGGCAGCCTTGACTAGAACACCTTTAAGCAACAGGCAGCCTTGACTAGAACACCTTTAAGCAACAGGCAGCCTTGACTAGAACACCTTTAAGCAACAGGCAGCCTTGACTAGAACACATACAGTTGTAAATCTGAATGAGTTCATATGTAATCGGGGAGACGGTGGCTCAGGACGTTAGAGCAGTCATCTGGTAATCCGGAGGTTCCCGGTTCGATTCCCGCTCCTCCCGGGCAGCGTGTCGAAGTGTCCTTGAGCAAGACACTCCCGATGAGCAGGTCGGCACCTCGCATGGTCGCCTCCGCCGTCGGTGTGTGAATGTGTGAGTGAACGGGTACAAATGTGAGGAACAAGTTGTAACGCGCTTTGGATAAAAGCTGTTATATAAATGCAACATTTACCATTTAAATGCTGCCAGGGATGCTGCATCTGAATAACCCTTTAATAATACTTTAATTAGGAGTTTTATCCACCTAATTAAAGTATTTGAATTAGTCCCAACCCATTTAGAGAGCTAAAGAAGTCCCTATTGTTACCTGAAGCCTTGGTGCTGGAGGCCTCAACGATCAAAGCTATTAGAACTAACAGGTTATGTGTGCTGGCGCGATGCCAAATAGCTCTATTGCGGCCAGTTTCCTTTGTGCTTTGATGAAATCCCTGCTTTGGCAGCAGTAATAATTATTAGTTGTGCTCTTTGGAGGAACTTGCAACAATGCCCCCATCTAGTGGACAAGATGAGTACTCCAGCTGCTGGGGTCTGAGTTTCAAACCCTGTGCAAATATGCTTATATCTGAATGTAGATAGACTTGCGGTGTGATTAAAATGTTTTGATGTCTAACCCTTTCACTGCCACACTACAGAAGGTTAACCCTTTACTATCACACTATAAAAACATTTCTTTTTAACAAGGCTTTTGCCTGAATTTTTGTTTAACTTTTATTTTTACTTCTATTCATTTTTTCCATTATTTTAATCTATTTTATTTTTATGTTCTTCCATTTTATTAGTCGTTTTATTCATTTTAATTGTTTTATTCATTTAACTTTTTGTCTTTATCTCCTGTAGCACAATTTTTACAAATGTAAAGTGCAGTACAAATTGAATTTATTATTATTACTACCGACGGTAGAGGTTGCCGTTTGACAGTATTACAGATTCTACCTGTAAGATTAAGGTTTATCTCGTTATTGGATCTACATACAACTATTACACTCTGTACTATTACTACATATAGTAATATATATACTGTACTATTACTATATGACCATTGGGTCTCATTCTCCAACGGACTTGAGACAACATATTTGCTCTTAGGGCCATTTAAGACATCTTAGATTTTGGGATTCCCCAACCGTGCCTGATGATTGAAAATAATAATTATTTAATGCCTTCTGTGGCATTTGTATTTCTTATTTGTTAAATATCTGTTTTATTGATTAATCTATACATTTGAAAGAATGCAGGTTATAGCTATAGAAAAAACAAAAAATTTCTTTGTTTGTACATTTAGTCATTTAGTTGAACGCTTTTATCCAAAGCGACTTACAAGTTCTGTACGACGAGTCAGCAGGAAGGAAGGACGGGTCCAACTCTGGCAGCTGGGTAACAACAGCTGAAACCTGGGCTGTATGATGCCAATACATTTTAATCTAATCTTTAGATCGAAGCTTTAGTTGGTCTTTAGTTGCTGAATGATTTCTGAATATGAAAGAGAAACAGAGTGAGACCAATGCGTTTTATTATAATTTTGGCACCATAACTTATGATAGAATATGTACAGTAGAGGGCTGTGTAGCCGCCATAGAGAGAAGAGTCTTGGTAAATCAATGTGATCAATTTGAAAGTGAGTGCAACACTGCTGGCTCGACACCCAACAGGCTTTATATCAGACTGCATCATTCACAGAAGAACCAACATGAAATAATAAAAACAAAAAGAAAACAGATTAGTGACCATCGTGAACGACAAAGTGACTCACACAATAAAGTTAACCCTTTCACTACCACGGGGTTAACCCTTTCACTGCGACAATACAGAAGGTTTACCCGTTCACTGCCACACAACAAAGGGTTAACCCTTTCACAACCACACTACAGAAGGTTAACCCTTTCACTACCACACTACAGTGTGGTAGTGAAAGGGTTAACCTTATGTAGTGTGGTAGTGAAAAGGGTTAATGTTCCCTATATCCCTATAAACATTCTGCGTGTTGTCTATGTACATTCTGAAGACGGGACAGGTTATGAAACCAATGGAGGCCGTTTATCTTTTGATTTAGCGACAACACTGCCCTCTGGTGGCAGCAGGCCTCCTCTCCCATCGTTATCTGCAGTATAACTGCTTAGGAAACTCAAACTGGACTCAAAAAAAAGACAATCAAAGAGGCTGGAGAGATGTTTCACGTTCAGTGTCTCGTACAGATGGAGGCTGGGTGACTGACACGTGGGGTGGATACAGACCAACAGGCTCATAACTGGACTTAACCCTTTCACTGCCGCACCACCAAGCGGTTAACCCTTTCACTGCGACAACACACACAGAAGGTTAACCCTTTCACTGCCGCATGACAGCGGGTTAACACTTTCACTGCCACACTACAGAAGGTTAACCCTTTACTATCACACTACCTTATTATCGTCGGTAGTGTGATAGTAAAGGGTTAACCTTCTGCAGTGTGGCAGTGAAAGGGTTAATGAAGCACCGCGGGGTCCCTGCAGGTCTGCTGGTACCGGGTCCTGGGCCCCCCGGTGCCGTCTGGAACACAGGCCCGTTGGTACTGGTGAGGCTCTCTGATGAGCGGAGTGCTCGTTCCGGGTCTATCGTTGGTATTCCTTTAGCAGTTGACCAGCGATGACCAGTCTCTGGATCTCACTGGTGCCCTCGTAGATCTCCGTGATGCGGGCGTCGCGGTAGTACCTCTCCGCGGGCATGTCCGTCACATAACCCATCCCCCCCAAAACTTGGATCGCCTTTTTTTTTGGTTCCACAGTGAAAGGGGCCGGGGGACACAAACAAAGGAGAGGTGAGTGAATATAGGGATGTAGTTTATTTTTTTTAGAGTGGAAATTAACTCGGTGTAGTTCCTTACCTGATGTGCGCAGTATGTGGCGGCCTCAGACGCTGCCAGCTTGGCCATCGCCGCTTCCTGTAGGAGAGGAAGGAAGGAGAATGGTAAGAACTAGGGATGTCCGATATTGGCTTTTTTACCGATACCGATATACCGATATTGTCCAACTCTTAATTTCCGATAGCGATATCAACCGATACCGATATATGCAGGGCCCCCCCCCCCAAAAACTTAATAATTTCAGGTAATTAACATTACATACAGTATCTCTTGTCGTGGAATTAACACAACATTATGCATACTTTGACAATAAATAAAATAATAATTTGTTCTTACTTGCTTGCCTGGGTAAATAAAGGTTCAATAAAACCGATACCGATATTTTCCGATATCACATATCGGCCGATAATATCGGACATCCCTAGTAAGAACGGTTGTAAGGAAACGTCATGCTAACGCCACGCTAACGCCACGCTACAGAATGTCTTTGCATGACCGCGTACCTTAGTGAAGGCCTTCTTGGCGTCTCGTAGGAGTGCAGCCTTCCAGGTGAGGAGACGAGCACTTTCCACCGCCAGAGCCATGTCGGCCAGTTTAAACTAAAAAGAGAACACAATTATGAGAATATTAAATTAATTAGTAGCTGCACACGCTCCAATGCAATCATATTATAGATATTAAGAAATGTGTAAATGTATAGATAGATAAGCTTGTATTTCTCAAATTCAGTAATGAAGAAGTGACTTGACCCTTAAGTGTCCCAAGGATTACATTACGTTATAATTCCACATCCCTGTGTGGTTTTACGGTATGGTTTTTCTGGTCAGAAGTAAAGAGAATGTACCTGAATGGCCTGCATCTTGTTTTCTGGTCAGAAGTGAAGAGAATGTACCTGAATGGCCTGCATCTTGTTTTCTGGTCAGAACTAAAGAGAATGTACCTGAATGGCCTGCATCTTGTTTTCTGGTCAGAAGTAAAGAGAATGTACCTGAATGGCCTGCATCTTGTTTTCTGGTCAGAAGTGAAGAGAATGTACCTGAATGGCCTGCATCTTGTTTTTCTGGTCAGAAGTACAGAGAATGTACCTGAATGGCCTGCATCTTGTTTTCTGGTCAGAAGTAAAGAGAATGTACCTGAATGGCCTGCATCTTGTTTTCTGGTCAGAAGTGAAGAGAATGTACCTGAATGGCCTGCATCTTGTTTTCTGGTCAGAAGTGAAGAGAATGTACCTGAATGGCCTGCATCTTGTTTTCTGGTCAGAAGTACAGAGAATGTACCTGAATGGCCTGCATCTTGTTTTCTGGTCAGAAGTGAAGAGAATGTACCTGAATGGCCTGCATCTTGTTTTCTGGTCAGAAGTGAAGAGAATGTACCTGAATGGCCTGCATCTTGTTTTCTGGTCAGAAGTAAAGAGAATGTACCTGAATGGCCTGCATCTTGTTTTCTGGTCAGAAGTGAAGAGAATGTACCTGAATGGCCTGCATCTTGTTTTCTGGTCAGAAGTAAAGAGAATGTACCTGAATGGCCTGCATCTTGTTTTCTGGTCAGAAGTAAAGAGAATGTACCTGAATGGCCTGCATCTTGTTTTCTGGTCAGAAGTAAAGAGAATGTACCTGAATGGCCTGCATCTTGTTTTCTGGTCAGAAGTGAAGAGAATGTACCTGAATGGCCTGCATCTTGTTTTCTGGTCAGAAGTGAAGAGAATGTACCTGAATGGCCTGCATCTTGTTTTCTGGTCAGAAGTAAAGAGAATGTACCTGAATGGCCTGCATCTTGTTTTCTGGTCAGAAGTAAAGAGAATGTACCTGAATGGCCTGCATCTTGTTTTCTGGTCAGAAGTAAAGAGAATGTACCTGAATGGCCTGCATCTTGTTTTCTGGTCAGAAGTGAAGAGAATGTACCTGAATGGCCTGCATCTTGTTTTCTGGTCAGAAGTAAAGAGAATGTACCTGAATGGCCTGCATCTTGTTTTCTGGTCAGAAGTGAAGAGAATGTACCTGAATGGCCTGCATCTTGTTTTCTGGTCAGAAGTAAAGAGAATGTACCTGAATGGCCTGCATCTTGTTTTCTGGTCAGAAGTGAAGAGAATGTACCTGAATGGCCTGCATCTTGTTTTCTGGTCAGAAGTACAGAGAATGTACCTGAATGGCCTGCATCTTGTTTTCTGGTCAGAAGTAAAGAGAATGTACCTGAATGGCCTGCATCTTGTTTTCTGGTCAGAAGTGAAGAGAATGTACCTGAATGGCCTGCATCTTGTTTTCTGGTCAGAAGTACAGAGAATGTACCTGAATGGCCTGCATCTTGTTTTCTGGTCAGAAGTAAAGAGAATGTACCTGAATGGCCTGCATCTTGTTTTCTGGTCAGAAGTAAAGAGAATGTACCTGAATGGCCTGCATCTTGTTTTCTGGTCAGAAGTGAAGAGAATGTACCTGAATGGCCTGCATCTTGTTTTCTGGTCAGAAGTGAAGAGAATGTACCTGAATGGCCTGCATCTTGTTTTCTGGTCAGAAGTAAAGAGAATGTACCTGAATGGCCTGCATCTTGTTTTTCTGGTCAGAAGTAAAGAGAATGTACCTGAATGGCCTGCATCTTGTTTTCTGGTCAGAAGTAAAGAGAATGTACCTGAATGGCCTGCATCTTGTTTTCTGGTCAGAACTAAAGAGAATGTACCTGAATGGCCTGCATCTTGTTTTCTGGTCAGAACTAAAGAGAATGTACCTGAATGGCCTGCATCTTGTTTTCTGGTCAGAAGTGAAGAGAATGTACCTGAATGGCCTGCATCTTGTTTTTCTGGTCAGAAGTACAGAGAATGTACCTGAATGGCCTGCATCTTGTTTTCTGGTCAGAAGTAAAGAGAATGTACCTGAATGGCCTGCATCTTGTTTTCTGGTCAGAAGTGAAGAGAATGTACCTGAATGGCCTGCATCTTGTTTTCTGGTCAGAAGTGAAGAGAATGTACCTGAATGGCCTGCATCTTGTTTTCTGGTCAGAAGTAAAGAGAATGTACCTGAATGGCCTGCATCTTGTTTTCTGGTCAGAAGTGAAGAGAATGTACCTGAATGGCCTGCATCTTGTTTTCTGGTCAGAAGTACAGAGAATGTACCTGAATGGCCTGCATCTTGTTTTCTGGTCAGAAGTAAAGAGAATGTACCTGAATGGCCTGCATCTTGTTTTCTGGTCAGAAGTGAAGAGAATGTACCTGAATGGCCTGCATCTTGTTTTCTGGTCAGAAGTACAGAGAATGTACCTGAATGGCCTGCATCTTGTTTTCTGGTCAGAAGTAAAGAGAATGTACCTGAATGGCCTGCATCTTGTTTTCTGGTCAGAAGTAAAGAGAATGTACCTGAATGGCCTGCATCTTGTTTTCTGGTCAGAAGTAAAGAGAATGTACCTGAATGGCCTGCATCTTGTTTTTCTGGTCAGAACTAAAGAGAATGTACCTGAATGGCCTGCATCTTGTTTTCTGGTCAGAAGTACAGAGAATGTACCTGAATGGCCTGCATCTTGTTTTCTGGTCAGAAGTGAAGAGAATGTACCTGAATGGCCTGCATCTTGTTTTCTGGTCAGAAGTGAAGAGAATGTACCTGAATGGCCTGCATCTTGTTTTCTGGTCAGAAGTGAAGAGAATGTACCTGAATGGCCTGCATCTTGTTTTCTGGTCAGAAGTGAAGAGAATGTACCTGAATGGCCTGCATCTTGTTTTCTGGTCAGAACTAAAGAGAATGTACCTGAATGGCCTGCATCTTGTTTTCTGGTCAGAAGTAAAGAGAATGTACCTGAATGGCCTGCATCTTGTTTTCTGGTCAGAAGTACAGAGAATGTACCTGAATGGCCTGCATCTTGTTTTCTGGTCAGAAGTAAAGAGAATGTACCTGAATGGCCTGCATCTTGTTTTCTGGTCAGAAGTAAAGAGAATGTACCTGAATGGCCTGCATCTTGTTTTCTGGTCAGAAGTACAGAGAATGTACCTGAATGGCCTGCATCTTGTTTTCTGGTCAGAAGTAAAGAGAATGTACCTGAATGGCCTGCATCTTGTTTTCTGGTCAGAAGTAAAGAGAATGTACCTGAATGGCCTGCATCTTGTTTTCTGGTCAGAAGTGAAGAGAATGTACCTGAATGGCCTGCATCTTGTTTTCTGGTCAGAAGTGAAGAGAATGTACCTGAATGGCCTGCATCTTGTTTTCTGGTCAGAACTAAAGAGAATGTACCTGAATGGCCTGCATCTTGTTTTCTGGTCAGAAGTGAAGAGAATGTACCTGAATGGCCTGCATCTTGTTTTCTGGTCAGAAGTGAAGAGAATGTACCTGAATGGCCTGCATCTTGTTTTCTGGTCAGAAGTAAAGAGAATGTACCTGAATGGCCTGCATCTTGTTTTCTGGTCAGAAGTGAAGAGAATGTACCTGAATGGCCTGCATCTTGTTTTCTGGTCAGAAGTGAAGAGAATGTACCTGAATGGCCTGCATCTTGTTTTCTGGTCAAAAGTGAAGAGAATGTACCTGAATGGCCTGCATCTTGTTTTCTGGTCAGAACTAAAGAGAATGTACCTGAATGGCCTGCATCTTGTTTTCTGGTCAGAAGTAAAGAGAATGTACCTGAATGGCCTGCATCTTGTTTTCTGGTCAGAACTAAAGAGAATGTACCTGAATGGCCTGCATCTTGTTTTCTGGTCAGAAGTGAAGAGAATGTACCTGAATGGCCTGCATCTTGTTTTCTGGTCAGAAGTGAAGAGAATGTACCTGAATGGCCTGCATCTTGTTTTCTGGTCAGAACTAAAGAGAAAGTACCTGAATGGCCTGCATCTTGTTTTCTGGTCAGAAGTACAGAGAATGTACCTGAATGGCCTGCATCTTGTTTTCTGGTCAGAAGTGAAGAGAATGTACCTGAATGGCCTGCATCTTGTTTTCTGGTCAGAACTAAAGAGAATGTACCTGAATGGCCTGCATCTTGTTTTCTGGTCAGAACTAAAGAGAATGTACCTGAATGGCCTGCATCTTGCCAATGGGCGCTCCGAATGCGGTGCGTTTGTTTGCGTAGTCCGCGGCGCAGTCCAGCGCAGCCTGAGCGATGCCGAGCGCCTGCGACGCAATGCCGATACGCCCACTGTCCAGCGTCGCCTGCATGAGGGAGAAGACACATATATTTTTTTTAATTAATTTGTTAATTAATACCCTAGTTACAGTACAGCAACCAAATTAAACTGTATCAAGTCAACTGACAATGTGAATAGTATGAGAAAAAAAATTCAAAAAGAATTCAAAAAATAAAAAAATTCTCCTGCGAAATAAGCTGCGACACGTTTTGACCTGCAGCTCAAAGAATCGGAATCGAGTGTTAGGTGTTAATGAAGTCTGGGTAGCTGTGGTGGAGAAGATAAAGGGAAGCATATACATTTGTAATTTTCTGTTGTTAAATGAAATAGTGGATGTATAGTCCAAGTGGGGGTCCTGAGGGGGGGGGGGGGGAAGGGGAAGGAAAGAGCGAGCAAGAGCCCATGTATTGTATTTATTATTTTTATGTCTTTTAATCTACATTCATTCTGATTTAATTACTGGACTGTCATTATTGTATTATTATTTCTGTTATTGTCCTGTGATTTATCATTGATTATTACTGTTACTGTATTGTTTGTCTAGTTTCATGTTAAAAAAAGGGAAAATAAAAAAAATCGGAATCGAGAATCGGAATCGTTCAAATCCAAACGAAGCCCAGCCCTACAAGAGAAGACATCTCATACAACACTATCCAGGGTTCTAACAATAATAATATAACTATAGTTTGTCGTTTAAATATCTTGGCCTGTGGCTCGACGAGAAATGTACATTTAAGTTCCATGTGGACAATCTTGCCACTAAACTGCGACAGAAAATGTGCTTCCTGTACAGAAACGGATCCAATTTTCCTCTATTTAGTAGAAAAATAATAGTTGAATCAGTCTTCTTATCAGTTTTGGATTATGGTGATGTAATTTATGGGCATGCTGCGGCATCAGCTCTTAAACCTCTGGATTCTGCATATCACTCAGGTCTTAGGTTTATAACTGGTGACAGATATGATACTCACCATTGTGTCCTGTATGACAGGGTGGGTTGGCCTTCTCTTGCAGAAAGGCGCAACAAACACTGGTATTTATTTATATTTAAAGCCCTTATTGGTAAACAACCTGTTCATATCTCTTCACTGGAATATTGGAACCTATTCAACTCGATCGAATGACTGGATGGTTCTTAGGGTTCCTCAAGTTTGTTCTGATCGAGGGAAGTCAGCTTTTTCCTTTTGAACGGAATTCATTCAACCTGTATTTTGAAACGCACAGAGGTTTCCTTCATTTTCAGTGACGACAAGATTACATAAAAGTCTGCAGTGCTTTTACTAACTAACTAACTAACTAACTAACAGGAGATCGCTAACCCGAATCTTTGAACGCATCTGAGTCTCTTGAGAGTCCGCAGTCTTTCCGTTTCAGAATCAGATGAAATATGAACTAAATTGAGATAGGACAATAGAATACAGTGTCCCCCACCCACCCAACCCCCCCCCACCCAACCACCTCCAATGTACAGTCCCCCCCACCCCCCCAACCCTACCCCACCTAACCAACCTCCTCCAATGTACAGTTTCTACGTCAAATGTATATACTCTCTTTTCTGGACTCTTTTCGTATCACAAACAGTACTGTATTTGTAGATCTGGTATGTCATAAATGTATAGATGTAGCAGTACTGTCTATCTGTATGTCATGTATGTCATATGTTACGATGAATTGAAAATGGGGGACCCTGATGTAAACAAGACGAAAGTCTTTCTCTGGTCTGCATCCCCTTAACAATTGTATGTATTGAGCTGTACTGTATTGTACCCATTCTGCAATCTGTTAATAAAGTTTTCAATCAATCAAACTGAAATACCATGGCTATCTTGAAGCCCGCTCCGCGCGCGCCCAGCATGTTGCCCAGGGGGATCCTGCAGTCCTCCAGGATGATGTTGGCCGTGGACGAGGCCCGGATCCCCAGCTTGTCCTCCTTCTTCCCCAACGAGAGTCCGGGGTGAGGCATGGGGACCAGGAAGGCACTGATGCCCTGCAGACAGGGGGGGTGAGGGGTGAGGCATGGGGACCAGGAAGGCACTGATGCCCTGCAGACAGGGGGGGTGAGGGGTGAGGCATGGGGACCAGGAAGGCACTGATGCCCTGCAGACAGGGAGGGTGAGGGGTGAGGCATGGGGACCAGGAAGGCACTGATGCCCTGCAGACAGGGGGGGTGAGGGGTGAGGCATGGGGACCAGGAAGGCACTGATGCCCTGCAGACAGGGGGGGTGAGGGGTGAGGCATGGGGACCAGGAAGGCACTGATGCCCTGCAGACAGGGGGGGTGAGGGGTGAGGCATGGGGACCAGGAAGGCACTGATGCCCTGCAGACAGGGGGGGTGAGGGGTGAGGCATGGGGACCAGGAAGGCACTGATGCCCTGCAGACAGGGGGGGTGAGGGGTGAGGCATGGGGACCAGGAAGGCACTGATGCCCTGCAGACAGGGGGGGTGAGGGGTGAGGCATGGGGACCAGGAAGGCACTGATGCCCTGCAGACAGGGGGGGTGAGGGGTGAGGCATGGGGACCAGGAAGGCACTGATGCCCTGCAGACAGGGGGGGTGAGGGGTGAGGCATGGGGACCAGGAAGGCACTGATGCCCTGCAGACAGGGAGGGTGAGGGGTGAGGCATGGGGACCAGGAAGGCACTGATGCCCTGCAGACAGGGAGGGTGAGGGGTGAGGCATGGGGACCAGGAAGGCACTGATGCCCTGCAGACAGGGAGGGTGAGGGTTAGAGGAACACTGATGCCCTGCAGACAGGGGGGGTGAGGGTTAGAGGAACACTGATGCCCTGCAGACAGGGGGGGTGAGGGTTAGAGGAACACTGATGCCCTGCAGACAGGGGGGTGAGGGTTAGAGGAACACTGATGCCCTGCAGACAGGGGGGTGAGGGTTAGAGGAACACTGATGCCCTGCAGACAGGGGGGTGAGGGTTAGAGGAACACTGATGCCCTGCAGACAGGGGGGGTGAGGGTTAGAGGAACACTGATGCCCTGCAGACAGGGAGGGTGAGGGTTAGAGGAACACTGATGCCCTGCAGACAGGGGGGGTGAGGGTTAGAGGAACGCACTGATGCCCTGCAAAAATATAACGTTCCCACATCCTGAACGATAGATAATCGATGTTGAATGGGCCATAGTAATGTCAATATAGCAATAACATTTTTAAAGTTATAGCCCTGCAAAGAAGGTAAACATCTCCATAGGCTTTCAACGGCGGCAGACAGGGTACAATGATGGGCACAACCCCCGGCGCCCAATGTGTTAATGGGCCAACCACGTATATATATACGTGGTAAACTCGTATTTGCATTTTAATATCCTACTCAATGTCACGGAGCAGCACTGCAGATGTACCCTACTCTTGGAATTCGGAAAAGTGCATTACCGGCCAGATCCTGGTAGTGGCTATAAACGCTATAAAATGGGAACGTATTGATGAAGAAATTATTTCTTTAAGGCATATTGAAGGGAAGGTTTATAGTGTCAATTGACAATGAGAATGGACACTCATCATTTAAAATATAGATTTAGCTCTACAAACACCCTCACGCATAGTTAAACCGTAACCACCTTGTGTCTGAGCTCTGAGCAGGTGAACACCTTGTGTCTGAGCTCTGAGCAGGTGAACACCTTGTGTTTGAGCTCTGAGCAGGTGAACACCTTGTGTTTGAGCTCTGAGCAGGTGAACACCTTGTGTTTGAGCTCTGAGCAGGTGAACACCTTGTGTTTGAGCTCTGAGCAGGTGAACTCCACACCTGGTACCTTGTGTTTGAGCTCTGAGCAGGTGAACTCCACACCTGGTACCTTGTGTTTGAGCTCTGAGCAGGTGAACTCCACACCTGGTACCTTGTGTTTGAGCTCTGAGCAGGTGAACACCTTGTGTTTGAGCTCTGAGCAGGTGAACACCTTGTGTCTGAGCTCTGAGCAGGTGAACACCTTGTGTCTGAGCTCTGAGCAGGTGAACACCTTGTGTTTGAGCTCTGAGCAGGTGAACACCTTGTGTTTGAGCTCTGAGCAGGTGAACACCACACCTGGTACCTTGTGTTTGAGCTCTGAGCAGGTGAACTCCACACCTGGTACCTTGTGTTTGAGCTCTGAGCAGGTGAACACCACACCTGGTACCTTGTGTCTGAGCTCTGAGCAGGTGAACACCTTGTGTTTGAGCTCTGAGCAGGTGAACTCCACACCTGGTACCTTGTGTTTGAGCGACTTGTCGGTGGTGGCGAACACCACGGTGGCCGAGGCGTCCCAGCTGTTGGTGATCCAGGCTTTGGTTCCGCTCAGCACCCACTCCTCTCCGTCCTGCCGGGCCAGCGTGGAGGCCGCGCCCGCATCGCTGCCATTACCTAATGAAACATTCAAATGAGCCAAAACAATAGAATAAACAAAAAGTTTACATTTTGAAAAAGAGAAAAAAAGACAGGCATTTAAAAGCCTGCCTGTACGAGGTACGTCTTTAGCTGAGGGAGTGGTTTTCAGGTTTAAGGGGAGGGCGTTCCAGAGCCTTTTATTATTTATTATTATTATATAATTATTTACCATTATACCAGCGATGACTTAAAAAGGTGCTATAGATAACATGTTGAGTAATAACATGTTAATGTTAATGTTTAATTAATGTTTACTTTTTTTTAATAATACATCCACGTGGAAGGCACCGGATTAGATCATTTACATGCTGGTGCTCTAGTGCGACATCTAGTGGCCGTTAAATGCATTTTTTTTTATTAAAGAAATAATAAAACCAATTTCTGACAATTAGTTAGACTTTAGATACATATATATATATCTTGATTGAGAAAATGTTTATCATGGATGAACAAAAGTTTCAATGCGAAAGATTGGGCTGTTTTCAAGGAATTCCAGGCCTCGACTTTTTTTTGTCAAAAATAAATCAATCACTTTAACCCTTTCGCTGCCGTACTACCAAACGGTTAACCCCTTCACTGCGACAACGCTCAGAAGGTTAACCCTTTCACTGCCACACGACGGCACGTTAACCCTTTCACTGCCACGCGACAGAAGGTTAACCTTCTGTCGTGTGGCAGTGAAAGGGTTAAGCACTTCAAGGCCCTTGTGCGCCCCCTGCAGGTGTGTTTTCTCACCGGGCTCGCTGAGTGCGAAGCAGCCCACCTGCTCCCCGGTGGTGAAGGGTGTGATCCACTGCCTCTTCTGCTCCTCGGTGCCGAACTTCAGAACGGGTCCGATGTAGAGAGACTGCGGAACACAACCCGGCATTATGAGGAGGACACACGTGCACTTGGAAATACGTGCACTGTAAAAGATACCCCAAAAGAAAACAAGATACTATTCATGCAAGGTCACCATAAAGACTCAAGTGGCCTCGTCACGCGCCACACGCTGACGTTATGAACACACTGGGCCTCACGCATGAAGCGATACGAGAACAGATTTCGTTCTTAACTAGCATTTCTTCTTACTGTGTTCTTACCTGGGATTCAGCAATGTTTTCTTATTGTTGTTTTTCTCTCTTTTTTTATCCACTTTTTCTCCCATTTTCTATTTTTCATATCGTCCAATTCAACCCTCCCCTGTCACGAACGCTGTTTCTTGCCTCCCACAAGCCGGCTGCAATGTGGACTAAGTCATCCATAGCACGAGTCCCCTCCGATACTCGAGGTAACAGCAGTCGCATCTTTTCACCTGCGCGGCTCGATCTTTCAGCGTCGGGGGTCTGGGCTTTGGAGGGGCGCCGCCCCCATCGCTTCCTGATTCTACTGCGCAGGCGCACCAACCGACCTGTAGGAGTCGCTGTCCACAACGCCCGATCCCCACCAATCAGTTTCCCACCCCCTAATACTGCCAATGTGTATTAGTACGGACGACCAGCTAAACTGAAAGCAATGTGGAGCGCTGGGCTCGAACAGGCAAGCCCAGCGTCTCCGCATTCGTGGTGAGCGCCTTGCCCACTGCACCACGTAGCCGCACTTTATTGTTGCTTTACTCTCAGGCAAGAACACATTCTAAGAGTGGTCGAGAGCACCCTTACCCAGATGAGAAACTCTTACCCAGATAAGAAACTCTTACCCAGATGAGAAACTCTTACCCAGATAAGAAACTCTTACCCAGATGAGAAACTCTTACCCAGATGAGAAACATTTAAAAAAAAAAAGCCTACCATTCATAATAATAATAATAATACATACGATTTATATAGCGCTTTTCCTAATTCTCAAAAACACTTTACAAAACTGTAGTAGATAAAATAAAAATATAAAAAAGGTGAGAGAGGAAGGAGTTCATGGGTTGAAAGCAAACCATTGGTCAATTGCCCCCAAATACGACTTTATAAACAGAGAACTTTTCAATAATTATTATTATTATTATAACTTATTGCGTGCGTTCTGCTTCTGAAATGGATTATATATATATTAATAATAATAATATATATCATATATTAGAACAGTTAGATGCTGGCTGCCCATATAGGTTGGGAAATACCGGATCTGTCTCTCTGAAAGGAGAGAGCATAGGATCAGCGGTATATATATATCAGTATACTGCGTGATTGGTTCTTGACAAGCGCACAGTCGTTCAGTATTGACAAAGCCTACTTTGCTGGAACGATTTATTTCGCACTATACTATACAGTACGTATAAGTACAAGTATAAGTCTTTATTTGTCATCAGATTAACACACACACACATGCGATGAGCGACCCACAGGAACACACACACACATGCACCGAGTCGCAAGTCGTGAGATGTGTGTGTGTGTCATTTTGAGATCAGTCGCAAATCGCTTCCTGTTGAATATCAGACAGGGATCAGATGCCGAACCACGGCTGTTTTACACACGCCTCATAAGGAGATGGTGGGCGTGTCTGTATGCAAATGAATTTAGCGCGAACACGCTTTGGAGTTTAAGAATGAGTGGGATTCATCATGCAAATCTCCTGGGTACGCACAGATTTCGACGTTAAGAATGGCTTGATGAATGTGGCGGTGGCTTTTCTTTTTTCTTTTTTTATTATCTTTTTCCCCCTCCTTTTTCCTCAGTTTTTCTCCCATCCCAATGTTAGTCGTTATGCCAATTCCCAATCCCCTTCCTGGTCGCTGCGCACTTACCCCCCACAGTCGGTCTGGGAGAGTGGAGGCTACCACGTGCTTCCTCCGACACACGTCTAGCCAATCAACCGCTTCTTTTCACCTGGCAGCGCGGACTCTCACTGAGAGGGTGAGCAGGCGCCCCGACCGAACTGTAGGAGTCGCTGTTTACAACGACCCGGACCCACCCCGCCAGCTTCTCCCACCCTCTAATACTGCCAATTGTATCAGTGTGGACGGCCAGCCAAGCTGGTGACAACCCCGGAGCTGTGAGCTGGATTCGAACAGGCGAATCCAGCGTCTCCGGCGTTGGTGACGAACGCAATCTCCGCTACGCCACCTGACCGCACGGCGGTGGCTTTTCTTATTGTTCTCTTAACAGACGGGTAAGCAAGAATATAAGAAAAATAATAAGAGTATTGTTGAATGAGGCCCATTGACTGCCACGCTGGTTTCTCCATCTTTAATATCTGGCGCCAGCGTTTCAGACCGTTTTAATGATGTTTGCAGACCCATCGTATATATTCCATATTATAGCTATGGAGACATACTATGGCTCATTTGACACGCTTTTATATTTATACTCCCAACAGGGAACAACCCGTTTGTTTCTACAAACGTCCGTTCCTGCACAACCCCAGCCTAAATAGTGGCCATTTCCCCAAAATGCATGGGCATTTTTCTAGAACGCGATATCGCGTCTTTTGTGAAACATACGCGTGTCTTGGCCCGGCGGTGAGATTTGGAGTTTGACAACAAGACCCCGCCCTATATCTGTAATCCATAAACGTACCTCGTCCACGGTGTGCGATGTAAACAGACCCGGTGTGGCCCGGAGGTCATGTGATGTAAACAGACCGGTGTGGCCCGGAGGTCATGTGATGTAAACAGACCTGTGTGGCCCGGAGGTCATGTGATGTAAACAGACCTGTGTGGCCCGGAGGTCATGTGATGTAAACAGACCCGGTGTGCTCGGAGGTCATGTGATGTAAACAGACCTGTGTGGCTCGGAGGTCATGTGATGTAAACAGACCTGTGTGGCCCGGAGGTCATGTGATGTAAACAGACCGTGTGCTCGGAGGTCATGTGATGTAAACAGACCTGTGTGGCCCGGAGGTCATGTGATGTAAACAGACCCGTGTGGCCCGGAGGTCATGTGATGTAAACAGACCCGTGTGGCCCGGAGGTCATGTGATGTAAACAGACCTGTGTGGCTCGGAGGTCATGTGATGTAAACAGACCTGTGTGGCCCGGAGGTCATGTGATGTAAACAGACCTGTGTGGCCCGGAGGTCATGTGATGTAAACAGACCTGTGTGGCCCGGAGGTCATGTGATGTAAACAGACCTGTGTGGCCCGGAGGTCATGTGATGTAAACAGACCTGTGTGGCCCGGAGGTCATGTGATGTAAACAGACCTGTGTGCCCGGAGGTCATGTGATGTAAACAGACCTGTGTGGCCCGGAGGTCATGTGATGTAAACAGACCCGTGTGGCTCGGAGGTCATGTGATGTAAACAGACCCGTGTGGCCCGGAGGTCATGTGATGTAAACAGACCCGTGTGGCCCGGAGGTCATGTGATGTAAACAGACCCGTGTGGCCCGGAGGTCATGTGATGTAAACAGACCTGTGTGGCCCGGAGGTCATGTGATGTAAACAGACCGTGTGCTCGGAGGTCATGTGATGTAAACAGACCTGTGTGGCTCGGAGGTCATGTGATGTAAACAGACCTGTGTGGCCCGGAGGTCATGTGATGTAAACAGACCCGTGTGGCCCGGAGGTCATGTGATGTAAACAGACCCGTGTGGCCCGGAGGTCATGTGATGTAAACAGACCCGTGTGGCCCGGAGGTCATGTGATGTAAACAGACCGTGTGCTCGGAGGTCATGTGATGTAAACAGACCTGTGTGGCCCGGAGGTCATGTGATGTAAACAGACCTGTGTGGCCCGGAGGTCATGTGATGTAAACAGACCGGTGTGGCCCGGAGGTCATGTGATGTAAACAGAAATGTACAAAAATGTACCCAAAAGGTAGGCGAGACTGCCACCTATCGGGATTCGATCGTCGTCACAGTTTTACAAAATCCATGCAGAATGTCACCGGGAGGCCTAAATATTAAAGGCAACCAACTTGTGTCTAGCCACGCCCAACTTGCGTCTAGCCACGCCCAACTTGTGTCTAGCCACGCCCAACTTGCGTCTAGCCACGCCCAACTTGTGTCTAGCCACGCCCAACTTGCGTCTAGCCACGCCCAACTTGCGTCTAGCCACGCCCAACTTGCGTCTAGCCACGCCCAACTTGTGTCTAGCCACGCCCAACTTGTGTCTAGCCACGGCCAACTTGTGTCTAGCCACGCCCAACTTGTGTCTAGCCACGCCCAACTTGCGTCTAGCCACGCCCCCGCGGCAGCAGCAGAGCGGAGCGTAGCGGCAGAGCTCCGTCACGGCAGCATTATGTAGCAGTAATCCCCCCTTTTTTACTATCGAAAACTAGTTCAACTGGCAGCGCTGCCTTGCTGTGGATCCTGCGGTCCGTTAGTGACAAGTTCAATTCCCTTCAATTTTTTTTTTTTTTTTTACGTGCATTCGTTCGCCGGTTAGGTTTAGGCATGTTAACTTTAAGCATTGTTTCGGAGTTGGTTAAGGTTAGAAAGGTTAAGTTTAGGCGCTGTTAAGGAGCTGGTTAAGGTTAGAGTTTGTCTTAGAGAATGGCAATAGAATGCAGCCTATTTCCGCGCTGCAGCTCTCTCGCGCTGCCGCGGTCACATGGGCGTAGTGGCCAATCAGAGAAACGCTAAACACAAGTTGGTTGCCGAAAATATTCACGCCACCGGGAGTCTAGTAGGGCTGTCTTAAATACTTTGAAGCTTCGTTCGATGGGCATGGGATTCAAAAATGAAAATAAAATTCGAATACATTAAAAAAAGAAAAAAAATATATTTTGTGCAAAATCAACTCTGCCTCTCTTTGTTAACCCATTCTCTGCCGGAGCTTATATCCATCGCTGTAGCCTCTCCGCCAGCGCTATTTGTCTATGGAGATGTTCCCCTTCTTTGCAGGGCTATAACTTTTTAAATTGTATTGCTAAATTGACATTACTATGGCCCATTCAACATCAATGATGTAGGAACGTTTTACTTTTTCATTCACACATTCATACTAAAATACCGTCTAGAGTATAAATATGTTTTTATCGTTTTCTGCTGTATTTCATAGAATGTGAGATATAGCCATAAATGCATATATTAGATCATCAAATGCAGTTTGATACCGATCAACGTTATATTAAAAATGTCAACTGTGCATGGTCCTAAACGTCATGACTGGTCATCTGCGGGTGAACGGAGGGGGGGGGGGGGTTCGTTTATAATTCAATGGCCGACGTTAAATGATTCATGTAGTATGGGTGATTGATATATTGATCAGAGCAGTTTGTATCGAAAATGGTAAAGAAAAACACTGAAACTCACCCCAGTCTCCTCGTAGCGTTGGGTGATGAGCGTGGAGCAAAAAGATCGCTATTATGGGATGTTGATCGATGCGATCCATTTCCGGGTTGTATATTACTAATACACGTCCAAATCATGTTGATTATTGAGTTATGGCAAAGATCAATATCCACGGTGTCTGTATTGAGCCCCGGGACGCTAAACGAGTGGCCGGACGAAAATAGGGGACGGACCGAGCACTTCCGGCCACTTCAGGTTTGGCAACTCGTCGATCGGCCACGATGTGGCGGTATTGAAGCGTTGCAGAGTTGTGATGGCCCAGACAGCATCACCCAAGACTCTGTGAGTGACATATGAATACCATGACGAAAATATGAAATATTGATCTCAAAGACGCCTTACGGCGTCATTGGCAGATTACGCATGGCGGAGAATGACGTGTTAACACGTCATCGGCGGAGAATGGGTTAACTACAACAAGCAATGCTGTTTGTTATTTAAAGGAAAACTCCAACATTTTGGGAAATTAGCTTATTTAACATCTTCCCTGTAGTTAGACAAGAAGATACATACCTTTTTTGTCTCTCTGTATGCATTAGGCTTAGGGAACAGTGAAGGTCAGCCCTATTGTCTAGTATCCTAATTAAAAATTAAAAAATAAAATGAGTATACTCGTTTTTGGCAGTCAATGTGTTTAACGGAGACCACGGCCCCGGTGGTGGGTTAGAGTTACTGACGTTATTAACGAGGGTTACTGACGTTATTAACGAGGGTTACTGACGTTATTAACGAGGGTTACTGACGTTATTAACGGGGGTTACTGACGTTATTAACGAGGGTTACTGACGTTATTAACGAGGGTTACTGACGTTATTAACGGGGGTTACTGACGTTATTAACGGGGGTTACTGACGTTATTAACGGGGGTTACTGACGTTATTAACGAGGGTTACTGACGTTATTAACGAGGGTTACTGACGTTATTAACGAGGGTTACTGACGTTATTAACGAGGGTTACTGACGTTATTAACGAGGGTTACTGACGTTATTAACGAGGGTTACTGACGTTATTAACGAGGGTTACTGACGTTATTAACGAGGGTTACTGACGTTATTAACGAGGGTTACTGACGTTATTAACAGGGTTACTGACGTTATTAACGGGGGTTACTGACGTTATTAACGAGGGTTACTGACGTTATTAACGAGGGTTACTGACGTTATTAACGAGGGTTACTGACGTTATTAACGGGGGTTACTGACGTTATTAACGGGGGTTACTGACGTTATTAACGAGGGTTACTGACGTTATTAACGAGGGTTACTGACGTTATTAACGAGGGTTACTGACGTTATTAACGAGGGTTACTGACGTTATTAACGAGGGTTACTGACGTCATTAACGAGGGTTACTGACGTTATTAACGGGGGTTACTGACGTTATTAACGAGGGTTACTGACGTTATTAACGAGGGTTACTGACGTTATTAACGGGGGTTACTGACGTTATTAACGAGGGTTACTGACGTTATTAACGAGGGTTACTGACGTTATTAACGAGGGTTACTGACGTTATTAACGAGGGTTACTGACGTTATTAACGAGGGTTACTGACGTTATTAACGAGGGTTACTGACGTTATTAACGAGGGTTACTGACGGTATTAACGAGGGTTACTGACGGTATTAACGAGGGTTACTGACGTTATTAACGGGGGTTACTGACGTTATTAACGGGGGTTACTGACGTTATTAACGGGGGTTACTGACGTTATTAACGAGGGTTACTGACGTTATTAACGAGGGTTACTGACGTTATTAACGAGGGTTACTGACGTTATTAACGAGGGTTACTGACGTTATTAACGAGGGTTACTGACGTTATTAACGAGGGTTACTGATGTTACTAACGAGGGTTACTGACGTTATTAACGAGGGTTACTGACGTTATTAACGGGGGTTACTGACGTTATTAACGGGGGTTACTGACGTTATTAACGAGGGTTACTGACGTTATTAACGAGGGTTACTGACGTTATTAACGAGGGTTACTGACGTTATTAACGGGGGTTACTGACGTTATTAACGGGGGTTACTGACGTTATTAACGAGGGTTACTGACGTTATTAACGAGGGTTACTGACGTTATTAACGGGGGTTACTGACGTTATTAACGGGGGTTACTGACGTTATTAACGGGGGTTACTGACGTTATTAACGGGGGTTACTGACGTTATTAACGAGGGTTACTGACGTTATTAACGGGGGTTACTGACGTTATTAACGGGGGTTACTGAAGTTATTAACGGGGGTTACTGACGTTATTAACGAGGGTTACTGACGTTATTAACGAGGGTTACCGACGTTATTAACGAGGGTTACTGACGTTATTAACGGGGGTTACTGACGTTATTAACGGGGGTTACTGACGTTATTAACGAGGGTTACTGACGTTATTAACGAGGGTTACTGACGTTATTAACGGGGGTTACTGACGTTATTAACGGGGGTTACTGACGTTATTAACGGGGGTTACTGACGTTATTAACGGGGGTTAGTGACGTTATTAACGGGGGTTACTGACGTTATTAACGGGGGTTACTGACGTTATTAACGAGGGTTACTGACGTTATTAACGGGGGTTACTGACGTTATTAACGAGGGTTACTGACGTTATTAACGAGGGTTACTGACGTTATTAACGAGGGTTACTGACGTTATTAACGGGGGTTACTGACGTTATTAACGAGGGTTACTGACGTTATTAACGAGGGTTACTGACGTTATTAACGAGGGTTACTGACGTTATTAACGAGGGTTAGTGACGTTATTAACGGGGGTTACTGACGTTATTAACGAGGGTTACTGACGTTATTAACGAGGGTTACTGACGTTATTAACGGGGGTTACTGACGTTATTAACGGGGGTTACTGACGTTATTAACGGGGGTTACTGACGTTATTAACGAGGGTTACTGACGTTGTTAACGGGGGTTACTGACGTTATTAACGGAGACCACCACACCGGTGCTGGCACATCCGCGGCTGATCTCCTCCATGGCCAGACTGTAGGCCAGGTAGTCCATGCCGGCGCCGCCCAGCTCCTCGGGCACCTCGATGGCCATCACGCCCATGGCACCCAACTCCTGGATCTGGGGACACACACACACACACCACACACACACACACACACACATTAAGAACACATTAGAACAGGTGTCCAGGTTCCGACAGGGTCACAGAAAAAGGCTTGGTGTCTGAAGTGGTGAATTTTTTTTGTTCCTGTAGTTGTTTTATAATTGCTTAGTACTTGCATCAGTACTTGCATCAGTACTTGCATCAGTATTTGTATCAGTACTTGTATCAGTACTTGTATCAGTACTTGTATCAGTACTTGTATCGGCCGATCCACCAGATAAAGTACTCTGTATCGTATCAGTTCTGAATGATTGCCACCTGTGCAACTGTTGAGAAAAATGCAAAAATCCATCCACCAGACTTTTATATTAGTGACGGCCACAGCTCCTCCACCAGACGTTTATATTAGTGACGGCCACAGCTCATCCACCAGACGTTTATATTAGTGACGGCCACAGCTCCTCCACCAGACGTTTATATTAGTGACGGCCACAGCTCATCCACCAGACGTTTATATTAGTGACGGCCACAGCTCCTCCACCAGACGTTTAGATTAGTGACGGCCACAGCTCCTCCACCAGACTTTTATATTAGTGACGGCCACAGCTCCTCCACCAGACGTTTATATTAGTGACGGCCACAGCTCCTCCACCAGACGTTTATATTAGTGACGGCCACAGCTCCTCCACCAGACGTTTATATTAGTGACGGCCACAGCTCCTCCACCAGACGTTTATATTAGTGACGGCCACAGCTCCTCCACCAGACGTTTATATTAGTGACGGCCACAGCTCCTCCACCAGACGTTTATATTAGTGACGGCCACAGCTCATCCAGGAGTCTCACCGTTATGAAGCTCCAGTCTGCCTACATGTTAGTGATACGACCACAGAGGTCACAGGGTTAATGTCAGGGAACAAAATAAGTACCAGCCAACCGCCAATGGCTGGTAAAAAATCTGCCTGGCTGGTAGTTTTTAAAATCTACCAGCCAAATGGCTGGTAAGTCAAAAAGTTAAGTTTGTTCCCTGAGAGCAGAGCTACACAGCAGTGCGCCTATTTTGCGAGCCGAAATAAGTCTGTGGTTTTTTCTTCTTCTCACAACGGGTCAAATGCATCTAACATGCATTGCATCGTCACCATTCCTTTATGCCCACATCGCCCGAAATGAACGTTATGTTAGCGTAAGCTAACAAGCTAATCCTGATCAGCGGCAGAGCCATAGAGAACAGCAGACAGTGTGGACTGGGGAAATGGAAATGGGGGGGAAATGTGCGTTTGGAAAGACGATGAAGTCACTAGTCAGGACTCAGGAGAGGAGTATATTGTAGTAAACTGAGGATTACTGAGGATGCACAGATAATGTTGATATTCAAATATAAAAAGGTTTCGAGAGGAGTGGAAGTTTGAAGACAGACTAGACTACAATATGATGCAGGGGTGGTGAGTTGAAACAGTGTGTGTGTCCCCGACCCCACTTCTATGTTTCAATAAATTATTTGCATTTAAAACTATTAACGCTGACTCATTCCTTCAGTCCACTCAAAATTATGCTAATATTCCTTATGTTGTTTATGATATTAATTGAAAATAGCATATGAGAGTATTATATAGTAATAATAACACATGGCAATATACTAAAAAGCTATTTTTAATTTTTGGCTGGTAAAAAATCTGCCTGGCTGGTAGTTTTTAAAATCTACCAGCCAAATGGCTGGTAAGTCAAAAAGTTAATTTTGTTCCCTGGTTAATGTGTTAAGGAGGTCTTTGGGTCTTGAAGGAGTTGTCCTGGACTAAAGAAATTCTTAATGAACCCTTAGAGACCCACCATCTAGGGGCGCCCGAGTGGCGCACCACGTTACTGCGCTGCAGACCCAAATCCCGGACGTACATTTGCCGCATGTCCTCCCCCCCCCCCCCCCCCCCCCATATCTTCTCCCGACCTTCCTCTCCTCTGCGCTCTGTCGGTCATGTCTGCCAGAAATAAGCTGTAAAAATGCTCAAAAATTAATATTAAAAAGAAAAAAAGAGAGCCACCATCTTGTTTTAGGGGGCAGGGGATCTTTAGGGGGATAGCGGGTCAACAGTACATGCCACATAGGAGTGGCATACATACTGAAAGATTGGTGTGAGATGCAGCTCGGTGTGTATAAGGGATTGGGCTCAATTATGTCTCATGGGTTGGGTTGATACCGTTTGTTACACAGATTTGGGGCAGAATTTAACCCTTTTTGACCACTCGAGAAATGATCAAAACAACCACAAAATACCACAACCTCTTCCACCCGACGGGACCGGCGGTACCGGTCCCGAAATGACATCTGGTCATAAATCTATATTTTTCAGACTTTTGTATAAAAGTAGCGATTTTAATTTCAAACGTATTCAAGTATAAACATCATAAACATGTCATAACAGCATGTAGAATATATGATCATCAATACGTTAGTGTAGCAATAGGTTAAAAGTGTCATTAGATAGATTTTACTTTTACTTTTTCGTCAATTCTATTTCACGAGGGCGACCATTTTGGATATTTTGAACCATGGGAATTGTAGTCTTTTCAAACTTTTCAAAACTACACTTCCTGAAAGGATCTATGGGGTTCAAGGTTCTGTATGAATTATTTCAATAACTGTTATTATTCGGGATAATAAGCCACAAAAGGTAAAGTTTTTGACAAATATTGAAAGGCTAGTTAGTTTCTCTTCCCTATTGTTAACATGTAGGAACAATTAGATCTGAAATTAGTTTCAAAACGGTTGCACTGTGGGGAAAATAAAAAAGTACAGTAGATTACAGTAGATTTCATTATCTGTTCTTATGCACGCCTGGTGATACTAAATCCAAATTGAACTCGGGCATTTGAAAGATAATATATGTATATATATAAATATGCGAATTGGCTATAATAAAGGTAATTTATAAGCCTCCTATTCTATATTCTATAAAAATATTTCAAATTGCATTGGTCCGGATGGGAGAATTCAGTACTGTATCTACAGAACCTTCCGTTTAATCATCTTCCCTTTATTCATTTCCTTAGATTTTCTTGTACACATGATCTCAAGAAGGTACTGAACGAGATCAGTGGCAGTTTTTAATGTTTGGTCATTATTAACATGGTGTTATTCACTGTCAAAGATGCAAAGAAAAATCATAATTCATATTCTCCTTTTGTTTCATCACAATTTAAGCAAGCCTAGTAATAAGACACAATATTTCTGACACTGTGAATACATTCCCTGAGGTCCATAGATGTCCCTAGATACCAAGAATATGCAAATGGTACTTGTAGAAGTGGAGCAATATTCCATTTACCTAGGTATATATTTTAGGCGTATTTTTTCAGAAAATATTCCACGGGTGGAAGAGGTTAAGACCTTGAGGAACACCATTGTGATTTGGTATCATACATCACATACTCTGAATGCCCTAGGTCTCTAGTTTGTCTCTAGTTAGTGGTTGTAAAGTATCATGAGGCTGTGATTATTATCCTAGAGGGCAAGTTTCTAAAAACAGTCTCTACAATGAAATGGCTCCTAACAGCATCACAGACTAACAGCATCACAGACTGACAGCATCACAGACTGACAGCATCACAGACTAACAGCATCACAGACTGACAGCATCACAGACTAACAGCATCACAGACTAACAGCATCACAGACTGACAGCATCACAGACTGACAGCATCACAGACTGACAGCATCACAGACTGACAGCATCACAGACTGACAGCATCACAGACTAACAGCATCACAGACTAACAACATCACAGACTGACAGCATCACAGACTAACAACATCACAGACTAACAGCATCACAGACTGACAGCATCACAGACTGACAACATCACAGACTAACAGCATCACAGACTAACAACATCACAGACTAACAGCATCACAGACTAACAACATCACAGACTAACAGCAGCATCACAGACTAACAGCATCACAGACTGACAGCATCACAGACTGACAGCATCATCACAGACTAACAGCATCACAGACTGACAGCATCACAGACTGACAGCATCATCACAGACTGACAGCATCACAGACTAACAGCATCACAGACTGACAGCATCACAGACTGACAGCATCACAGACTGACAGCATCACAGACTAACAGCAGCATCACAGACTAACAGCATCACAGACTAACAGCATCACAGACTAACAGCATCACAGACTAACAGCATCACAGACTGACAGCATCACAGACTGACAGCATCACAGACTGACAGCATCACAGACTAACAGCATCACAGACTAACAGCATCACAGACTAACAGCATCACAGACTGACAGCATCACAGACTGACAGCATCACAGACTGACAGCATCACAGACTGACAGCATCACGTTACTGTGTGTACCTGTGTGTGACTGTGTGTGACTGTGTGTAACTGTGTGTGTGACTGTGTGTACCTGTGTGTGTGACTGTGTGTGACTGTGTATGTGACTGTGTGTGTGACTGTGTGTGTGACTGTGTGTACCTGTGTGTGACTGTTCAAGTTCAAGTTCAAGTTCTTTAATAGTTGTCATACAGAAGTACAGAATACTTTCATACAAAATGCTTCTTACTGTTACGCTCCAGAGACTGTGCTAGACAAGATAGTATCAAATGACATAATAACATAATATAGCATGAATTTAGAAGAAGAAAATGAGGTCACAGTGTTCGGTATAGACATATGTACAATGTTCTGAGTTACCATATAATATACAATACACAATACTATGCAGTGTACTAATGTACAGTACTATCTAGTGCAAAGCAGAAATGGGATGAGGTACAATTTTAGGTACAATTTACAGTAAGGTGTACGAGTTGTAGTGCAATCCTTCATCCATAAATATAAAGTGTGGGGAGTGGGTGCTACAGTGTGTTTGTTTAAAGTGGGTGTGTGCTATAAAGTGTGTGGAGTGGGTGCTACAGTGTGTTTGTTTAAAGTGAGTGTGTGCGTGTGGATGTGTGTGCTATGTGCGTTTGGTGGTTGTTGTTGTGTAGTGTTCATTCATTGTTCGTTTAGCAGCCTGATGGCCTGGGGATAGAACACAGTGTGTGACTGTGTGTGTGACTGTGTGTACCTGTGTGTGTGACTGTGTGTGACTGTGTATGTGACTGTGTGTGTGACTGTGTGTACCTGTGTGTGACTGTGTGTGTGACTGTGTGGTGACTGTGTGTGTGACTGTGTGTGTGACTGTGTGTGTGACTGTGTGTGACTGTGTGTGACTGTGTGTGACTGTGTGTGTGTGACTGACTGTGTGTGACTGTGTGTGTGACTGTGTGTGTGACTGTGTGTGTGTGACTGTGTGTGACTGTGTGTGACTGTGTGTGTGTGACTGTGTGTGACTGTGTGTGTGACTGTGTGTGTGACTGTGTGTGTGTGACTGTGTGTGACTGTGTGTGTGACTGTGTGTGTGACTGTGTGTGTGTGACTGTGTGTGACTGTGTGTGACTGTGTGTGACTGTGTGTGACTGTGTGTGACTGTGTGTATGTGACTGTGTGTGTGAATGTGTGTGTGTGACTGTGTGTGTACCTGTGTGTACCTGTGTGTGACTGTGTGTGTGACTGTGTGTGACTGTGTGTGTGTGACTGTGTGTGACTGTGTGTGACTGTGTGTGTGACTGTGTGTGTGTGACTGTGTGTGTGACTGTGTGTGACTGTGTGTGACTGTGTGTGACTGTGTGTGACTGTGTGTGACTGTGTGTGACTGTGTGGTGACTGTGTGTACCTGTGTGTACCTGTGTGTGACTGTGTGTGTGACTGTGTGTGTGACTGTGTGTGACTGTGTGTGTGACTGTGTGTGTACCTGTGTGTACCTGTGTGTGTACCTGTGTGTACCTGTGTGTGTGACTGTGTGTACCTGTGTGTTACTGTGTGTGACTGTGTGTGACTGTGTGTGTGTACCTGTGTGTGTGTACCTGTGTGTACCTGTGTGTACCTGTGTGTGTGTACCTGTGTGTACCTGTGTGTACCTGTGTGTAGTGTACCTGTGTGTACCTGTGTGTGTACCTGTGTGTGTACCTGTGTGTGTGACTGTGTGTGACTGTGTGTAGTGTACCTGTGTGTACCTGTGTGTACCTGTGTGTGACTGTGTGTAGTGTACCTGTGTGTACCTGTGTGTGACTGTGTGTAGTGTACCTGTGTGTGTGTACCTGTGTGTACCTGTTGGGCAGGGAATGTGTGCTCCTTGTCCAGCTTGGCAGCAATAGGAGCTAGTTCCCGCTCTGCGTAGTCTCTGCACGTCTGTCTCAACATCTGGTGCATCTCAGGGAGCTCTGCCAGCTGGGAGAAGGTCCTGCAGCCACTCAGACACAGGCCCAGGGCTAGGAGACAGACAAGGAGACAGACAAGGAGACAGACAAGGAGACAGACAAGGAGACGGACAAGGAGACAGACAAGGAGACAGACAAGGAGACAGAAGAGGAGACGGACAAGGAGACAGAAGAGGAGACAGACAAGGAGACAGACAAGGAGACAGACAAGGAGACAGACAAGGAGACAGACGAGGAGACAGACGAGGAGACAGACAAGGAGACAGACAAGGAGACAGACAAGGAGACAGACAAGGAGACAGACAAGGAGACAGACAAGGAGACAGACAAGGAGACGGACAAGGAGACGGACAAGGAGACAGACAAGGAGACGGACAAGGAGACAGACAAGGAGACAGACAAGGAGACAGACAAGGAGACAGACAAGGAGACAGACAAGGAGACAGACAAGGAGACAGAAGAGGAGACAGACAAGGAGACAGACAAGGAGACATGAAAGACATGTGGATCACCACCATTGATAGTTCTTGAGGATCTAATTTGATTAAAATTCCAAATATTTGTAAATGATTTTACAGCATCATATAAGCTTATGGTCTGAACATGGTCTAAAGTGTTTAATTATTTTAGTACATATTGGAAATGCTATTGGATAATAAGACGTGCGGAGCATACTATACTACACACACATATAGATATAGTATATAATAAGTAGTACTCTCTCACCAAAACACTAAACTCTCAGATCTTTAACACCAACTGTATGCATTTTTTTTCAGCATTAAAAAAATCGCATTATGTTCTGTTTATTACAACTGTAGTTGACCATGAATTAGTTAACTTCATCTGTGAATTTCAGGTTGATTGATTGATCGATTGAAAACTTAACAGATTGCAGAATGGGTACAGTACAGTACGGCTCAATACACACAATTGTTAAGGGGATGCAGACCAGAGAAAGACTTTCGTCTTGTTTACATCAGGGTCCCCCGTTTTCAATTAATCATAACATATATGACATACAGATAGTCAGTACTGCTACATCTAGACATGTATGACATACCAGATCTACATATACAGTACTGTTTGTGATACAAGAAGAGTGTAAATAAGAGAGGCCTGCAGGGCTGGCTGCTATCAGCTCATATGTAGGTGAGAGGTCACTGCTCCACACCACGTCACCTTGGTCCCAGCAGAGACATCACAGCAGATCTCCAGCCACAAAACTAGGAGTTATTATTATTATTATTATTATTATTATTATTATTATTATTAGTAAATATTACATTCGGTCCAACGTGGGGGGATAATAACGTTAAGTCTAACAACTAGCTAGCCCCTTTCGTGACTGAATCCACAGTCACTTGCTCCTCAACAGCAAACCAACCTGTGTTGACCATGAAGGACTGGTTCTGACCCGAACCGCTCGTTATACAAGCATCACAGAGACATTTCAAAGGTACTCAAAGCTGCACGAGGGTCTCGGACAGAGATACGGGCTGGTTTGAAAGCTCTGCGTTGCTAATAAACATTTTAAATATTTCTTTATAAACCGGTCAACACTGCTCAAACCGGGTTTATTTCCGGCGTTGGCTGCCTGGTGCGCCTGCGCTGTGATCACAGCGCATGCGCATCACGCACCCAACGCCGAAAATAATGCAGTGTTGACCGGTTTATAAAAGATATTTAAAATGTATATTTATATTATAACGTTAAGTCTAACAACTCGCCTGTTTAGCAGGACGCTAACTAGTTTATTTAACATCATTATTTAACCCTGTCCTCTCTGAACCTCCAGAACCCAGAACTACATGTTTCGCCCGCTGCAGGATCTGTAGTTATTATTATTATATCAAACACATGTTCGAGTCAGACAACAACATGAGCTAACTAACGACATGTGTGTCAACCTGAACCTGAACCAAAAGCTGTTCGGTCATAAATATCAGCGTAAGACTTTTAAGTGTTTGTTTGAAAACTGACCTTTTCTGGCTTTAAAAATTGCTGCCATTGTTGTTGCTGCTCGTCTTCCTCAGCCCTGTAGGGTATATCTGCAGTCCTGCAGCGTGATTTCTTTTCGTACCCGCAGTTTGCGAAGACGCTCTTTGATTGGTCTCTGTGCAGGAAGTCCTACAGCATGAATGAATGAATGAATGAAAACTTTATTTAACAGATTGCAGAATGGGTACAATACAGTACGGCTCAATACATACAATTGTTAAGGGGATGCAGACCTGAGAAAGACGTTTGTCTTGTTTCCATCAGGGTCCCCCATTTTCAATTCATATAGACATATATGACATACATGACATACAGATAGTCAGTACTGCTACATCTATACATTTATGACATACCAGATTTGCAAATACAGTACTGTTTGTGATACAGAAGGAGTCAAGAAAAGGGAGTATATACATTTGACGTAGAAACTGTACATTGGAGGTTGGGTGGGGGGGGTTGGGTACATTGCAGTGGCGGACTGGCCATCGGGACGTTCGGGACGAATCCCGATGGGCCGGGACCAAAGTGGGCTGGTCCAAAAAAAAAAAAAAAAAAAAAAAAAATTATACTTTTTTTTTTTTTTTTTTTTTTTTTTTTTTTTTTACTTTTTAATTTTTTTTTGTCAGTGTGTGGGCCAGTGTGTGGGCCACTAATGTGGGCCGATGTGTGGGCCAGTGTGTGGGCCAGTGTGTGGGCCAGTGTGTGAGTCGGTGTGTGGGCCACTAATGTGGGCCAGTGTGTGGGCCGGTGTGTGGGCCAGTGTGTGAGTCGGTGTGTGGGCCACTAATGTGGGCCAGTGTGTGGGCCGGTGTGTGGGCCAGTATGTGGGCTGGTGTGTGGGCCGGTGTGTGGGCCGGTGTGTGGGCCAGTGTGTGAGTCGGTGTGTGGGCCACTAATGTGGGCCAGTGTGTGGGCCGGTGTGTGGGCCAGTATGTGGGCCGGTGTGTGGGCCGGTGTGTGGGCCAGTATGTGGGCCAGTCTGTGGGCCGGTGTGTGGGCCAGTGTGTGAGTCGGTGTGTGGGCCACTAATGTGGGCCAGTGTGTGGGCCGGTGTGTGGGCCAGTGTGTGAGTCGGTGTGTGGGCCACTAATGTGGGCCAGTGTGTGGGCCGGTGTGTGGGCCAGTATGTGGGCCGGTGTGTGGGCCGGTGTGTGGGCCGGTGTGTGGGCCAGTGTGTGAGTCGGTGTGTGGGCCACTAATGTGGGCCAGTGTGTGGGCCGGTGTGTGGGCCAGTATGTGGGCCGGTGTGTGGGCCGGTGTGTGGGCCAGTATGTGGGCCAGTCTGTGGGCCGGTGTGTGGGCCAGTGTGTGAGTCGGTGTGTGGGCCACTAATGTGGGCCAGTGTGTGGGCCGGTGTGTGGGCCAGTATGTGGGCCGGTGTGTGGGCCGGTGTGTGGGCCAGTATGTGGGCCAGTGTGTGGGCCGGTGTGTGGGCCAGTGTGTGGGCCAGTGTGTGGGCCACTAATGTGGGCCGGTGTGTGGGCCGGTGTAGTGTGTGGGCCGGTGTAGTGTGTGGGCCAGTGTGTGGGCCATATGTGGGCCGGTGTGTGGGCCATTATGTGGGCCGGTGTGTGGGCCGGCAATAAAACAATAAACAAGTTGCATAAACTAAATCAGATTAAAAATGATCACAGTTCTGGTTTGCCTTAAGATGCAGTTTAAGATGGGTCTTGAACATGGAGTATGTAGGGCACTCTCTAATCACAACTGGCAGGCTATTCCAGTAGTTACCACTTTTAACAGAGAACACAGTTTTTGCAATGGTAGTATACCGAAAAGGCACCTTACAGTCCCCTCTACTGATGGCCCTGGTGGTAATGCCAGTGTCTGCTTTCTGTTGGATGAACTCATTCAATGGGGGAGGGGCAAGTCCATGCAGAACCTTGTACATGAAGCAAGTATATTTGAAAACTTGGAAATTCTCGAAACTTAGCATGTTATGTTTTTCTAAAACATTACAGTGATGAAATGAAATTGGTTTCCTATCAAATACTTTTATGGCTTTTTTGTAGAGTAATTATATTGGTGTAAGAGTAGTGACATATAAAAGAGACCAGTTGATAAAACAGTAGGCCTACTCGATGTGTGATAAAATCATTGAATGCAGAAACATCCTTGCAGCATTAACTGGCAGGCAGGGCCTGATCTGCCTGAAGTTTTCGATGTTAAACTTGACTGTTTGTCACTTTCTTCACATGACTTTTTGAAGGTCAATGTAGAGTCCAATGTGACCCCAAGATACTTGAATTAATGTACAATGTCCAGCTCCGCCTCTCCCAGAAACACATTAGAGTGAGTGACCTCTACTGGTGACTTTGTGAACATCATACACACTGTTTTCTTGGTGTTAAGTGAAAGACATGCTTTTGTTAGCCAGTCTTGAATGAGACATGAGACATCAGTGAATGAGATTCACGTTTCCTCCCAACCGCGAGTAGGCCTAGAAGCGCAGAAATGGAGAATGCAAAAAAAGAAAGGGTGGAGCTGAAAAAGCTAGAATTAAACTAAATTCCTGATTCCTTACAGCACGTGGACGTAAATAGTTGTGACTCGTGACGTTTTTTCTCTGACTAAAAGTTTAGTTAGCAATGTTAGGACTAGTGCCCACCACAGCATCAGAAGCTAAAGTGCTAACCTAGAGAGCCAATCAGAACCTAGGACGGGCTGCAAATTAATCGGCTACTAATATTATAATAGTAAATACTAAAATAAAATACTATTATGTTCCCTTCCAAATTTTCATGTTGATATTATTATTGGTAATCTAATTGATTGAATTGATTAGTTGCCATTTTACATGCTTAAATAAGATGTACCTTAGAATTCCCAACTGTTAGCCATGTTCTCGATCTGTATATGATTAGTCTCATCTACATGTTTGTAAATAACCACAGCTAACTAGCTTAAGCTAACAACTAGGTCAACTACTACCCCGTAGTTAAACATATGTGATTGCATATAACAGCTAACTGCTACAGCTAAGTTGGTAGTTAGCCTATTCCATTAATGTTGAATGTATTTATGAAGGTTGTTGATGGTGGTTGGCGCTGATTAGCAGACATGATTCCGTCAGTCTGCCACAGGGCAGCTGTGTTTGCTGATGCTGCTCACGACCACCAGTAGCGTATGACTGTGTGAGTGTGAATGCTTGATGGTTTCTGTGAAGCGCTTTGTGGAACAATGCTGATATACAGTTAAGAATGAGTAATTCGCTTTTGGTTTTTAAGAAAAATTTGTAAAGCTATTTTTGAAAACTACAGGGGTGAATAATACTGTTTTCTTTTGCTATTTTCTTTTAGAATACTGTTTTGGAGTCTTAATTTTTTTAATTTCTTTTTTTTTATCCACTTTTTCTCCCATTTTCTACATTTTCTCCCATCCCAATTTCGTATCATCCAATTCAACCCTCCCCTGTCACGAACGCTGTTTCTTGCCTCCCACAAGCCGGCTGCAATGTGGACTAAGTCATACATAGCACAAGTCCCCTCCGGTACTTGAGGTAACAGCAGTCGCATCTTTTCACCTGCGCAGCTCGATCTCTCAGTGGCGAGGAGTAACGCGTGGGAGGCTCACGCTGCCCCCGACACTTCCTGATTCTACTGTGCAGGCACACCAACCGACCTGTAGGAGTCGCTGTCCACAACGCCCAATCCCCACCCATCAGTTTCCCACCCCCTAATACGGCCAATGTGTATTAGTATGAACGACCAGCTAAACTGAAAGCAATGTGGAGCGCTGGGCTCGAACAGGCGAGCCCAGCGTCTCCAGTATTTGTGGCGAGCGCCTTGCCCACTACGCCACGTAGCCGCCAATTTTTTAAATTTTTGTTAAGAATATAGGACAGGCATATATAAGCATTATGCTTCAGTCTGTACCTTTTCAGTCACTGTAAAATCAAATATTGTTAAATGATGGGGTATATTGTATTGTGTGAGATGATGACTGAATAAACTACTACTACTACTACTACTACTACTACTACTTTGGGTGTTTTCAAAAGGCTGAAAAACGCTGTATGAATTCAAGCCATTATTATTGATTGCTGATGTTCTTCTTATGCAGTTGACTCAGCGCGCCCAATCCAGCACAGCTGACCCTGAGGGGAGAGAGAGCGCCCAGTCCAGCACAGCTGACCCTGAGGGGAGAGAGAGAGCCCAGTCCAGACAGACAGACAGACAGACAGACAGAGAGAGAGACAGAGAGAGAGAGACACAGAGAGAGAGACACACAGAGAGAGGGAGAGACAGAGAGAGAGACACACACACACAGAGAGACAGAGAGAGAGAGAGAGAGAGAGAGAGAGAGAGAGAGAGAGAGAGAGAGAGAGAGAGAGAGAGAGAGAGAGAGAGAGAGAGAGAGAGAGAGAGAGAGAGAGAGAGAGAGAGAGAGAGAGAGAGAGAGAAAGAAAAGGCTCTTGGAATGGGTGTCTGGGAGGAAGTGGGGGGTCTTTCAATGTTGATTAAACGGCAAGCAACTAATGTCATGAGTGCCAAATTAAAGGACAATAAATCCAATCTAACTGAAATTGTGTAGCACAGACCTTTCTATTAGGGATGCTCGATATTGGCTTTTTTACCGATACCGATATACCGATATTGTCCAACTCTTAATTTCCGATACCGATATCAACCGATACCGATATATGCAGGGTTTCCCGCCCCAAGAAATGGAATAATTTCAGGTAATTAACATTACATATCTCTTGTTGTGGAATTAACACAACATTATGCATACTTTTGACAATAAATAAAATCAGAATTGGTTCTTACTTGCTTGCCTGGGTAAATAAAGGTTATAGAAATGTAAATAAAATATTATTTCTTTAAAACCGATACCGATATTTTTCGATATCACATTTTAATGCCGATATCGGCCGATAATATCGGTAGGCCGATAATATCGGACATCCCTACTTTCTATGGATCAAAACCTCAATATTATTATGGTGTAGTTAATACTTCATGTATCCTTAATCCCTAGGCTAATGAGGCACTAAGATGTTAGTAAAAAAAAAACATATGCCAATGACGGGAAGTAACGGTATATGTATGTGTGTGTGTGCACTGTGCATGAGTGCACATCTAGGGGCGGTGTGTAGATTTGGTCTCCCTGATGTTGACTCCTTAGCCACAGCCTTGGGTTGTTTAATACTGGACAAGTGTTTCATAACGCCTGTTGTGTGGGCCGGTTTCGGGGCCGGTGCGTGGGCCGGTGCGTGGGCCGGTGCGTGGGCCGGTGTGTGGGCTGGTGCGTCTGAATGTCCCGGGCTGAATTTGTGTCCCAGTCCGCCACTGGTACATTGGGATATTGACAACCATACTGGGTAATTTACATTGGAGGTGGTTGGGGGGGGGGGGGGGGGGCGGGGGGCACACTGTATAAACAAGTAACACTGTACATTGAGGGGGGGGGGGGAGGAGACACTGTACAAACAAACACAATTGTACATTGAACTATTGACAAAACCATACTAGGTAAATGACTGTACATTGGAGGGGGTTGGAATGATTGGGTTAGGATATTTACAGGGGCCAGTGTTGAATTGCAGTCTCCCGTAGGTGTCCCTTGAGAGAGGTTTTGAAAGTGGGTAGTGATCCACATTCCTTTACAGCTTTGGGTAGGGCGTTCCACATTGATGTGGCATAATTGCGAAACGTGTTTAGTCCCTTATTTGAGCCGAATCTGGGTTTGACATGATTTGTGGAGCAAGTAACCTATTGATTGATTGATTGATTGATTGAAAACTTTTTGCAGATTGCAGAATGGGTACAGTACAGTACGGCTCAATACATACAATTGTTAAGGGGATGCAGACCAGAGAAAGACTTTCGTCTTGTTTACATCAGGGTCCCCCATTTTCAATTCATCATAACATATATGACATACATGACATACAGATAGACAGTACTGCTACATCTAGACATTTATAACATACCAGATTTGCAAATACAGTACTGTTTGTGATACGAAAAGAGTGCAGAAAAGAGAGTATATACATTTGACGTAGAAACTGTACATTGGAGGAGGTTGGGTAGGTGGGGGGGGGGGGGGGTAGGGGCGACTGTACATTGGAGGTGGTTGGGTGGGTGGGGGACACTGTACAACTGAACAAGCAAAACTGTACATTGGAATATTGACAAGACCATACTTGGTTATTTAATGTACATTGGAGGGGGTTGTGTTAGGACATTTACAGGGGCCAGTTTAGAATTGCAATCTCCCGTAGGTGTTCTTTGAGAGTGTTTTTAAAAGTGGGTAGTGATTCACATTCCTTTACAGCTTTGGGTAGGGCGTTCCACATTGATGTGGCATAATTGCGAAACGTGTTTAGTCCCTTGTTTGAGCCGAATCTGGGTTTAACATGATTTGTGGAGCTCCCTCTGGTGTTGTGATCGTGGTATTCACTGACCTTTGGGAAGTATTTTGACATGTACATGTGTACCTTCGTGGTGTAGTGTATCTTGTAGACCAGGCCCATTGCAAGTTGCTGTACTCTGTCGTCTACTCTAAGCCATCCTAGGTTGTCAAAGTGGGCAGGGGTGAGGTGGGTTCTAGGAGTCAGGTCAAGCAGTAGTCTGACCAGTTTGTTTTGAGATGTTTGTAATTTTGTTTTTAGCGCCTTTGAGGTGCTTTGGTACCATGAGGTGCAAGCATAGTCGTAGTACCCTTGAATGAGTGCTCCTGCCAGAGTCTTCAGGGTATTCTTGTTTACCAGAGAGGAGATCCGGTACAAGAATCTGTTCGTTGGTTGACTTGGATGGATGGATTATGCACATGATAATAATCACTATTCTACACTACTCTATATCCTACCACTCAAACCTGTACTATTTAGAAAATAAAAAATTGCCCTATACCCCACATTCCCTGAACTCAGTCGCAACACTTCTCTCACCTCCAGCTTGATGTGGTCTCTCTCCAACCTTTCTTTGAGGATCTGTCTCTCTTGTCTATATTTGCTACACTCCACTAACACATGCTCCACTGTTTCCTGCCCACTACAATACTCACACCTACCCCCGTCTCACGTTTGCCCATTATCCCAAGTGTACTATTTAGCCCCGTGTGTCCAAATCTCATTCTTGATACAATAACTTCTTCCCTCGTACCTCTGCCCACATCTCTCATTTTCCCCACTGCCCCATGGATATTATAAAAATGCCTACCTTTACTTCCTCTATCCCACTCCTCCTGCCACTTCTTTTTCATTTCATATTTAATTACACTCTTAACTTCTGCCTTGCTGTAACTCACATCCAGACGTACTTCTACTTTACTAGCTGCTTCCTTTGCAAACGTATCCGCCAGTTCGTTCTGCTGGCACCCAAATGAAACTCTCACATCTGAGCCTATACCCTCCTCACCCTAAAAATCGCCTGTGCTATTTCCAAAATAATGTCCTGTCTTGTTTCTGACTGCGTGTTCTTTATACTCACTAACGCACTGCTTGAGTCTGACGCTATTAACACCTTGCTTGGCTTGATTGTTTCCACCCAATTGATATAGCTAACAAAATATCCATCAACTCACCCGTGTACACAGACAATTTATCACTCACCCTCTCCTTTACCATGATATTTATTTCTGGGCTTACAAATGCAACCCCCACCTTGCTACTGGTTGTCTTTGAGGCGTCTGTGTACACTATAAGCTGCTCTCCATACTTCCTTTCTATATACCTATTGACTTCATACTTATCTAACACTTCCTCACCTCTCTCCCTCCTTCTTTCCAATAAATGTAAATCCACCTCCACCTCCTCAAACAGCCATGGTGGAACATCAGACAATGGTACCGTCGGGCTTATCTCCATCTCCCCTATCCCTATCTCACTACTTTCATTCCCTATTGTCCACCCAAAACCAAAACTCTTGAACTCTTTCTTTTCTTTTTCTTGACATGCTAGTAATACCTTTTGAGTGGGGTGACTCTCCTTATGGCCCTTTAAGTTTACCCAATATGTTAATGCTATTTGATTCCTTCTGAACTCCAAAGGGGCTTCATTTATTTCCACTTGCGATGCAGATACTGGGGTTGTTCTGATCGCACCACAGCAAATCAAATCAAATCAAATTTATTTATAGGGCCCGACAACACACGTTAATGTCCCCATGGGCCGTACAGGTCTTCTTTAAGAAGAAAACATAACAATAAGTCAAGAACAGAACAAGAACACCATAAGGTCCAAACATTTTTAGATGAATGCAAATAAATGAAAGAATGCAAGCACTCCCAGACATACCCCACGCGAAGGTAAGGAAAAACTCACTAAAACCTAACAATAGGGAAAAAAGCTCCACAGGCAGTGTGGAGGAGAGAAACCTTAGAAGGGCCAATTAAGGGGGGATCTCCCTTCTTAGATGTTGGTGATAATAGTGTTGCAGACGGACAGTTGGTAAGCATGCACTCATGTGTGTAGTGGAACACAGATGAGTGCATGCAATAGCAACTGTACATTTTGAAAAATTAAAGATAGAGCTAATAGCGATAGCAACTGAACATTTTGAAAGATTAAAGATAGAGCTGATAGCGAATCTATTTGAGGCACAGGGGCGGAGCACAGTCTTAACGCCCGATACTGAACTATATCTAATGTCTTTAATAATGTTTTTGATGCAGACTGATATACGATGCAGCCATAGTCTATAGCAGACCTAATTAACCCTATATACACAGCTTTCAAATAATTCCTACCTGCTCCCCACTCCCTACCCCTCAGACACCTTACAATATTTAATACTTAGCAACAACTTTTCCAATATGGATTGCCCACGTAAGTCTTTTATCGAACCAAATCCCTAGATATTTAAAGCACTCTACTCTCTCTAACCTTTCCCCATATAGTTTAAGACTAACCTGATCTGGAACTTTCCTTCTGGTAAAAAAAACGTCACCTTTGTCTTTGCCACTGAAAATCTAAAACCCCACTCCTGTGTCCATTTCTCTACTTTCTTTACTGCTTCTTGTAATTTCTTAACTATATACTCCATATTCTTTCCCCTTTTCCACATAATCCCATCATCTGCAAATAATGCCACCCCAATACTGCTCTCGTCTTCTGCAGCCCCTGTAGGGTATATCTGCAGAGCCGCAGCCCCTGTAGGGTATATCTGCAGAGCCACAGCCCATGTAGGGTATATCTGCAGAGCCGCAGCCCCTGTCTGTAGGGTATATCTGCAGAGCCGCAGCCCCTGTAAGGTATATCTGCAGAGCCGCAGCCCCTGTAGGGTATATCTGCAGTTCTGCAGCCCCTGTAGGGTATATCTGCAGAGCCGCAGCCCCTGTCTGTAGGGTATATCTGCAGTTCTGCAGCCCCTGTAGGGTATATCTGCAGAGCCGCAGCCCATGTAGGGTATTTCTGCAGAGCCGCAGCCCCTGTAGGGTATATCTGCAGTTCTGCAGCCCCTGTCTGTAGGATATATCTGCAGTTCCGCAGCCCCTGTCTGTAGGGTATATCTGCAGTTCTGCAGCCCCTGTCTGTAGGGTATATCTGCAGTTCTGCAGCCCCTGTCTGTAGGGTATATCTGCAGTGCCGCAGCCCCTGTAGGGTATATCTGCAGTTCTGCAGCATGATTTTTTTCCGCAGCCGCAGTTTGCAAAGACGCTCTCTGATTGGTCTCTGTGCAGGAAGTCCTACAGGAAGTAACCTATAACCCTCTCCATAACCCCAGATCTTACCTTGTACACCTTGTACACAGTAAATTATTATTATTAGAATCTGGCATAATCTTCCTGGACGGTTACCTTTAAATTTACATTTGACTTATTTACACTTATTACTGTACACTTTACTGTATATCTCTGTATATCTTTACTGTATATTACTGTACACTTTACTGTATATTTCTGTATATCTTTACTGTATATTACTGTACACTTTACTGTATATTTCTGTACACTTTACTGTATATTTTAGAATGTATATATATACATATCAGAATGTATATCCTGGACTGTATTTTATTCTTTATTCTTATTTTTTATTCCTATAATCGTGACTTTTGTTTTTGAATGTTTACTGTTTACTGTGAGCGAGCTGTGGTGCTCAATTTCCCTCGGGATAAAATAAAGTATTTATATTCTATTTTATTCTATTCTATAAGATTATGTTCATTTCTTCCATCTATCCACAGGACCCGAACCCTGACCCTGATAGAGACCAGAGAGACACCAGCAACAGGCCCAGAGGACGAGAAGGAGAGACTACAAGCTAAGAACATGTACATATCAAGTTAATATCTAGTCAGGGAGGCAGGGCCCTCAATGAAGGTAGTCCACCCACGGAGGTTCTGGTTTTTCAAAACATGTTTATTTTTTCGGCACCATAAAAAGTCAGTTAAGGTCGTCCGGTACAAAGCGGTCATTCTATTCCTTTGGGGTGGATGGGGGGGGGGCGGGGGTGGAGGTGGAGGCTACGGGAGGGGGGGGGGTCTAAGGGAGGAGGAGGAGAGGGAGGGGGGGGGGGGGGACTGGAGGAGAGAAATAAAAAGCGCCGCGGATGGGCGGTTGAGTTGAGAGGGCTGGCTGCAACTACACCAGGCGTCCAGCAGAGGTCGCTCACTTGCTGGCGGTGGTCAGGTTGAAGCATCCTCTCTGGTGGAACTGCATGTCTCTGACGCGACGCATGGACTGGATCTGGGGCTGGAAGGCGCAGAACTCGTTGTAGTGCCTGTAGTCACCGCACTCGAACAGGTACTGGTAGCCTCTGTATCCGGGGTACTGGTAACCGACCCACCTGGAAGATAGACGGGACGCGAAGGTTGAGCGTTATTATTATAGGGGGAGAAATGACACCAGGAGGAGTGAGGAGTGGGTTTGCCTGAAGCTAGACTGGAGCTGTGTGTCTAAACAGGCCCTCGTCGAGATGTCATGCAGATCCCCCCCCCCCCCCCCCCCCTAAAAATACACAGTTGACAAGCAACAGAGAGCTCCGGGCCGGATCCTGTATGCTGGTATATCATGATGTCACCATACTCGTCTATGAAGCACTGTGTTGTAGTCTAACGTTAGGCTTCTCACTGGGTCCTGCTGCAGGCGATGTCTACAACAACATTAGTCCCGGCTGCACAGTGCGTTAATTCTTTGTGTGCAAAAAGTCGTGAAGGGGAAATGAGTTCGGCTATTTTAAGTCATCTTTCAGGCTTTTGTCCTCATCGCCTACAGGAATTAGCCTTTTGAACCTAAGAAGAACACGCTCCACTGTATACGCTAAATGTGAAGCCCGAACAGATCGACCTGCGTGTGTGTGTGCGTGTGTGTGTGCGTGTGCACGCCGGCGAGGACTCACACTCCGCCTGGCACCCTCACGCTGCCCACTCTGTCGGTGAAGCCGTGCGCCCAGAGGGTGGGCACGTCATCCTCCTGGATCTCCATCTTGTTGCCCTTGAAGTCGGAGAGCTCAAACAGGCAGATCTTATGTTCCATGCTGTCCTGCGGGGCGGAGGGCAGAGGAGGGTTAGGGTCTTTAGAAGGGCATTTAAAAGGATACAATTCACTTTTAAATGCTGTTTTTTTATAGAAAAAAATCAATCTGATCCAATATTTATGGCTTAAAAACCAATTTCCGACAATTAGTTACACTGTGAATAAAATAAATCTTGATTCAGAACAATTTGATCATGGATGAACAAAACTTTCAATAAAGCGAATGGTTGATTTGAATTTCAAGGACTTTAAAAAAGGAAAATGGGCTGTTTTCAAGGAATTCCAGGCCTTGACTTGAAAATCGAGCACTTTAAGCACTTTCAAGGACCTTGTGCGACCCCTGTGTCTGTGTGCGAGGGGGGGTCGTCTCATAATATATCCCCATATCGGCCGTCAGACTATATATATATAACGCCTCACTGAGCTCACAGTAACAGTATAAACTCGTATCTTCCTGGACATTTTACATCTACATTATTATATCGTTTTTTTTAACTGTACATCTTAACCCTTTCACTACCACACTACAGAAGGTTAACCTTTCACTAGGGTTAAACCTTTGTCGCACGATGGCACCTTCTGTATTGTACCTCATTGTACTGTATGGTATTGTAACTCAGTTACTTTTCTACTCTGCATTGTATATATGTATATATTGAACACTTTTGTCCACGTACTTGACTTCTATTTTATACTTATTATACTTATTTTATACTTAT
>NC_140175.1:511653-536653 GCF_963971535.1 Notolepis coatsorum | reverse complement strand
CTAGTTTTATATACTACATACATATCTACCTAGTTTTATATACTACATACATATCTATCTAGTTTTATATACTACATACATATCTATCTAGTTTTATATACTACATACATATCTATCTAGTTTTATATACTACATACATATCTACCTAGTTTTATATACTACATACATATCTACCTAGTTTTATATACTACATACATATATATCTAGTTTTATATACTACATACATATCTATCTAGTTTTATATACTACATACATATCTATCTAGTTTTATATACTACATACATATCTATCTAGTTTTATATACAGTACTACATATCTACCTAGTTTTATATACTACATACATGTCTATCTAGTTTTATATACTACATACATATCTACCTAGTTTTATATACTACATACATATCTACCTAGTTTTATATACTACATACATATCTACCTAGTTTTATATACTACATACATATCTATCTAGTTTTATATACTACATACATATCTACCTAGTTTTATATACTACATACATATCTATCTAGTTTTATATACTACATACATATCTACCTAGTTTTATATACTACATACATATCTATCTAGTTTTATATACTACATACATATCTACCTAGTTTTATATACTACATACATATCTACCTAGTTTTATATACTACATACATATCTACCTAGTTTTATATACTACATACATATCTATCTAGTTTTATATACTACATACATGTCTACCTAGTTTTATATACTACATACATATCTACCTAGTTTTATATACTACATACATATCTATCTAGTTTTATATACTACATACATATCTATCTAGTTTTATATACTACATACATATCTATCTAGTTTTATATACTACATACATGTCTACCTAGTTTTATATACTACATACATATCTACCTAGTTTTATATACTACATACATATCTACCTAGTTTTATATACTACATACATATCTAGTTTTATATACTACATACATATCTACCTAGTTTTATATACTACATACATATCTAGTTTTATATACTACATACATATCTATCTAGTTTTATATACTACATACATATCTACCTAGTTTTATATACTACATACATATCTAGTTTTATATACTACATACATATCTATCTAGTTTTATATACTACATACATATCTATCTAGTTTTATATACTACATACATGTCTACCTAGTTTTATATACTACATACATATCTACCTAGTTTTATATACTACATACATATCTACCTAGTTTTATATACTACATACATATCTACCTAGTTTTATATACTACATACATATCTATCTAGTTTTATATACTACATACATATCTACCTAGTTTTATATACTACATACATATCTATCTAGTTTTATATACTACATACATATCTATCTAGTTTTATATACTACATACATATCTAGTTTTATATACTACATACATATCTACCTAGTTTTATATACTACATACATATCTATCTAGTTTTATATACTACATACATATCTATCTAGTTTTATATACTACATACATATCTACCTAGTTTTATATACTACATACATATCTAGTTTTATATACTACATACATATCTATCTAGTTTTATATACTACATACATATCTACCTAGTTTTATATACTACATATCTACCTAGTTTTATATACTACATACATATCTACCTAGTTTTATATACTACATACATATCTACCTAGTTTTATATACTACATACATATCTATCTAGTTTTATATACTACATACATATCTATCTAGTTTTATATACTACATACATATCTATCTAGTTTTATATACTACATACATATCTATCTAGTTCTGTATCGTTAGTGGCTTAGCTTGGCTTCGCCTTCTGCACTATCTCGCGTACGTGCACGCGTACTGAATAAACCACAAATGTACCTCTAATACCAGTATTAGTCTGACCACACCCCTCATCAGCTTACCTTCATAAGCAGGTGTGTGGTCACCTGCTCTCCTCCTTCTCGCTTTCACCACAAGGAAGAGGTGCCTCGGTAGATCCCCACACTTGACACCATGATGGAAGAAATTGGATTAGGAACAGCTTGGGAAACAAGGATACGTTGACATCATATCTTTATTTTCTCTCTCACTATTTTCGAGAAAATACGGCGATATTGTCTTCGTACTGGAGTGTCTAGAAGATGATGATCATTCTACAAACCCTCCACCGGTTTTCGTATTGGGAGCACGCCGCTGCATGCTTCTCAACTGCAGTTCCTTGCTGTGTTTGTTGGGGTGAAACCTGTCAAGCCACAGCTGAACTGTCGGACATGCCGCTGTTGTGAGGAGCGGTGCGTTCCAGGTTGGGTGAGTAGTGTTTGCTGGCGGGCTCCACTTGTCTGTTAGTGCTATGGGGGCTACTAGACGAAGTTTATGGAAACCGGCCCCAGGCTAGGGTCCTTTGTTTAGCCGTCTAGGCGACAGAAGGCCTTGGTCTGGCGACCATTATAGTTTTAACTAGTGGGCCGCGACCATTGACACTGGTGATCCCTGTGTGTTCTGGACGAGTGGATTCTCTCTGTCACCGTGTTAAGACCCCATCTTTCATATCCAAATGAGAGTATTCCTTCACGAGGGGATATGTGCATGTAATGTGCGATAGCGGCAGATTCATGTTCAAAGTCAGCTATACAGGCCAGTTGGTACTGTGCTGATTCCGCCGGACGTGTTATTATCACCGTTGTGAAGCGGTGTTGACGTCTTGTTTTTCCTTTTCTCTTAAAAAGTGAGGAGGGTTCAGAACGGCGGTCTGTCTGGGTGAGTGTTATGTCATTGTTTACATGTTCATAGCTTACGGTTAGCCGGTCGGTGGCCTGGCGCGGGGTGGCTTGGCTTCTCGCGCGCCGCCGGGAGCTCGCTCCTGATCGCGTGCGTCGTAGATCGGCGTCTCGCGAGCGGAAGCGATAGCACCCGAACGGCTGGAGCAGCCGTTAGCTTGATGCTATTCTGTTGAACGTGCTTTGATTTTTAACATGTTTTACACTTTTGACCACGACGTCATCCTTGACAGGGGATGTTCGTCAACCCTGCCCGAGCCTAGACGGGGATTGCGTCAACAAAGAGGACTGTAGCGACTGGTGGAGCGGCGACGCTGCCCGGATCGAACAACACGGGACGCTTGTGACTGCACTTCGCTGATCTGCGTTCCGGGCAGGTACGGGGTTGGCCAGACCCTCATAACACGTCTTCTGGTTTTACCTTGCTAAATGTATTGTGAATGACGGTGTTTTTTCCCAAAACGTGTGTTGTTGCAATGCATTTGAGATACGTTGCGGGTTGTGTGTGAGCTGTTTTTGTCACTGGCAGTAGCTTCTCCGTGCAGGTCGTGATGTATTGATCTGGTTGTTGTGTGAGAAACATCATGGTGTTTATGTGTACCGTGTACTCACTACTAAGGCAACTAACCTATGAAGCTATGCTTGGTGACGAGTGAGTAAAAGAATGTTCTTTCTCAGACTGTAATGACAATGAACAGTGAGTTCACACATTAACAGGTTTTCCTGTTTTAACTGGCCGTATTGAGGGTGAAATAGGAGGATTGTGTTTCCCCCCCCGGTTCCCTGGGGACTTTATCACCTCCTATCAGACATGTTGTGCATTAATTGTGTCTTTTGTGTGGTAGGGATACGATGTGACTCTCAGCTTGATTGCTGAGGTTGTGCTAAATCTGCTGGAGAAACTTATTTCCTAAAGGGAAATTGGTTTGGTTGCTGTCGTGTGCTTAGCAAGGCCTGTGGTCGATACTAATCAAGAATGATGTATTCTCTCATTGTGATGATGATGGGTTGTGTGTGTCATGTGACCTACAACTGGGTTGTACTGGCCACAGAAGCACATGTGTATGTTGGACCGGGGTTCTTAGAGCCCTCTCTATTCTGTGTTTTTCCTTAGTAAAAATCAGATAGCAGGTTAGCTCGTGCGCTGTGTGGAGCTGTGAAACGCTTCATAGAGCTGACTATGACTGTGTCATATTCTCTTTTTGTCGTTACGTCGTATCATGGGTGTGGGGTCGTAAAGGGGTGAACTGGTAACCTTTCCTCTCCCCATTGTTCTGTCGGTCAGGGGTACACCCCCTGTCCTTCAAGGTTCCCGTCACGTGGCGGTTCGGCACGTTACGGGGGGGGGGGGGGGGGGGGGGGGGGGGAGGGAGTTCCTGGTCCCACGGCCTGGTATATTGGGCGTGTGCACCGCAGGAATTCCCCCGCCATAGAGTACGTCACCGTGCGCGTCTCTGTTGGTAGGACTTCCGTGTGCTGTTCAGGTCCATGTGATGGATCTGTTTTCAGGGGGGGTGGTCAGGGCTCCTCCTCACCAAGCGCCTACTCAGGCCTTCTGTGAGTTCGGACTCCTTCTTCCATGTGATCCATGTGAGGAAGCCTCCATCAGAGTACAGAGCCTTCCTCCTCAGATTGTCAAAGTGAGTGGACCCTCTAGAAGGGTCCTTTTCTATTGTATGTATATTCGATTCAATTCGTTTATTGAGTGTGTATGGGTTCGGTGCCTCTTCCCCGGAGGCCCTAAAACCAGTTTTTTACATGGCTCAAGGTGCAATATATTCTTTTCAATCTGTACAGCTCGCGTGGGAAGTCTCTCTGGGGATCCCCGTCTCTTTCCTATGGGAGGGTGGTGGGATGTAAAAATGTGTACATTTTTTACCCCGGCTGTGTAGACTGGGATACATACTGTTGATGCTTCCTTCTTTCTATTCCAGAAGTGTTGGAGTTAGGGAGTGTCACACCCCTCTTGTCGTTCCCCTGGGCGCCTTGGGGATTCAATGGCAGGTCTAAATAGCCTGTTCATTGATGGGGGTGTGTCCCGACGCACGTATAGTGCTAGCTCGCTGTAAACAGGCGATTGACTGGCACGCCTTAGTTGCTTGTGGTTGAAACAGCGTTTTTATAAAGCAACTGAGATGGGGGTTTTTCCTCTTCCGGCGACCACATCCCATGACCTGGGTGGGTTGTCGACGGATCCTCGTTCATGTCTGGGGGATGATGACGGGATGGATCTGAACATATGTAGTGGGGTCTCACGCCCTTGGGGTGGGCCACCAGGCGCGGTTCGTCCCGACGTCTGGGTGGCGCCTTCTTTTCATGTTAAGATCAACACGCATATCTGCCCTTTTCCTGGGGCATGTCGGCGTGGTTAGGGCACGGGACTGGTTCTGGTCACGCTGGTCCAGATCAGTTGAACCCGTTGTCCGCCGGGGATGCAGATCTGCTGTTCTGGTACCCTGAGGGACTTGGGCTTTTTTCAGGGGGAAAAATGCCAGGTCGGTCTGGGTGTCACAGGGTTAAGCGCTATGGAGACCCTGGTTGGGTATGTTTTTACTCAGCACTGTCGTCATGGCTTACAGCCATGCCATTCTGTACGCGCTCGATCTCGTCGGATCTCGGCCGCTACACAGGTTGGTCCTGGTTAGTACTTGGTTGGGAGACCGCCGGGGAATACCAGGTACGGTGTGCTTAGGGGCTGGTTCTCCATTGTTTTTCGCTCCTCTCTCACGCATGGCGAAGAGGGGCCTGTGGGGGTGGTTTTTTGACCTCCTCTGGTGACCCTGTGCTTCCCGTACCGCCAGGCCCGGTCCGAAGTGATGTTTGCGACCCGTAGGCCTGGGTTAACCCTTTTTGGAAACTGAAACACTTGTACTGCGGTATAGCCGGTGTATACCCGCAGGTGTGTTTTGGAGTTTTTTCTTGAGGGGTTATAGGAACAACCACCGCATTGGGTAACACCGAGGTGGTTGATTCCCTGGTGTGTTGGAGCAGTGTCAACTCCCGGGTTCACCGGTTGAGGGTGCCCCTGCACGTTCATGACGTCTGCCAATCGTGTCAGCCTTCTCTGCCTCGACCCCTCTGGGTGGGGGTTGTTAAATGGAGGCTTGGTCATGCAACACCGCCAGCTTACGCTCCTTCCGCCGGGGCGGCTGTGTTCAGCTGTCCCCTCTGGCGCCTGTCTCGTCCGCAGTCTCCAGGCTAGGGTTAACAGCCTGTTGCCTGGTTTTTCCCCGGTGCGCTGCCTGCTTCCGTTGGTTAACCTTTTTTGTGTGCTTACGGCCATGCTGACTGCCTATTCTGCAGGGTCAGTGTGCCAGGCGGTGTACTATTGGGGGGACGGGGCCCGCTCGGCTTACTGGCCTGGTTGGTTCCGCCTGGGAATACCAGGTGCAGTAACTGAGGGGCCTTTGTCCGAATACGCTGGCGATGTGGGGGGCGGGGCACTACGTGCCCACCTGGTGGGGTCTTGATGCTGGCATCATGGACTTCTCCGGGCCCCCATTCCAGGGAGTCCAGTCCTTTTGGTGGGTCTGGGTCTTCCTTCGTGCTCCGCTGCTACGGCCTTGCCACGGGGTTGGGTTTGCCCTTGACCCCGTGATTCTGGGGGCAGTAACGAGGTTGTTCCTCCGTTCGTTCCCGGGTGGCATGCGGGTTGTGCGTGTGTGTAGTCGTGGGTCAAGCCACGGTCTGCTCACCCTGTGCGTTAAGTTGCTTGAGAGCTCTTCGCACGGTCGGGTCCGTCGCCTTCCCGTGAAGCCTCTAATAGGGGGGATACCCTCCATTAGGGGGGGTCGGGGGGGCTCGGCCCTCCCTGTTCTGATGGTTTTGGGGGGCTGTCAGCGGGGTGTATTTGTCAGCCAAGTGGCTCCGCTTGGCCTCCCTTGTGCAGAAGGCGAAGCCAAGCTAAGCCACTAACGATACAGAACGTTAGGTTATGACTATAACCAAGTTCTGTTAGTTAGGGGCGATGCTTGGCTTCGGACGGCCGCTGCAGCCCTTGACCTCACCTTGTGGTGAAAGCTTGGGAAGGAGGAGAGCAGGTGACCACACACCTGCTTATGAAGGTAAGCTGATGAGGGGTGTGGTCAGACTAATACTGGTATTAGAGGTACATTTGTGGTTTATTCAGTACGCGTGCACGTACGCGAGATAGTGCAGAAGGCGAAGCCAAGCATCGCCCCTAACTAACAGAACTTGGTTATAGTCATAACCTAACGTTTTATATACTACATACATATCTACCTAGTTTTATATACTACATACATATATATCTAGTTTTATATACTACATACATATCTACCTAGTTTTATATACTACATACATATCTATCTAGTTTTATATACTACATACATATCTACCTAGTTTTATATACTACATACATATCTACCTAGTTTTATATACTACATACATATCTATCTAGTTTTATATACTACATACATATCTATCTAGTTTTATATACTACATACATATCTATCTAGTTTTATATACTACATACATATCTACCTAGTTTTATATACTACATACATATCTATCTAGTTTTATATACTACATACATATCTACCTAGTTTTATATACTACATACATATCTACCTAGTTTTATATACTACATACATATCTAGTTTTATATACTACATACATATCTATCTAGTTTTATATACTACATACATATCTACCTAGTTTTATATACTACATACATATCTACCTAGTTTTATATACTACATACATATCTACCTAGTTTTATATACTACATACATGTCTATCTAGTTTTATATACTACATACATATATATCTAGAGTTTTATATACTACATACATATCTATCTAGTTTTATATACTACATACATATCTACCTAGTTTTATATACTACATACATATCTACCTAGTTTTATATACTACATACATATCTACCTAGAGATATATACTACATACATATCTACCTAGTTTTATATACTACATACATATCTACCTAGTTTTATATACTACATACATATATATCTAGAGTTTTATATACTACATACATATCTACCTAGTTTTATATACTACATACATATATATCTAGTTTTATATACTACATACATGTCTATCTAGTTTTATATACTACATACATATCTACCTAGTTTTATATACTACATACATATCTACCTAGTTTTATATACTACATACATATATATCTAGAGTTTTATATACTACATACATATCTACCTAGTTTTATATACTACATACATATCTACCTAGTTTTATATACTACATACATATCTATCTAGTTTTATATACTACATACATATCTACCTAGTTTTATATACTACATACATATCTACCTAGTTTTATATACTACATACATATCTATCTAGTTTTATATACTACATACATATCTACCTAGTTTTATATACTACATACATATCTATCTAGTTTTATATACTACATACATGTCTATCTAGTTTTATATACTACATACATATCTACCTAGTTTTATATACTACATACATATCTATCTAGTTTTATATACTACATACATATCTATCTAGTTTTATATACTACATACATATCTACCTAGTTTTATATACTACATACATATCTACCTAGTTTTATATACTACATACATATCTATCTAGTTTTATATACTACATACATGTCTATCTAGTTTTATATACTACATACATATCTAGTTTTATATACTACATACATATCTACCTAGTTTTATATACTACATACATATCTACCTAGTTTTATATACTACATACATATCTATCTAGTTTTATATACTACATACATATCTATCTAGTTTTATATACTACATACATATCTATCTAGTTTTATATACTACATACATATCTAGTTTTATATACTACATACATATCTATCTAGTTTTATATACTACATACATATCTATCTAGTTTTATATACTACATACATATCTAGTTTTATATACTACATACATATCTATCTAGTTTTATATACTACATACATATCTATCTAGTTTTATATACTACATACATATCTATCTAGTTTTATATACTACATACATATATATATAGAGTTTTATATACTACATACATATCTATCTAGTTTTATATACTACATACATATCTACCTAGTTTTATATACTACATACATATCTATCTAGTTTTATATACTACATACATATCTATCTAGTTTTATATACTACATACATATCTATCTAGTTTTATATACTACATACATATCTAGTTTTATATACTACATACATATCTATCTAGTTTTATATACTACATACATATCTATCTAGTTTTATATACTACATACATATCTAGTTTTATATACTACATACATATCTACCTAGTTTTATATACTACATACATATCTACCTAGTTTTATATACTACATACATATCTACCTAGTTTTATATACTACATACATATCTATCTAGTTTTATATACTACATACATATCTAGTTTTATATACTACATACATATCTATCTAGTTTTATATACTACATACATATCTACCTAGTTTTATATACTACATATCTATCTAGTTTTATATACTACATACATATCTAGTTTTATATACTACATACATATCTACCTAGTTTTATATACTACATACATATCTACCTAGTTTTATATACTACATACATATCTACCTAGTTTTATATACTACATACATATCTATCTAGTTTTATATACTACATACATATCTACCTAGTTTTATATACTACATACATATCTACCTAGTTTTATATACTACATACATATCTATCTAGTTTTATATACTACATACATATCTACCTAGTTTTATATACTACATACATATCTACCTAGTTTTATATACTACATACATATCTAGTTTTATATACTACATACATATCTACCTAGTTTTATATACTACATACATATCTACCTAGTTTTATATACTACATACATATCTATCTAGTTTTATATACTACATACATATCTATCTAGTTTTATATACTACATACATATCTATCTAGTTTTATATACTACATACATATCTATCTAGTTTTATATACTACATACATATCTATCTAGTTTTATATACTACATACATATCTACCTAGTTTTATATACTACATACATATCTACCTAGTTTTATATACTACATACATATCTACCTAGTTTTATATACTACATACATGTCTATCTAGTTTTATATACTACATACATATATATCTAGAGTTTTATATACTACATACATATCTATCTAGTTTTATATACTACATACATATCTACCTAGTTTTATATACTACATACATATCTACCTAGTTTTATATACTACATACATATCTACCTAGAGATATATACTACATACATATCTACCTAGTTTTATATACTACATACATATCTACCTAGTTTTATATACTACATACATATATATCTAGAGTTTTATATACTACATACATATCTACCTAGTTTTATATACTACATACATATATATCTAGTTTTATATACTACATACATGTCTATCTAGTTTTATATACTACATACATATCTACCTAGTTTTATATACTACATACATATCTACCTAGTTTTATATACTACATACATATATATCTAGAGTTTTATATACTACATACATATCTACCTAGTTTTATATACTACATACATATCTACCTAGTTTTATATACTACATACATATCTATCTAGTTTTATATACTACATACATATCTACCTAGTTTTATATACTACATACATATCTACCTAGTTTTATATACTACATACATATCTATCTAGTTTTATATACTACATACATATCTACCTAGTTTTATATACTACATACATATCTATCTAGTTTTATATACTACATACATGTCTATCTAGTTTTATATACTACATACATATCTACCTAGTTTTATATACTACATACATATCTATCTAGTTTTATATACTACATACATATCTATCTAGTTTTATATACTACATACATATCTACCTAGTTTTATATACTACATACATATCTACCTAGTTTTATATACTACATACATATCTATCTAGTTTTATATACTACATACATGTCTATCTAGTTTTATATACTACATACATATCTAGTTTTATATACTACATACATATCTACCTAGTTTTATATACTACATACATATCTACCTAGTTTTATATACTACATACATATCTATCTAGTTTTATATACTACATACATATCTATCTAGTTTTATATACTACATACATATCTATCTAGTTTTATATACTACATACATATCTAGTTTTATATACTACATACATATCTATCTAGTTTTATATACTACATACATATCTATCTAGTTTTATATACTACATACATATCTAGTTTTATATACTACATACATATCTATCTAGTTTTATATACTACATACATATCTATCTAGTTTTATATACTACATACATATCTATCTAGTTTTATATACTACATACATATATATATAGAGTTTTATATACTACATACATATCTATCTAGTTTTATATACTACATACATATCTACCTAGTTTTATATACTACATACATATCTATCTAGTTTTATATACTACATACATATCTATCTAGTTTTATATACTACATACATATCTATCTAGTTTTATATACTACATACATATCTAGTTTTATATACTACATACATATCTATCTAGTTTTATATACTACATACATATCTATCTAGTTTTATATACTACATACATATCTAGTTTTATATACTACATACATATCTACCTAGTTTTATATACTACATACATATCTACCTAGTTTTATATACTACATACATATCTACCTAGTTTTATATACTACATACATATCTATCTAGTTTTATATACTACATACATATCTAGTTTTATATACTACATACATATCTATCTAGTTTTATATACTACATACATATCTACCTAGTTTTATATACTACATATCTATCTAGTTTTATATACTACATACATATCTAGTTTTATATACTACATACATATCTACCTAGTTTTATATACTACATACATATCTACCTAGTTTTATATACTACATACATATCTACCTAGTTTTATATACTACATACATATCTATCTAGTTTTATATACTACATACATATCTACCTAGTTTTATATACTACATACATATCTACCTAGTTTTATATACTACATACATATCTATCTAGTTTTATATACTACATACATATCTACCTAGTTTTATATACTACATACATATCTACCTAGTTTTATATACTACATACATATCTAGTTTTATATACTACATACATATCTACCTAGTTTTATATACTACATACATATCTACCTAGTTTTATATACTACATACATATCTATCTAGTTTTATATACTACATACATATCTATCTAGTTTTATATACTACATACATATCTATCTAGTTTTATATACTACATACATATCTATCTAGTTTTATATACTACATACATATCTACCTAGTTTTATATACTACATACATATCTACCTAGTTTTATATACTACATACATATCTACCTAGTTTTATATACTACATACATATCTACCTAGTTTTATATACTACATACATATCTACCTAGTTTTATATACTACATATATATCTAGAGTTTTATATACTACATACATGTCTATCTAGTTTTATATACTACATACATATCTATCTAGTTTTATATACTACATACATATCTACCTAGTTTTATATACTACATACATATCTACCTAGTTTTATATACTACATACATATCTACCTAGTTTTATATACTACATACATATCTACCTAGTTTTATATACTACATACATATCTACCTAGTTTTATATACTACATACATATCTACCTAGTTTTATATACTACATATCTACCTAGTTTTATATACTACATACATATCTATCTAGTTTTATATACTACATACATATCTACCTAGTTTTATATACTACATACATATCTATCTAGTTTTATATACTACATACATATCTATCTAGTTTTATATACTACATACATATCTATCTAGTTTTATATACTACATACATATCTACCTAGTTTTATATACTACATACATATCTAGTTTTATATACTACATACATATCTACCTAGTTTTATATACTACATACATATCTATCTAGTTTTATATACTACATACATATCTACCTAGTTTTATATACTACATACATATATATCTAGTTTTATATACTACATACATATCTATCTAGTTTTATATACTACATACATATCTACCTAGTTTTATATACTACATACATATCTACCTAGTTTTATATACTACATACATATATATCTAGTTTTATATACTACATACATATCTATCTAGAGTTTTATATACTACATACATATCTACCTAGTTTTATATACTACATACATATCTACCTAGTTTTATATACTACATACATATATATCTAGTTTTATATACTACATACATATCTACCTAGTTTTATATACTACATACATATCTATCTAGAGTTTTATATACTACATACATATCTACCTAGTTTTATATACTACATACATATCTACCTAGTTTTATATACTACATACATATCTACCTAGTTTTATATACTACATACATATCTATCTAGTTTTATATACTACATACATATCTACCTAGTTTTATATACTACATACATATCTAGTTTTATATACTACATACATATCTACCTAGTTTTATATACTACATACATATCTACCTAGTTTTATATACTACATACATATCTATCTAGTTTTATATACTACATACATATCTATCTAGTTTTATATACTACATACATATCTATCTAGTTTTATATACTACATACATATCTATCTAGTTTTATATACTACATACATATCTATCTAGTTTTATATACTACATACATATCTACCTAGTTTTATATACTACATACATATCTACCTAGTTTTATATACTACATACATATCTACCTAGTTTTATATACTACATACATATCTACCTAGTTTTATATACTACATACATATCTACCTAGTTTTATATACTACATATATATCTAGAGTTTTATATACTACATACATGTCTATCTAGTTTTATATACTACATACATATCTATCTAGTTTTATATACTACATACATATCTACCTAGTTTTATATACTACATACATATCTACCTAGTTTTATATACTACATACATATCTACCTAGTTTTATATACTACATACATATCTACCTAGTTTTATATACTACATACATATCTACCTAGTTTTATATACTACATATCTACCTAGTTTTATATACTACATACATATCTATCTAGTTTTATATACTACATACATATCTACCTAGTTTTATATACTACATACATATCTATCTAGTTTTATATACTACATACATATCTATCTAGTTTTATATACTACATACATATCTATCTAGTTTTATATACTACATACATATCTACCTAGTTTTATATACTACATACATATCTAGTTTTATATACTACATACATATCTACCTAGTTTTATATACTACATACATATCTATCTAGTTTTATATACTACATACATATCTACCTAGTTTTATATACTACATACATATATATCTAGTTTTATATACTACATACATATCTATCTAGTTTTATATACTACATACATATCTACCTAGTTTTATATACTACATACATATCTACCTAGTTTTATATACTACATACATATATATCTAGTTTTATATACTACATACATATCTATCTAGAGTTTTATATACTACATACATATCTACCTAGTTTTATATACTACATACATATCTACCTAGTTTTATATACTACATACATATATATCTAGTTTTATATACTACATACATATCTACCTAGTTTTATATACTACATACATATCTATCTAGAGTTTTATATACTACATACATATCTACCTAGTTTTATATACTACATACATATCTACCTAGTTTTATATACTACATACATATCTACCTAGTTTTATATACTACATACATATCTATCTAGAGTTTTATATACTACATACATATCTACCTAGTTTTATATACTACATACATATCTACCTAGTTTTATATACTACATACATATCTACCTAGTTTTATATACTACATACATATCTACCTAGTTTTATATACTACATACATATCTACCTAGTTTTATATACTACATACATATCTATCTAGTTTTATATACTACATACATATCTACCTAGTTTTATATACTACATACATATCTACCTAGTTTTATATACTACATACATATCTACCTAGTTTTATATACTACATATCTACCTAGTTTTATATACTACATACATATCTATCTAGTTTTATATACTACATACATATCTACCTAGTTTTATATACTACATACATATCTACCTAGTTTTATATACTACATACATATCTACCTAGTTTTATATACTACATACATATCTACCTAGTTTTATATACTACATATCTATCTAGTTTTATATACTACATACATATCTACCTAGTTTTATATACTACATACATATCTAGTTTTATATACTACATACATATCTATCTAGTTTTATATACTACATACATATCTACCTAGTTTTATATACTACATACATATCTACCTAGTTTTATATACTACATACATATCTATCTAGTTTTATATACTACATACATATCTACCTAGTTTTATATACTACATACATATCTATCTAGTTTTATATACTACATACATATCTATCTAGTTTTATATACTACATACATATCTATCTAGTTTTATATACTACATACATATCTATCTAGTTTTATATACTACATACATATCTATCTAGTTTTATATACTACATACATATCTATCTAGTTTTATATACTACATACATATCTACCTAGTTTTATATACTACATACATATCTACCTAGTTTTATATACTACATACATATCTATCTAGTTTTATATACTACATACATATATACCTAGTTTTATATACTACATACATATCTAGTTTTATATACTACATACATATCTACCTAGTTTTATATACTACATACATATCTAGTTTTATATACTACATACATATCTACCTAGAGTTTTATATACTACATACATATCTAGTTTTATATACTACATACATATCTAGTTTTATATACTACATACATATCTACCTAGTTTTATATACTACATACATATCTAGTTTTATATACTACATACATATCTACCTAGAGTTTTATATACTACATACATATCTAGTTTTATATACTACATACATATCTAGTTTTATATACTACATACATGACATCAATAACACAACAACACACCAACATGGGCCCCTTGAATATGGCTGCGTTCAGCCTCCCAGACCCCCATAAGGGGGACCCCCCCCTCCCGCCATCCACCCCCAGAAACCGGGCTCCCCCACATCCCAGGTCCGTCCCACGCGGGGGCCGAGCCCTCAGCGACACGGGTCCCTTGAATTTGATTGGGCCAGGCTCAGTAGAGGAGCGAGGGGTGGTACTCCCCCCCCCCCCACCGAGCCAAGCCCGCTACCTCCCATGTCACCAGGCACCCCACCCCACGCACAACGACCCCACATTCCCCCCCCCTGAGTTAAGCCCATAGAACTCCCCCATATCCCAGGCCGATGCGCGCGGAGCCGGGCCCCCAGCGACACGGGTCCCTTGAATCAATTGGGCCGGGCCCAGTAGAGGAGAGGGAAGGGACTCCCCCTAATATGCTACTATTCTTATACTACTACCTATCTTGCTAACATGTCTACTATACACTCAGAGTGTAACACTCAGGCTGGATATTATTTGATGAACAGTGCCACCCACCCACCCTGCCAGAGTTGTACCCCCCCCCTAGTGACATGTTGTTCACAATCTGTACGTCACTTTGGATAAAAGCGTTCAGCTAAATGACTAATTGTAATTGTAAATGGATTAGAACGAGAGTTGTACATGTCTCTCCCCACGTTTAGGAATTATTTTGTGTTTAAACAGAAATGTATATAAAAAATGTTTTACCCCGGGGAGCTCCAGTAGCTCACCACGTACCGCGAGTGCTATTTCAGCGCCGTGGACAACCGCGCTCGTCACGGATCTGGGGCTGAGCGCGTTCGAATCCCGGACGGCAGCCGTGCCTTTCCCAGAGTGTCTTCCCCCCCATCTGAACCCTTTCAGCCTGCTTCTGTCGGTCGAACTTGACCAAGTATGAATGCGATGAAAAAGCGATAAACGCTAAAAAGAACCAGCTGACTGGTCAAAGTTTAAAAAAAAAAATGTTTTACCCCAATGATCAATATGAACAATCACTCAATCATGATTCCTAGAATTTGGATTTATTCAGATTGGCTACAGAAGGATTATGACTGGATTAAATCACTTTAGGTTGCGATCATTTCTAATAGAACCAGGATTAATGTGTGTTTATTCTAATCCGGCGCTGTAATCTCTATGCATTTCATCATGCGTTACATCATGATTGTCAGAGATTAGTAGACATTTTGATAAAAAAATATAATAATACACTTCATAACAATAAACTTGATTTGTGAAGCGCTTTCCAAAAACAAAGTTGCAAAGTGCTGGACAGAAGAATAACAAAAATACAAACCGACAAAGAAGAGAATAGATAAATAAAAGACTGCAATAAAAATGACACACTTAACTCAAATCGATACTGTAGATGTACAGAGAAGGTAAGAACAAAGAGAACAAATGGGGGGAGGGATTAATAATACAATTTCAACTAGGCAATTATTATTATTATTTATGACTTTTTTTGCCTTAAACTCTCCCATCCCCGGGGCGGTCGGGTGGCGTAGCGGAGATTGCGCTCGTCACCAATGCAAGAGGCTGCGGTCTCGACTCCCGGAGTCAGCATTGCCTGCGGCTTGGGCCGATCGTCATACTAACTCGTTTGGCTGAGTTAGCGGGAGGGAAGTCATGGGTGGGAATCTGGCGTTGTGGACAGCGACACCTACAGGTCAGGTCTGGGCGCCTGCTCAGCGAAAGGCAGGAAGTTGTGAAGGCAGCGTGACCTCCCACGCGTTACACTTCACCAATGAGAGTCCTCGCTGCCAGGTGAAAAGAGAGCCGCTGGCTGTCTCCGCATGTGTCGGAGGAAGCATGTGGTAGACTTCAGGGTTCCCTTGTACCGACCAGTAGGGGGAACATGCGCACAACGACCAGGTAGGGGAGGGGGGCGGCTAGGTGGTGTAGTGGGCAAGGCACTCGCCACCAACGCAGGAGACGCTGGGGTTCGAGCCCAGCTCTCTGCGTTGCTACCAGCTTGGCTGGTCGCTCATACTGACACAATTGGCAGTGTTAGGGGTGGGAAAGCTGGTGGGTGGGTCCTGGTCGTTGTAAACAGCGACTCCTACAGTTCGGTCAGGGCGCCTGCACAGCGAGGGAAAGATCTGGTGAGAGGTAGTGTGACCTTCCACACGTTACACTCTCCCAGTGAGAGTCTGCGCTGCCAGGCTGGCTGCCGGCTGGCTGCACATGTGTCGGAGGAAAGCATGTGACAGTCTCCGGCCTTAGCCCCTGCCGCAATATGACTGCCCCTTTTTATAAAAAATATTTTAAAATGAGGTAGGGAAGGGGGGGAATTGGCATAATGACTAAATTGGGATGGGGAGAGAAAGCATAGGAAAATGTTGTCGTTATGCCAATTCCCTCCCTGGTCATTGCACGCATTGCCCTACTGTCAGTCTGGGGAGGGTGTGTAGACTATCACATGCTGCCCTACTGTCGGTCTGGGGAGGGTGTGTAGACTACCACATGCTGCCCTACTGTCGGTCTGGGGAGGGTGTGTAGACTACCACATGCTGCCCTACTGTCGGTCTGGGGAGGGTGTGTAGACTACCACATGCTGCCCTACTGTCGGTCTGGGGAGGGTGTAGACTACCACATGCTGCCCTACTGTCGGTCTGGGGAGGGTGTGTAGACTACCACATGCTGCCCTACTGTCGGTCTGGGGAGGGTGTAGACTACCACATGCTGCCCTACTGTCGGTCTGGGGAGGGTGTAGACTACCACATGCTGCCCTACTGTCGGCCTGGGGAGGGTGTAGACTACCACATGCTGCCCTACTGTCAGTCTGGGGAGGGTGTGTAGACTACCACATGCTGCCCTACTGTCGGTCTGGGGAGGGTGTAGACTACCACATGCTGCCCTACTGTCAGTCTGGGGAGGGTGTAGACTACCACATGCTGCCCTACTGTCAGTCTGGGGAGGGTGTAGACTACTACATGCTGCCCTACTGTCAGTCTGGGGAGGGTGTAGACTACTACATGCTGCCCTACTGTCAGTCTGAGGAGGGTGTAGACTACCACATGCTGCCCTACTGTCGGTCTGGGGAGGGTGTAGACTACTACATGCCTCCTCAGATACACGTGGAGTCGCCAGCCGCTTCTTTTCACCTGACAGCAAGGAGTTTCACTGGGGGAACGTAACGCGTGCGGAGGTTCACGCTATCTCCCTCAGATACCCTCCCTGCTGAACAGGCGCCCCGACCGACCAGTAGGAGTCGCTGTTTACTCAACCTCTAATGTCTTTAACTATGAATGAACACAACACTAACTTACCATCTTTAGATAATAAAGTACTCAACCTCTACTGTCTTTAACTATGAATGAACACAACACTCTAACTTACCATCTTTCATAAAGTCCTGCACATTAAGATTTGTAGATATGGCGTACATTAAAACCTTGGAAATTTTTCGTGCTAAGAGTAAAAGCCTACCAGTTTGTATTCAATGTCTCTTTCAACCAAGAGAAGGAAAGTATCATTTAAGAGGGTTATGAGGGTTTTGAGTAAAACATCAAACATTTGTTTTTTTCAAAATATTATATCTTGCAGCATATTTAAAGTATATTTTTTTCAATATTAAATATATTTATTTATTTATTTAAGAATTGTAAAGGATAGGCAAAAATAAGCATGTGCTTCAGCCTATTCCTTTTTTCGGTCATTGAGTTTGGATTTTGTGTGTGAGCTTACTTTGAATACAGTTGTGATTTTTCTTTTTGTAAGTCCACACTGTGTGTTTTTGATTTGTCTGTAAACAAAGACCGAAAGTAAACTATTCATTCATTCATTCATTCATTCATTCATTCATTCATTCATTCATTCATTCATTCATTCATTCATTCATTCATTCATTCATTCATTCATTCATTCATTCATTCATTCAGGTAATAAAGTACATTGTTCCTCTGAAAACATCAAATTGACTTTATGGTTGTTCATCTGAGGTAATTAACACGACACAAGGACTCAATGTACCCGGTGACATCACTGGTGCCCAGGGACGTGCACAGGACTTTAGAGGGGCAGGTGCTCAAAGGCTGAAAAGGGCACTGGGCCTGTGCTATTTTTAGGGGCCCTTTTTGGGGCGGGAGGGGCCTTTTTATGCTTTTTGGGGGGTTTTGGTGATCAAATATTGAATATTGAACTATAATAATCAGTGCAGGAGCTCACTTATCCTTGAAAGACACTTTTATCACTGACTTAAAAGGCCCATACATCTCCATAAATGTCCAGGGCGGAGGGAATAAGTGCTTACCCTACAGACCCCAAGTCTGTTAGGACAGCAGACTCGGTTGGCACTGCTCAAAACTTACCTTTTTAAAATAGCTTTTAAATGAATTATTATCTTTATTTCATTGTCTTATTTTTCTTTATTTCTATACATTTTACTTAAATATTTTATTATAATTTGTATCATTGTTTTATGTAGTTTTTTTTATCATTTTATTTGTTCTTTTTTATTGTCAACATGTTATTTATATTATTCAACTCAAACATGTTCCGGTGTGATGTCACAGTATGATGTCATTGTCACGAGTCGCAGTGTTAAACTGCCTACCGAGGTACGACGACGCTACCTGAAGACCAGCTGTAACTACCCGTTTATTCCTTCCCTAACCTTCTGTTTCTTGTGCCCCAGGACCTCGCTCCAGCGCCCTTCCACCCTGACGTCTCGAGCCCCAGCGTCCTTCCACCCTGACGTCTCGAGCCAAGCAAAGAGGACTCCTGCTCGCTCTCAAGCGCAAGACCTGTGCCCTCTCTCTCTCGCTGCTGACAGCTGCACTGGAGTGCACCTGTTCTCATTCTTCTCCCCCCCAAGAACATTATAACCTCCGTGTTGTTCACATTCCTGTTTCACATTCCTGTTATACTCTGCTTGGTTGGGAAGTATAATTAAAGAACCCTAAAACCGCTCCATTCTCTCCTCCTGTGTTTTGCTATTGGGCTCCGCAAGAACCCCATCCTCACAGTCATAATAGAACATTCTAGAACATTTGTGATGTCACAGTATGATATCATAATCAAACATTCTAGAACATTTGTGATGTCACAGTATGATGTCATAATCAAACATTCTAGAACATTTGTGATGTCACAGTATGATGTCATAATAGAACATTCTAGAACATTTGTGATGTCACAGTATGATGTCATAATCAAACATTCTAGAACATTTGTGATGTCACAGTATGATGTCATAATAGAACATTCTAGAACATTTGTGTACAGTATAATTATATTCAACAATTTCGCAGTAATACGCCACGATGCGTCTACACTGCCGGAAATTCTAAAGAAGAAGAAGATCTCATATCTCAGAAGACCAAGTGAAGATCTCACTTGTTGTTTCCGGCTACTTGTCTGTACGCTTGTATATATTCTGTAGATACAATTTAAAATCCCCACATGGAAAAGGAAACAATGTCCTGTACAATCCTTAATGAGCTGCCTCTGGAGGGAAGGTTCTGTGATGTGGTTATTAAAGTCAACAGCACTGAGTTGAATGCCCACAAGGCCCTCCTGTGTGACTGCAGTGACTATTTCAGGTAAGTTTAGCTTGGTTCAGGTTAACTTGGTTCTGGTTAGCTTGGTTCAGGTTAGCTTGGTTCAGGTTAGCTTGGTTAGTAAACAGATACCATACTGTACTTTTACTGTAAACAGGTAAAAATATACTATACTGTACTTCTACTGTAAAAATATACTATACTGTACTTATACTGTAAACAGATACTATACTGCACTTCTACTGTAAACAGATACTATACTGTACTTCTACTGTAAAAAGATACTATACTGTACTTCTACTGTAAACCGATACTATACTGTACTTCTACTGTAAACAGATACTACACTGTACTTCTACTGTAAACAGATACTATACTGTACTTCTACTGTAAACATATACTGTACTTCTACTGTAAACAGATACTATGCTGTACTTCTACTGTAAACAGATACTACACTGTACTTCTACTGTAAACATATACTATACTGTACTTCTACTGTAAACAGATACTATACTGTACTTCTACTGTAAATAGATACTATACTGTACTTCTACTGTAAACAGATACTATACTGTACCTCTACTGTAAAAATATACTATACTTCTACTGTGCTAAGACCCTATACTTCTACAGTGAAAATATATTACTACTAGGGCTGTCCCCGACTAAGGATTTGGATAGTCGACTATGATTGGCCAAAATGTGCCGTTAGTCGACTATTAGTCGACTAAAAAAAAGAAAAGAAAAAAAGTATAATATATATATATATATTTTTTTATCATTCCATTTGGGCTGTGGGGGGTGCTTAATGAATGAAGGAGTCGACTGAAGGCTTCTTGTTCTCTGCAAAAGCATGCATTTGGTCCACTGATGGATACATCTTGATATTTGTCTAGTCTAGTGTGTTCATTAGATGGGTGAAATCCTCTTTCAGTGCCTCTGTGCCTGTTTTCTTAGGCTATGGTTAGACTAGTGTATTCCTGGCGTTTTTGTATACGTTTTTGACGACGTTTGATGTCCTATCTACACAGAAATGCGTTTTTTGGCGTTTTTTTGTGGATACGGCTGAAACGCAAAAATGGGTTTGCGTTTGGAGATACGCAAAAAAAACGAATCGACAACAGCGTGTAGTCAGCACGCTAGCCGTTGTTGCGAAAACGCCCATGCGCAGTAGATACCATCGCGTGCCCTTCCGGTGACAACAGTGTGTGTGTTTGGGACATAGCTGCTCCGTGTCCCAAATAGCTTCAGCTACCATGTGTTGTCAAGTTATTGTTATAAGGACCCCAGTCCAAGCTACAACAGTCTGCATTCCCTTAACAATTGTTTGTATTGAGCCGTATTGTATTGTACCCATATGCAATATGTTAAATAAAGTTTACATCCATTCATTCTGCTAGCATTACCGATTGCATGAGCAGCTGGCTAACGTGAGCTATCAGGATTCAGACCCTGTTAGCTCAGAGCTCCTCTTTCAACTTAACAAACATTAAACAAAATGGCCCAGTCATCTATTCACCTTTGTTTAATACACACAGCGTTGTCTCTAATGTTATCTAACTACTGATAGCTCGCGATATCATCAGTTTTGGTGCTGGCTAAGTAGCGTGAGCTAACGTTAGCTTCTAGCCACAATGCTATATTGTTATAATGGCATACTCCATTGACGTTAGCATGCAGCTAACAATGCTACCGATCGTTTTTTAGACTAAACTATCCGCTCTTGGTGGTCACTTGTGTTGGTGTTAGTTTTGTTTCATCAACAAATGACAGGCAGAACACACAGTGAATGTATCCGTTTTGTTTATTGCACTTTTATTAGGCTTTGCTGAAAAAGAATTGCTGCATTGAGTAAATAGGCAAGATGGTGGCGCGGCATAGGCGCCTGCCTTATTGACATTAATTTTCTTTGCTGGAGCTTCCAGGAAGTGTATTGGCACATTCGTTCTGATTGGTTGAAATTGCCTTCATGTTTGCCACCTACTGCCACCTACTGCTTTGGCAGTGTACTACATCAGTGTGCTCGGGTGACAAAACGAAAAAAAAAACGAAAGTGTGACTCGAGGCGCACGACGTCGCGGCGATACGCGGCGATACGCATATGAAAACAATATGAAGATGATACGAAAGGTGTAACCGCAGTCTTAGGCAGTTGGCCTCTGGTATGCGTGCCATTAGCGTTAGCCACGCTTCTAAGAGGTTGGCAGTCGACTACGGCTCCTTTCGACCGATTAGTCGACTATTCGACTAATAGGGGTCAGCCCTAATTACTACACAGGACAGAATGTTGCTTACTGTTTACTCATCAGATATCTCTATACTCTGCGTCCCACAGAGCCCTCTTCACTCGCTGGAGCGACTCAGAGAAAGCCGTCTACAGTATCCCTGGGGTGTCCCCGGGTATGATGCAGCTCATCATAGAGTACTCCTACACACGCTTTGTGCTGGTGACAGCAGAGAACGTGAAAGAGCTTCTGGTGGCTGCAGACCAGCTTCGCGTCACTGGCATAGTAGGAGCGTGCTCTGACTTCCTAGAAGGCCAGCTTTCAAAACTGTGTCGGCATCTGGAGGTTCACGGACATCTACTGCTGCCCTGACCTGAGGCGCAAGGCCCATCTCTTCATCGTGTGCCACTTTGAGGAGATGTTGCACGTCTCACAGGAGTTTGTGGAGCTGTCCCCGCAGCAACTGGTGGACATCATCGAGAGGGATGACCTGAACGTGAAGAGCGAGGAGGCGGTGTTCGAGGCCGTCCTCCGTTGGATCGACCACTCCCGTGAGGAGCGTAAAACACACATCCCTTTGCTGCTGCCCAAGGTAACTAATTGTATTACGGATACACAAACATGGTTGCTAGTGCCTGAGCCACATTATTATTTTTAATTAAATTTTTATTATTTTACTTTTTCTTGTTTGTCTGTCTCTTGTCAAGTTCATTATGATTCATGTTACTGTTATTATTGTTGTCGTCGCTGTTGTCATTATTATTATTATTATTATTATTATTATTATTATTATTATTATTATTATTATTACTATTATTATTATTATTATTATTATTATTATTATTATTATTATTATTATTATTATTGTACTGTTATGTTCTGTGTTATGTATGAAAATAAAATAAAAACATTTATAAAATATAATAATAATAATAATTGTATTACTGTGCATTACATTAAAACAACACTAGGTTCCCTAGTACAGTGGTTCTCAAACATTTGGGTCCAAACTGTTCCCTAGCAACAGAAACCGTCTACAACCGATGTCTAAGTTGTACCCGCTGTCTGCTTGTCTCTTCCCAGGTTCGCATGGGCTTGATGAGGCCTGACTACTTCAGGAGCAACGTCCAGAACAACCCTGTGGTGAGGGACAGCCACGACTGCAGGCCCCTCATCCTCAGCGTCCTGAACCCCCCTGGCTCCGACAGGCTCCCAAACCCCCTGACCCGCCCACGCCGGCCCCAGGAGGTCCTATTGGCCATCGGAGGCCGGGGTGG
>NC_140175.1:504153-506653 GCF_963971535.1 Notolepis coatsorum | reverse complement strand
TACTGTACTTCTACTGTAAACCGATACTATACTGTACTTCTACTGTAAACAGATACTACACTGTACTTCTACTGTAAACAGATACTATACTGTACTTCTACTGTAAACATATACTGTACTTCTACTGTAAACAGATACTATGCTGTACTTCTACTGTAAACAGATACTACACTGTACTTCTACTGTAAACATATACTATACTGTACTTCTACTGTAAACAGATACTATACTGTACTTCTACTGTAAATAGATACTATACTGTACTTCTACTGTAAACAGATACTATACTGTACCTCTACTGTAAAAATATACTATACTTCTACTGTGCTAAGACCCTATACTTCTACAGTGAAAATATATTACTACTAGGGCTGTCCCCGACTAAGGATTTGGATAGTCGACTATGATTGGCCAAAATGTGCCGTTAGTCGACTATTAGTCGACTAAAAAAAAGAAAAGAAAAAAAGTATAATATATATATATATATTTTTTTATCATTCTATTTGGGCTGTGGGGGGTGCTTAATGAATGAAGGAGTCGACTGAAGGCTTCTTGTTCTCTGCAAAAGCATGCATTTGGTCCACTGATGGATACATCTTGATATTTGTCTAGTCTAGTGTGTTCATTAGATGGGTGAAATCCTCTTTCAGTGCCTCTGTGCCTGTTTTCTTAGGCTATGGTTAGACTAGTGTATTCCTGGCGTTTTTTTATACGTTTTTGACAACGTTTGATGTCCTATCAACACAGAAATGCGTTTTTTGGCGTTTTTTTGTGGATACGGCTGAAACGCAAAAATGGGTTTGCGTTTGGAGATACGCAAAAAAAACGAATCGACAACAGCGTGTAGTCAGCACGCTAGCCGTTGTTGCGAAAACGCCCATGCGCAGTAGATACCATCGCGTGCCCTTCCGGTGACAACAGTGTGTGTGTTTGGGACATAGCTGCTCCGTGTCCCAAATAGCTTCAGCTACCATGTGTTGTCAAGTTATTGTTATAAGGACCCCAGTCCAGGCTACAACAGTCTGCATTCCCTTAACAATTGTTTGTATTGAGCCGTATTGTATTGTACCCATACCCATATGCAATATGTTAAATAAAGTTTACATCCATTCATTCTGCTAGCATTACCGATTGCATGAGCAGCTGGCTAACGTGAGCTATCAGGATTCAGACCCTGTTAGCTCAGAGCTCCTCTTTCAACTTAACAAACATTAAACAAAATGGCCCAGTCATCTATTCACCTTTGTTTAATACACACAGTGTTGTCTCTAATGTTATCTAACTACTGATAGCTCGCGATATCATCAGTTTTGGTGCTGGCTAAGTAGCGTGAGCTAACGTTAGCTTCTAGCCACAATGCTATATTGTTATAATGGCATACTCCATTGACGTTAGCATGCAGCTAACAATGCTACCGATCGTTTTTTAGACTAAACTATCCGCTCTTGGTGGTCACTTGTGTTGGTGTTAGTTTTGTTTCATCAACAAATGACAGGCAGAACACACAGTGAATGTATCCGTTTTGTTTATTGCACTTTTATTAGGCTTTGCTGAAAAAGAATTGCTGCATTGAGTAAATAGGCAAGATGGTGGCGCGGCATAGGCGCCTGCCTTATTGACATTAATTTTCTTTGCTGGAGCTTCCAGGAAGTGTATTGGCACATTCGTTCTGATTGGTTGAAATTGCCTTCATGTTTGCCACCTACTGCCACCTACTGCTTTGGCAGTGTACTACATCAGTGTGCTCGGGTGACAAAACGGAAAAAAAAACGAAAGTGTGACTCGAGGCGCACGGCGTCGCGGCGATACGCGGCGATACGCATATGAAAACAATACGAAGATGATACGAAAGGTGTAACCGCAGTCTTAGGCAGTTGGCCTCTGGTATGTGTGCCATTAGCGTTAGCCACGCTTCTAAGAGGTTGGCAGTCCCAGTCATCTATTCACCTTTGTTTAATACACACAGCGTTGTCTCTAATGTTATCTAACTACTGATAGCTCGCGATATCATCAGTTTTGGTGCTGGCTAAGTAGCGCGAGCTAACGTTAGCTTCTAGCCACAATGCTATATTGTTATAATGGCATACTCCATTGACGTTAGCATGCAGCTAACAATGCTACCGATCGTTTTTTAGACTAAACTATCCGCTCTTGGTGGTCACTTGTGTTGGTGTTAGTTTTGTTTCATCAACAAATGACAGGCAGAACACACAGTGAATGTATCCGTTTTGTTTATTGCACTTTTATTAGGCTTTGCTGAAAAAGAATTGCTGCATTGAGTAAATAGGCAAGATGGTGGCGCGGCATAGGCGCCTGCCTTATTGACATTAATTTTCTTTGCTGGAGCTTCCAGGAAGTGTATTGGCACATTCGTTCTGATTGGTTGAAATTGCCTTCATGTTTGCCACCTACTGCCACCTACTGCTTTGGCAGTGTACTACATCAGTGTGCTCGGGTGACAAAACGAAAAAAAAAACGAAAGTGTGACTCGAGGCGCACG
>NC_140175.1:491653-499153 GCF_963971535.1 Notolepis coatsorum | reverse complement strand
TTTAACTATGAATGAACACAACACTCTAACTCACCATCTTTAGATAATAAAGTACTCAACCTCTACTGTCTTTAACTATGAATGAACACAACACTCTAACTTACCATCTTTAGATAATAAAGTACTCAACCTCTACTGTCTTTAACTATGAATGAACACAACACTCTAACTTACCATCTTTAGATAATAAAGTACTCAACCTCTACTGTCTTTAACTATGAATGAACACAACACTCTAACTTACCATCTTTAGATAATAAAGTACTCAACCTCGAATGTCTTTAACTATGAATGAACACAACACTCTAACTTACCATCTTTAGATAATAAAGTACTCAACCTCTACTGTCTTTAACTATGAATGAACACAACACTCTAATTTACCATCTTTAGATAATAAAGTACTCAACCTCTACTGTCTTTAACTATGAATGAACACAACACTCTAACTCACCATCTTTAGATAATAAAGTACTCAACCTCTAATGTCTTTAACTATGAATGAACACAACACTCTAACTTACCATCTTTAGATAATAAAGTACTCAACCTCTACTGTCTTTAACTATGAATGAACACAACATTCTAACTTACCATCTTTAGATAATAAAGTACTCAACCTCTACTGTCTTTAACTATGAATGAACACAACACTCTAACTTACCATCTTTAGATAATAAAGTACTCAACCTCTACTGTCTTTAACTATGAATGAACACAACACTCTAACTTACCATCTTTAGATAATAAAGTACTCAACCTCTACTGTCTTTAACTATGAATGAACACAACATTCTAACTTACCATCTTTAGATAATAAAGTACTCAACCTCTACTGTCTTTAACTATGAATGAACACAACACTCTAACTTACCATCTTTAGATAATAAAGTACTCAACCTCTACTGTCTTTAACTATGAATGAACACAACACTCTAACTTACCATCTTTAGATAATAAAGTACTCAACCTCTACTGTCTTTAACTATGAATGAACACAACACTCTAACTCACCATCTTTAGATAATAAAGTACTCAACCTCTAATGTCTTTAACTATGAATGAACACAACACTCTAACTTACCATCTTTAGATAATAAAGTACTCAACCTCTACTGTCTTTAACTATGAATGAACACAACACTCTAACTCACCATCTTTAGATAATAAAGTACTCAACCTCTACTGTCTTTAACTATGAATGAACACAACACTCTAACTTACCATCTTTAGATAATAAAGTACTCAACCTCTACTGTCTTTAACTATGAATGAACACAACACTCTAACTTACCATCTTTAGATAATAAAGTACTCAACCTCTACTGTCTTTAACTATGAATGAACACAACACTCTAACTTACCATCTTTAGATAATAAAGTACTCAACCTCGAATGTCTTTAACTATGAATGAACACAACACTCTAACTTACCATCTTTAGATAATAAAGTACTCAACCTCTACTGTCTTTAACTATGAATGAACACAACACTCTAATTTACCATCTTTAGATAATAAAGTACTCAACCTCTACTGTCTTTAACTATGAATGAACACAACACTCTAACTCACCATCTTTAGATAATAAAGTACTCAACCTCTAATGTCTTTAACTATGAATGAACACAACACTCTAACTTACCATCTTTAGATAATAAAGTACTCAACCTCTACTGTCTTTAACTATGAATGAACACAACATTCTAACTTACCATCTTTAGATAATAAAGTACTCAACCTCTACTGTCTTTAACTATGAATGAACACAACACTCTAACTTACCATCTTTAGATAATAAAGTACTCAACCTCTACTGTCTTTAACTATGAATGAACACAACACTCTAACTTACCATCTTTAGATAATAAAGTACTCAACCTCTACTGTCTTTAACTATGAATGAACACAACATTCTAACTTACCATCTTTAGATAATAAAGTACTCAACCTCTACTGTCTTTAACTATGAATGAACACAACACTCTAACTTACCATCTTTAGATAATAAAGTACTCAACCTCTACTGTCTTTAACTATGAATGAACACAACACTCTAACTTACCATCTTTAGATAATAAAGTACTCAACCTCTACTGTCTTTAACTATGAATGAACACAACACTCTAACTCACCATCTTTAGATAATAAAGTACTCAACCTCTACTGTCTTTAACTATGAATGAACACAACACTCTAACTTACCATCTTTAGATAATAAAGTACTCAACCTCTACTGTCTTTAACTATGAATGAACACAACACTCTAACTTACCATCTTTAGATAATAAAGTACTCAACCTCTACTGTCTTTAACTATGAATGAACACAACACTCTAACTTACCATCTTTAGATAATAAAGTACTCAACCTCTACTGTCTTTAACTATGAATGAACACAACACTCTAACTTACCATCTTTAGATAATAAAGTACTCAACCTCGAATGTCTTTAACTATGAATGAACACAACACTCTAACTTACCATCTTTAGATAATAAAGTACTCAACCTCTACTGTCTTTAACTATGAATGAACACAACACTCTAACTTACCATCTTTAGATAATAAAGTACTCAACCTCTACTGTCTTTAACTATGAATGAACACAACACTCTAACTTACCATCTTTAGATAATAAAGTACTCAACCTCTACTGTCTTTAACTATGAATGAACACAACATTCTAACTTACCATCTTTAGATAATAAAGTACTCAACCTCTACTGTCTTTAACTATGAATGAACACAATACTCTAACTTACCATATTTAGATAATAAAGTACTCAACCTCTAATGTCTTTAACTATGAATGAACACAACACTCTAACTTACCATCTTTAGATAATAAAGTACTCAACCTCTACTGTCTTTAACTATGAATGAACACAACACTCTAACTTACCATCTTTAGATAATAAAGTACTCAACCTCTAATGTCTTTAACTATGAATGAACACAACACTCTAACTTACCATCTTTAGATAATAAAGTACTCAACCTCTAATGTCTTTAATTATGAATGAACACAACACTCTAACTTACCATCTTTAGATAATAAAGTACTCAACCTCTAATGTCTTTAACTATGAATGAACACAACACTCTAACTTACCATCTTTCATAAAGTCCTGCACATTAAGATTTGTAGATATGGTGTACATAAAAACCTTGGAAATAATTTTTCGTGCTAAGAGTAAATGCCTACCAGTTTGTATTCAATGTCTCTTTCAACCAAGAGAAGGAAAGTATCATTTAAGAGGGTTATGTATTCTTAAAACATGTAAAAAAGTAAGAACTAATGTAAAAGCTAGATGTGTTTCAATTTTGGGAGTTAAACTATGGAATAGCCTTAGTGACGGGTTGAAGTTGTGTACTTCTCAGGGGACATTTAAAAAAGCATACAATTTTGAGTAAAACATCAAACATTTGTTTTTTTCAAAATATTATATCTTGCAGCATATTTAAAGTATATTTTTTTCAATATTAAATATATTTATTTATTTATTTAAGAATTGTAAGCATGTGCTTCAGCCTATTCCTTTTTTCGGTCATTGAGTTTGGATTTTGTGTGTGAGCTTACTTTGAATACAGTTGTGATTTTTCTTTTTGTAAGTCCACACTGTGTGTTTTTGATTTGTCTGTAAACAAAGACCGAAAGTAAACTATTCATTCATTCATTCATTCATTCATTCATTCATTCATTCATTCATTCATTCATTCATTCATTCATTCATCCATTCATTCATTCATTCATTCATTCATTCATTCATTCATTCATTCATTCATTCATTCAGGTAATAAAGTACATTGTTCCTCTGAAAACATCAAATTGACTTTATGGTTGTTCGTCTGAGGTAATTAACACGACACAAGGACTCAATGTACCCGGTGACATCACTGGTGCCCAGGGACGTGCACAGGACTTTAGAGGGGCAGGTGCTCAAAGGCTGAAAAGGGCACTGGGCCTGTGCTATTTTTAGGGGCCCTTTTTGGGGCGGGAGGGGCCTTTTTATGCTTTTTGGGGGGTTTTGGTGATCAAATATTGAATATTGAACTATAATAATCAGTGCAGGAGCTCACTTATCCTTGAAAGACACTTTTATCACTGACTTAAAAGGCCCATACATCTCCATAAATGTCCAGGGCGGAGGGAATAAGTGCTTACCCTACAGACCCCAAGTCTGTTAGGACAGCAGACTCGGTTGGCACTGCTCAAAACTTAGCTTTTTAAAATAGCTTTTAAATGAATTATTATCTTTATTTCATTGTCTTATTTTTCTTTATTTCTATACATTTTACTTAAATATTTTATTATAATTTGTATCATTGTTTTATGTAGTTTTTTTATCATTTTATTTGTTCTTTTTTAATGTCAACATGTTATTTATATTATTCAACTCAAACATGTTCCGGTGTGATGTCACAGTATGATGTCATTGTCACGAGCAATCAGCGCGGCTGCAAGAGATCACCTCATCAAGCGTTCCCTACTTCAACTCGCAGATCCCGTCATCCGACGTCGCAGTGTTAAACTGCCTACCGAGGTACGACGACGCTACCTGAAGACCAGCTGTAACTACCTCTGTTTATTCCTTCCCTAACCTTCTGTTTCTTGTGCCCCAGGACCTCGCTCCAGCGTCCTTCCACCCTGACGTCTCGAGCCCCAGCGTCCTTCCACCCTGACGTCTCGAGCCAAGCAAAGAGGACTCCTGCTCGCTCTCAAGCGCAAGACCTGTGTCCTCTCTCTCTCGCTGCTGACAGCTGCACTGAAGTGCACCTGTTCTCATTCTTCTCCCCCCCAAGAACATTATAACCTCCGTGTTGTTCACATTCCTGTTTCACATTCCTGTTATACTCTGCTTGGTTGGGAAGTATAATTAAAGAACCCTAAAACCGCTCCATTCTCTCCTCCTGTGTTTTGCTATTGGGCTCCGCAAGAACCCCATCCTCACAGTCATAATAGAACATTCTAGAACATTTGTGATGTCACAGTATGTTGTCATAATCAAACATTCTAGAACATTTGTGATGTCACAGTATGTTGTCATAATCAAACATTCTAGAACATTTGTGATGTCACAGTATGTTGTCATAATCAAACATTCTAGAACATTTGTGATGTCACAGTATGATGTCATAATCAAACATTCTAGAACATTTGTGATGTCACAGTATGACATCATAATCAAACATTCTAGAACATTTGTGATGTCACAGTATGATGTCATAATCAAACATTCTAGAACATTTGTGATGTCACAGTATGATGTCATAATAGAACATTCTAGAACATTTGCGTACAGTATATATTCAACAATTCTCTCAGTAATACGCCACGATGCGTCTACACTGCCGGAAATTCTAAAGAAGAAGAAGATCTCATATCTCAGAAGACCAAGTGAAGATCTCACTTGTTGTTTCCGGCTACTTGTCTGTACGCTTGAATATATTCTGTAGATACAATTTAAAATCCCCACATGGAAAAGGAAACAATGTCCTGTACAATCCTTAATGAGCTGCCTCTGGAGGGAAGGTTCTGTGATGTGGTTATTAAAGTCAACAGCACTAAGTTGAATGCCCACAAGGCCCTCCTGTGTGACTGCAGTGACTATTTCAGGTAAGTTTAGCTTGGTTCAGGTTAGCTTGGTTCAGGTTAGCTTGGTTCAGGTTAGCTTGGTTAGTAAACAGATACCATACTGTACTTTTACTGTAAACAGGTAAAAATATACTATACTGTACTTCTACTGTAAAAATATACTATACTGTACTTCTACTGTAAACAGATACTATACTGTACTTCTACTGTAAACAGATATTATACTGTACTTCTACTGTAAACAGATACTATACTGTACTTATAATGTAAAAATATACTATACTGTACTTATACTGTAAACAGATACTATACTGTACTTCTACTGTAAAAAGATACTATACTGCACTTCTACTGTAAACATATACTATACTGTACTTCTAATGTAAAAATATACTATACTGTACTTCTACTGTAAACATATACTGTACTTCTACTGTAAACCTACACTATACTGTAATTCTACTGTAAACAGATACTAAACTGCACTTCTACTGTAAACAGATACTATACTGTACTTCTACTGTAAAAATATACTATACTGTACTTATACTGTAAACAGATACTATACTGTACTTATACTGTAAACAGATACTGTAACTGAGGGGTACAATTCCCTGACTGTATTGTTAGATATGATATTTAATACCACTACCTCTTGTACTTTAACTTCTGGCCATCCAGTACATGATATAAGTATGATGAACACTTTCCCACCTGATGAAACGAATCCACACAAATGTACCAAATCGAATATTTTATATAGCAAAAGGTATATACAACGTTCACTTAATTACATTTATGATTTGAAATATGAAACATGCACTTTTATGGCAAATGAGTATTCGTAGGTAAATCAACATTGAATGTCCAATCTCTGGTTACGCAGGGAGTAAGTATACAACCTGGAATATTTAGGAAACGATAGCGATGGTACTTAAATGATTATAGCTGGATACACTAAGGGGGGGGGGGGTGTCCCGCTGGTTGTAAGACAGTAGGAGGGGGGGGTTAGAGAAGCCGCTGGCGGTATCCCATCTGGCCGACGGTGTCTTGGGAGAATCCAAAGTCTTGGACACGGTGCCCACAGAACCTCGGTCCGCAGACGAATACAGCTGGACCCTCTGTGGACGGTAGCTGCCGGTCCACAACGGAGAGACGTGAGGCGACCTCACTGGTGTAGAGCGCCGTCTCACCTGGAGTCCTCTCCGGGGGGTAGTTCCAACACTCCGCAGTGTTGGCCTTTATCCATGGAATAATCAAAGCACCCAAAGCATAATCCAAGCCGTGGAAGGCTCGCCGTCGTCCGGGTAGAGTAATCCAATATACAGGTCCAGTCGCTCTTGGCCCGGAGCTCCTCGGATGCAAGCACCACTAGGGGTCTGCTCAGCCTGGTTAAGCGTCCAGATAACGTCAGGAACGATGGGGGTACTGATAACTTTAGAACTCTAACCGAACGATGCACCATACATAAATAGACTATTATTAGCTTAATAGAATACGTCCAACTCGACGGTATAGTGCCAAACTATGACTATTCAACTATTAATCTACACGATATCTCAATGCCTATTCTGGGCCAAGTAGGCCTTACTACACCACACGTGCGTCGTGGGGAGGCTTTTGCGTCTGTCACTCTGTTGGAGGGTAAAGAACTGGACTAAAAGAAAGTTCTACTTTACTTGCGCCATATATATATGCGCTATGAACAAATAGTACCATTCGTATTTCGCCCGACATATTCCTGCGCGGAACCGGGGCTTGCCACGACATGTTAGGCGGCACGATTGAACTTGGACCTAGGGGTATGGCAACCTGGCGCCAGGTTCTCGTCCAATGGTAGAATGAAACTATTATGGGCTGTTTAGTAGACTAAAGGGATATTCAGTGCATATTGTACAAGGA
>NC_140175.1:484153-486653 GCF_963971535.1 Notolepis coatsorum | reverse complement strand
AAACCTTGGAAATAATTTTTCGTGCTAAGAGTAAAAGCCTACCAGTTTGTATTCAATGTCTCTTTCAACCAAGAGAAGGAAAGTATCATTTAAGAGGGTTATGTATTCTTAAAACATGTAAAAAAGTAAGAACTAATGTAAAAGCTAGATGTGTTTAAATTTTGGGAGTTAAACTATGGAATAGCCTTAGTGACGGGTTGAAGTTGTGTACTTCTCAGGGGACATTTAAAAAAGCATACAATTTTGAGTAAAACATCAAACATTTGTTTTTTTCAAAATATTATATCTTGCAGCATATTTAAAGTATATTTTTTTCAATATTAAATATATTTATTTATTTATTTAAGAATTGTAAAGGATAGGCAAAAATAAGCATGTGCTTCAGCCTATTCCTTTTTTTGGTCATTGAGTTTGGATTTTGTGTGTGAGCTTACTTTGAATACAGTTGTGATTTTTCTTTTTGTAAGTCCACACTGTGTGTTTTTGATTTGTCTGTAAACAAAGACCGAAAGTAAACTATTCATTCATTCATTCATTCATTCATTCATTCATTCATTCATTCATTCATTCATTCATTCATTCAGGTAATAAAGTACATTGTTCCTCTGAAAACATCAAATTGACTTTATGGTTGTTCGTCTGAGGTAATTAACACGACACAAGGACTCAATGTACCCGGTGACATCACTGGTGCCCAGGGACGTGCACAGGACTTTAGAGGGGCAGGTGCTCAAAGGCTGAAAAGGGCACTGGGCCTGTGCTATTTTTAGGGGCCCTTTTTGGGGCGGGAGGGGCCTTTTTATGCTTTTTGGGGGGTTTTGGTGATCAAATATTGAATATTGAACTATAATAATCAGTGCAGGAGCTCACTTATCCTTGAAAGACACTTTTATCACTGACTTAAAAGGCCCATACATCTCCATAAATGTCCAGGGCGGAGGGAATAAGTGCTTACCCTACAGACCCCAAGTCTGTTAGGACAGCAGACTCGGTTGGCACTGCTCAAAACTTACCTTTTTAAAATAGCTTTTAAATGAATTATTATCTTTATTTCATTGTCTTATTTTTCTTTATTTCTATACATTTTACTTAAATATTTTATTATAATTTGTATCATTGTTTTATGTAGTTTTTTTATCATTTTATTTGTTCTTTTTTAATGTCAACATGTTATTTATATTATTCAACTCAAACATGTTCCGGTGTGATGTCACAGTATGATGTCATTGTCACGAGCAATCAGCGCGGCTGCAAGAGATCACCTCATCAAGCGTTCCCTACTTCAACTGGCAGATCCCGTCATCCGACGTCGCAGTGTTAAACTGCCTACCGAGGTACGACGATGCTACCTGAAGACCAGCTGTAACTACCCCTGTTTATTCTTTCCCTAACCTTCTGTTTCTTGTGCCCCAGGACCTCGCTCCAGCGTCCTTCCACCCTGACGTCTCGAGCCCCAGCGTCCTTCCACCCTGACGTCTCGAGCCAAGCAAAGAGGACTCCTGCTCGCTCTCAAGCGCAAGACCTGTGTCCTCTCTCTCTCTCGCTGCTGACAGCTGCACTGAAGTGCACCTGTTCTCATTCTTCTCCCCCCCCAAGAACATTATAACCTCCGTGTTGTTCACATTCCTGTTTCACATTCCTGTTATACTCTGCTTGGTTGGGAAGTATAATTAAAGAACCCTAAAACCGCTCCATTCTCTCCTCCTGTGTTTTGCTATTGGGCTCCGCAAGAACCCCATCCTCACAGTCATAATAGAACATTCTAGAACATTTGTGATGTCACAGTATGTTGTCATAATCAAACATTCTAGAACATTTGTGATGTCACAGTATGATGTCATATTCAAACATTCTAGAACATTTGTGATGTCACAGTATGATGTCATAATCAAACATTCTAGAACATTTGTGATGTCACAGTATGATGTCATAATAGAACATTCTAGAACATTTGTGATGTCACAGTATGATGTCATAATCAAACATTCTAGAACATTTGTGATGTCACAGTATGATGTCATAATAGAACATTCTAGAACATTTGTGCACAGTATATATTCAACAATTCTCGCAGTAATACGCCACGATGCGTCTACACTTCCGGAAATTCTAAAGAAGAAGAAGAAGATCTCATATCTCAGAAGACCAAGTGAAGATCTCACTTGTTGTTTCCGGCTACTTGTCTGTACGCTTGAATATATTCTGTAGATACAATTTAAAATCCCCACATGGAAAAGGAAACAATGTCCTGTACAATCCTTAATGAGCTGCCTCTGGAGGGAAGGTTCTGTGATGTGGTTATTAAAGTCAACAGCACTGAGTTGAATGCCCACAAGGCCCTCCTGTGTGACTGCAGTGACTATTTCAGGTAAGTTTAGCTTGGTTCAGGTTAACTTGGTTCTGGTTAGCTTGGTTCAGGTTAGCTTGGTTCAGGTTAGCTTGGTTAGTAAACAGATACCATACTGTACTTTTACTGTAAACAGGTAAACATATACTATAC
>NC_140175.1:471803-479303 GCF_963971535.1 Notolepis coatsorum | reverse complement strand
CAACAGAGGAGCTTTATAGACTCAGGTTAATGATTCTCTCTCTGTCTCTCTCTCTCTGTCTCTCTCTCTCTCTCTCTCTCTCTCTCTCTCTCTCTCTCTCTCTCTCTCTCAGGTTCTGTCCTCCTCTGTTTCCTCCGCCTCACGTCACTGTGTTTCTCGTCGACCGGCTCAGTCTCTACATCGTATTGGAGGAGTGGTCGCCCGTCCAGCCAGCCAGCCAGCCAGCGTCACATCAGCCACACCTACAGAGAGAGAGAGAGAGAGAGAGAGAGATTCCTTTATTGAGAGAGAGAGAGAGAGAGAGACTTGAGACTTGAGCATGGTGACTGATCAACAACTAAAAAGAACCTTGACAAAATACAGACTGAGTGAGCACAGCCTCGCTGTTGAAAAGGGGAGGCACAGGAAAACCTGGCTCCCTGCAGAGCAAAGGCTGTGCTGTCATTGCATCCTCAGTGAGCCTGAAACTGAGTTGCACTTCCTCACCAAATGTGAAAAATATAAATATATTAGAGAAACGCATTTTAAAACATTTGAACTAATAACAAAAGGTTGTCTTGCACTACCAGATACAGGAAAACTACCAGTCCTACTAGGGGAGGACTCAACAAGCTGTGAGCTAGCAGCAGCCTATGTTGCTGCCTGCCACAGACTGAGGGAGAGTGAGTGACAGTCACCTGACATGTTTATGCCGTAATATTTTATGTTCTATTTTATGATGAAAATGTTTGTATATACTATGACATTAATAGAGAGAGAGAGAGAGAGAGAGAGAGACAGAGAGACAGAGAGAGAGAGAGAGACAGAGAGAGAGAGAGAGAGAGAGAGAGAGAGAGAGACGCTTCAGGATCACAGGATCTCACTACGCTTCAGGATCACAGATCTCTCTACGCTTCAGGATCACAGATCTCTCTACGCTTCAGGATCACAGATCTCACTACGCTTCAGGATCACAGATCTCACTACGCTTCAGGATCACAGATCTCACTACGCTTCAGGATCACAGGATCTCACTACGCTTCAGGATCACAGGATCTCTCTACGCTTCAGGATCACAGGATCTCTCTACGCTTCAGGATCACAGATCTCTCTACGCTTCAGGATCACAGATCTCACTACGCTCCAGGATCACAGATCTCACTACGCTTCAGGATCACAGATCTCACTACGCTTCAGGATCACAGGATCTCACTACGCTTCAGGATCACAGGATCTCTCTACGCTTCAGGATCACAGATCTCTCTACGCTTCAGGATCACAGATCTCACTACGCTTCAGGATCACAGATCTCACTACGCTTCAGGATCACAGATCTCACTACGCTTCAGGATCACAGGATCTCTCTACGCTTCAGGATCACAGATCTCTCTACGCTTCAGGATCACAGGATCTCTCTACGCTTCAGGATCACAGATCTCTCTACGCTTCAGGATCACAGGATCTCACTACGCTTCAGGATCACAGATCTCACTACGCTTCAGGATCACAGATCTCACTACGCTTCAGGATCACAGGATCTCTCTACGCTTCAGGATCACAGATCTCACTACGCTTCAGGATCACAGGATCTCACTACGCTTCAGGATCACAGATCTCACTACGCTTCAGGATCACAGATCTCACTACGCTTCAGGATCACAGGATCTCTCTACGCTTCAGGATCACAGGATCTCACTACGCTTCAGGATCACAGATCTCACTACGCTTCAGGATCACAGATCTCACTACGCTTCAGGATCACAGATCTCACTACGCTTCAGGATCACAGATCTCACTACGCTTCAGGATCACAGATCTCTCTACGCTTCAGGATCACAGATCTCACTACGCTTCAGGATCACAGATCTCACTACGCTTCAGGATCACAGATCTCACTACGCTTCAGGATCACAGGATCTCTCTACGCTTCAGGATCACAGATCTCTCTACGCTTCAGGATCACAGATCTCACTACGCTTCAGGATCACAGATCTCACTACGCTTCAGGATCACAGATCTCACTACACTTCAGGATCACAGATCTCTCTACGCTTCAGGATCACAGATCTCACTACGCTTCAGGATCACAGATCTCACTACGCTTCAGGATCACAGATCTCTCTACGCTTCAGGATCACAGATCTCACTACGCTTCAGGATCACAGGATCTCACTACGCTTCAGGATCACAGGATCTCACTACGCTTCAGGATCACAGGATCTCTCTACGCTTCAGGATCACAGATCTCACTACGCTCCAGGATCACAGGATCTCACTACGCTTCAGGATCACAGATCTCACTACGCTTCAGGATCACAGATCTCACTACGCTTCAGGATCACAGATCTCACTACGCTTCAGGATCACAGGATCTCACTACGCTTCAGGATCACAGATCTCACTACGCTTCAGGATCACAGATCTCACTACGCTTCAGGATCACAGGATCTCTCTACGCTTCAGGATCACAGATCTCACTACGCTTCAGGATCACAGATCTCACTACGCTTCAGGATCACAGATCTCACTACGCTTCAGGATCACAGATCTCACTACGCTTCAGGATCACAGGATCTCTCTACGCTTCAGGATCATAGATCTCACTACGCTTCAGGATCACAGGATCTCTCTACGCTTCAGGATCACAGGATCTCACTACGCTTCAGGATCACAGATCTCACTACGCTTCAGGATCACAGGATCTCTCTACGCTTCAGGATCACAGATCTCACTACGCTTCAGGATCACAGATCTCACTACGCTTCAGGATCACAGGATCTCACTACGCTTCAGGATCACAGGATCTCTCTACGCTTCAGGATCACAGATCTCTCTACGCTTCAGGATCACAGATCTCACTACGCTTCAGGATCACAGATCTCACTACGCTTCAGGATCACAGATCTCACTACGCTTCAGGATCACAGGATCTCTCTACGCTTCAGGATCACAGATCTCTCTACGCTTCAGGATCACAGGATCTCTCTACGCTTCAGGATCACAGATCTCACTACGCTTCAGGATCACAGGATCTCTCTACGCTTCAGGATCACAGGATCTCACTACGCTTCAGGATCACAGATCTCACTACGCTTCAGGATCACAGATCTCACTACGCTTCAGGATCACAGGATCTCTCTACGCTTCAGGATCACAGATCTCACTACGCTTCAGGATCACAGGATCTCACTACGCTTCAGGATCACAGATCTCACTACGCTTCAGGATCACAGATCTCACTACGCTTCAGGATCACAGGATCTCTCTACGCTTCAGGATCACAGGATCTCACTATGCTTCAGGATCACAGATCTCACTACGCTTCAGGATCACAGATCTCACTACGCTTCAGGATCACAGATCTCACTACGCTTCAGGATCACAGATCTCACTACGCTTCAGGATCACAGGATCTCTCTACACTTCAGGATCACAGATCTCTCTACGCTTCAGGATCACAGATCTCACTACGCTTCAGGATCACAGATCTCTCTACGCTTCAGGATCACAGATCTCTCTACGCTTCAGGATCACAGATCTCACTACGCTTCAGGATCACAGATCTCACTACGCTTCAGGATCACAGATCTCTCTACGCTTCAGGATCACAGATCTCACTACGCTTCAGGATCACAGATCTCACTACGCTTCAGGATCACAGATCTCTCTATGCTTCAGGATCACAGATCTCACTACGCTTCAGGATCACAGGATCTCACTACGCTTCAGGATCACAGGATCTCACTACGCTTCAGGATCACAGGATCTCACTACGCTTCAGGATCACAGGATCTCTCTACGCTTCAGGATCACAGATCTCACTACGCTTCAGGATCACAGGATCTCACTACGCTTCAGGATCACAGATCTCACTACGCTTCAGGATCACAGATCTCACTACGCTTCAGGATCACAGATCTCACTATGCTTCAGGATCACAGGATCTCACTACGCTTCAGGATCACAGATCTCACTACGCTTCAGGATCACAGATCTCACTACGCTTCAGGATCACAGGATCTCTCTACGCTTCAGGATCACAGATCTCACTACGCTTCAGGATCACAGATCTCACTACGCTTCAGGATCACAGGATCTCTCTACGCTTCAGGATCACAGATCTCACTACGCTTCAGGATCACAGATCTCACTACGCTTCAGGATCACAGATCTCACTACGCTTCAGGATCACAGATCTCACTACGCTTCAGGATCACAGGATCTCTCTACGCTTCAGGATCACAGATCTCACTACGCTTCAGGATCACAGGATCTCTCTACGCTTCAGGATCACAGATCTCACTACGCTTCAGGATCACAGATCTCACTACGCTTCAGGATCACAGATCTCACTACGCTTCAGGATCACAGATCTCACTACGCTTCAGGATCACAGATCTCACTACGCTTCAGGATCACAGATCTCTCTACGCTTCAGGATCACAGATCTCACTACGCTTCAGGATCACAGGATCTCACTACGCTTCAGGATCACAGATCTCACTACGCTTCAGGATCACAGATCTCACTACGCTTCAGGATCACAGATCTCTCTACGCTTCAGGATCACAGATCTCTCTACGCTTCAGGATCACAGGATCTCACTACGCTTCAGGATCACAGATCTCACTACGCTTCAGGATCACAGATCTCTCTACGCTTCAGGATCACAGATCTCACTACCCTTCAGGATCACAGGATCTCACTACGCTTCAGGATCACAGATCTCACTACGCTTCAGGATCACAGATCTCACTACGCTTCAGGATCACAGATCTCTCTACGCTTCAGGATCACAGATCTCACTACGCTTCAGGATCACAGATCTCACTACGCTTCAGGATCACAGATCTCTCTACGCTTCAGGATCACAGATCTCACTACGCTTCAGGATCACAGGATCTCACTACGCTTCAGGATCACAGGATCTCACTAAGCTTCAGGATCACAGGATCTCTCTACGCTTCAGGATCACAGGATCTCACTACGCTTCAGGATCACAGATCTCACTACGCTTCAGGATCACAGATCTCACTACGCTTCAGGATCACAGGATCTCACTACGCTTCAGGATCACAGATCTCACTACGCTTCAGGATCACAGATCTCTCTACGCTTCAGGATCACAGATCTCACTACGCTTCAGGATCACAGATCTCACTACGCTTCAGGATCACAGATCTCACTACGCTTCAGGATCACAGATCTCTCTACGCTTCAGGATCACAGATCTCACTACGCTTCAGGATCACAGGATCTCACTACGCTTCAGGATCACAGGATCTCACTACGCTTCAGGATCACAGGATCTCTCTACGCTTCAGGATCACAGATCTCACTACGCTCCAGGATCACAGGATCTCACTACGCTTCAGGATCACAGATCTCACTACGCTTCAGGATCACAGATCTCACTACGCTTCAGGATCACAGATCTCACTACGCTTCAGGATCACAGGATCTCACTACGCTTCAGGATCACAGATCTCACTACGCTTCAGGATCACAGATCTCACTACGCTTCAGGATCACAGGATCTCTCTACGCTTCAGGATCACAGATCTCACTACGCTTCAGGATCACAGATCTCACTACGCTTCAGGATCACAGATCTCACTACGCTTCAGGATCACAGATCTCACTATGCTTCAGGATCACAGGATCTCTCTACGCTTCAGGATCATAGATCTCACTACGCTTCAGGATCACAGGATCTCTCTACGCTTCAGGATCACAGGATCTCACTACGCTTCAGGATCACAGATCTCACTACGCTTCAGGATCACAGGATCTCTCTACGCTTCAGGATCACAGATCTCACTACGCTTCAGGATCACAGATCTCACTACGCTTCAGGATCACAGGATCTCACTACGCTTCAGGATCACAGGATCTCTCTACGCTTCAGGATCACAGATCTCTCTACGCTTCAGGATCACAGATCTCACTACGCTTCAGGATCACAGATCTCACTACGCTTCAGGATCACAGATCTCACTACGCTTCAGGATCACAGGATCTCTCTACGCTTCAGGATCACAGATCTCTCTACGCTTCAGGATCACAGGATCTCTCTACGCTTCAGGATCACAGATCTCTCTACGCTTCAGGATCACAGATCTCTCTACGCTTCAGGATCACAGATCTCACTACGCTTCAGGATCACAGGATCTCTCTACGCTTCAGGATCACAGGATCTCACTACGCTTCAGGATCACAGATCTCACTACGCTTCAGGATCACAGATCTCACTACGCTTCAGGATCACAGGATCTCTCTACGCTTCAGGATCACAGATCTCACTACGCTTCAGGATCACAGGATCTCACTACGCTTCAGGATCACAGATCTCACTACGCTTCAGGATCACAGATCTCACTACGCTTCAGGATCACAGGATCTCTCTACGCTTCAGGATCACAGGATCTCACTACGCTTCAGGATCACAGATCTCACTACGCTTCAGGATCACAGATCTCACTACGCTTCAGGATCACAGATCTCACTACGCTTCAGGATCACAGATCTCACTACGCTTCAGGATCACAGATCTCACTACGCTTCAGGATCACAGGATCTCTCTACACTTCAGGATCACAGATCTCTCTACGCTTCAGGATCACAGATCTCACTACGCTTCAGGATCACAGATCTCTCTACGCTTCAGGATCACAGATCTCTCTACGCTTCAGGATCACAGATCTCACTACGCTTCAGGATCACAGATCTCACTACGCTTCAGGATCACAGATCTCTCTACGCTTCAGGATCACAGATCTCACTACGCTTCAGGATCACAGGATCTCACTACGCTTCAGGATCACAGATCTCACTACGCTTCAGGATCACAGATCTCACTACGCTTCAGGATCACAGATCTCTCTACGCTTCAGGATCACAGATCTCACTACGCTTCAGGATCACAGATCTCACTACGCTTCAGGATCACAGATCTCTCTACGCTTCAGGATCACAGATCTCACTACGCTTCAGGATCACAGGATCTCACTACGCTTCAGGATCACAGGATCTCACTACGCTTCAGGATCACAGGATCTCACTACGCTTCAGGATCACAGGATCTCTCTACGCTTCAGGATCACAGATCTCACTACGCTTCAGGATCACAGATCTCACTACGCTTCAGGATCACAGATCTCACTACACTTCAGGATCACAGGATCTCTCTACGCTCCAGGATCACAGGATCTCACTACGCTTCAGGATCACAGATCTCACTACGCTTCAGGATCACAGATCTCACTACGCTTCAGGATCACAGATCTCACTACGCTTCAGGATCACAGGATCTCACTACGCTTCAGGATCACAGATCTCACTACGCTTCAGGATCACAGATCTCACTACGCTTCAGGATCACAGGATCTCTCTACGCTTCAGGATCACAGGATCTCACTACGCTTCAGGATCACAGATCTCACTACGCTTCAGGATCACAGGATCTCTCTACGCTTCAGGATCACAGATCTCACTACGCTTCAGGATCACAGATCTCACTAC
>NC_140175.1:464303-469303 GCF_963971535.1 Notolepis coatsorum | reverse complement strand
TCTCCCATAAAGAAGGCCTTGATCACCTGACCTGACGATGAGCCAGTCAGCTTCACCGTCACAGACCTGGGACCAGCGGCCGCTTAGGGGGCTTTCTCACTGCCATTCGAATCAGCTCCGCTCCGTCCTTGGGTGCGAACTTCCCCCCCCCCTCTCCCCCCTCTGGTTTGTGTACACACTGCAGTCTTGGTGCGCTCCGGGTTCTGTTTACGGTTTGCGTTTTGAGCGTGTAAGCTGCCGTAGGCGATGATGTCACACTCTAACGTCAACAGGAAGAGTTTAACACACGGCGATGGAAACTGGATGCTGATATAAAGACACGGATAACCAATAAATATGAAGTTATATTTGAACCTCTGTTGTCAAGCCTCGTCAATATAACCCACCCCCCCCTTTTCTCACGAATGGAACTGGTGTCGTGGAGTCCGCTTTGAGCGTTTTCCTGGGTTAGCGGCTAACGCTAGTTAGCTTAGCCACTAGTTAGCAGCTAACATTGCTTGCGTCAATTATATTGCATGTCATTGATCTACCGGTCGATCACGACCGACTGGTCGGGCACAACTGGTCTATAGAAAATAAATGCATTCGAACAAGAAACCAATGTATAGACATAGCAATGGCAAAAAGAATGGCCAGGCCTAAAGCGAGCCAGGGAAGTGTTGTGCTTTGTAACGTGGCTTCATGTTTTCATCCACTGAGCCGTGAGGTGTGTGTGTGTGTGTGTGTGTGTGAGTGTGTGTGTGTGTGTGTGTGTGTGTGTGTGTGTGTGTGTGTGTGTGCGTGTGTGTGTGTGTGTGTGTGTGTGTGTGTGTGTGTGTGTGTGTGTGTGTGTGTGTGTGTGTGTGTGTGTGTGTGTGTGAGTGTGTGTGTGTGTGTGAGTGTGTGTGTGTGTGTGTGGTGTGTGTGTGTGGTGAGTGTGTGTGTGTGTGTGTGTGTGTGTGAGAGATATCCCCTTCATAGCGTCTCACCACGCGTCGCCCAGAGATGCGTTAGTCACAACTCACTGACCACGGCTGTCGTTCAACAGGGTTTATTACATGGCGTTTTAACATTCGCGAAAATGCTTGATTGTGATTGGTCAATAGCGCTCGGTTGCCCATAGCAGCGGTCAGTTATTTTTCGATAACTGACCGCTGTCAGGGGCAACCGAGCAATAATGACCGCTGTTCGCAGCCGGAGCAATCAAGCATTTAGATGGCAGTCATGAAAGCTGCTCAGCATAATGCACAGCTGCACGATGACAGCGCGGAGCCACAGAACAGAACAACTGCGTCTGCATGTGATCTCGTCTTGTCGATGGTGTAAAATGAATTAGGTATATTGTTAGTAAGTTAGCCATGTAATAAGCGGGATAATGTATAGCTATACTCGGTCATTGTCGCAAAATAATTGACCTTCACTGCGTTTAGAGATCACAGGATCGGCGAGGCGCCTCGGTGTTCTAAACTCCGTGCCGGTCAATTATTTTGCGACAATGACCTCGTAGCCATACATTATCCCTTACATATGACTACATGTACACACATGCGGCTGGGTGGCGCAGCGGACATTGCACTTGTCACCAACGCAAGAGACACCGGGTTCGACTCCGGCTGTCGCCGTTGCCTCCGGCTTGGGCCGGCCGTCATACTGACTCAGTTAGCAGAGTCAGCGGGTGGAAGTCGACGGGTGGTAATCTGGACGTTGTGGACGGCGACTCCTACAGGTCGGTCAGGGCGCCTGCACAGCAAGGACAGGAATGGCGGGGGACACGAGATGCAAGGCTTCTATCCTCCCTACAACTGGCCAGTGGGAGGCATAGTCGAGCAACGTTCAAGACAGGGGAGGGGAGAATTGGCACAGCGGGTAATTGGGATGGGAGAAAAATAGAAAAAGAGGAGAAAAAAGAATACATGTATGTACACACGCTGCTTGCCTTCTACAGTTTCTCAGATCTGTACAGGAGGGGGTCGGGGATTAAAGTTAGAACAGACGAGTGTCTGCCCAGACAGCGGCAGACCAGACAGAGCTTAGAGTGGTTCTAGACGAAGGAGGTTCCCAAGGCAGAGCGGAGCCCATAAACAGGCGGAAGGCTCTGGGACGGATTCATGACGTCCATTATCCCATCTGAGGAGCCAGGGGGAAGACCGGGGAGCATTTAGGGGCTCGGGTTACGTACACTGTGGAGTTCAACCTCAGCACACACACACACACACACACACACACACACACACACACACACACACACACACACACACACACACACACACCACACACACACACACACACACACACACACACAGACACACACACACACCACACACACACACACACACACCACAGACACACACACACACACGACACACAGACATACAGACAGACAGACACACACACACACACACACAGACACACACACACACACACACACACACAGACACACACACACAGACACACACACACACAGACACACACACACAGACACACACACACACACACACACACACACACACACACACACTACACACACAGACACACACACACACTCACACACACACACAGACACACAGACAGACACACACACAGACACACACACACACACACACACACACACACACACACACACACACACACACACACACAACACACACACACACACACACACACACACACAGACACACAGACAGACAGACAGACAGACACACACAGACAGACAGACACACACACACAGACACACACAGACAGACAGACACACAGACAGACACACACAGAGAGAGAGACCCCTGCCACCTGCTCAGGGGCAACAGTGTGGGGCAGCCCCCCCCCCCCCAGCCCCCCCTCCCTGCCCCAGTGGTGTGCGGTCAACCGACAGGCGTGTGGGTGGATTTAAGAGTTTAGAGGTCGTCCTGTTTTGTCGTGCGGTCAGGGGTCAGAGGTCAGGGCCCACCAAGCCATTGATCCGACGGTCGCCCGGATTTCTGTTACATCGTCACAAAAGGCCTGAAATGTGGCCGAGTCAGTCGTACCGCTGTCATCCATCAAACACGGCAGGTGCAACGCAAACAGAGCCTCCCTCCCTCTCTGAGTCCACAGCTCAACCCTCACCCTTCAAACAGAGCCTCCCTCCCTCTCTGGGTCCACAGCTCGAACCCTCACCCTTCAAACAGAGCCTCCCTCCCTCTCTGGGTCCACAGCTCGAACCCTCACCCTTCAAACAGAGCCTCCCTCCCTCTCTGGGTCCACAGCTCGAACCCTCACCCTTCAAACAGAGCCTCCCTCCCTCTCTGGGTCCACAGCTCGAACCCTCACCCTTCAAACAGAGCCTCCCTCCCTCTCTGAGTCCACAGCTCCAACCCTCACCCTTCAAACAGAGCCTCCCTCCCTCTCTGGGTCCACAGCTCGAACCCTCACCCTTCAAACAGAGCCTCCCTCCCTCTCTGGGTCCACAGCTCGAACCCTCACCCTTCAAACAGAGCCTCCCTCCCTCTCTGGGTCCACAGCTCGAACCTCACCCTTCAAACAGAGCCTCCCTCCCTCTCTGGGTCCACAGCTCGAACCCTCACCCTTCAAACAGAGCCTCCCTCCCTCTCTGGGTCCACAGCTCGAACCCTCACCCTTCAAACAGAGCCTCCCTCCCTCTCTGGGTCCACAGCTCGAACCCTCACCCTTCAAACAGAGCCTCCCTCCCTCTCTGGGTCCACAGCTCCAACCCTCACCCTTCAAACAGAGCCTCCCTCCCTCTCTGGGTCCACAGCTCGAACCCTCACCCTTCAAACAGAGCCTCCCTCCCTCTCTGGGTCCACAGCTCGAACCCTCACCCTTCAAACAGAGCCTCCCTCCCTCTCTGAGTCCACAGCTCGAACCCTCACCCTTCAAACAGAGCCTCCCTCCCTCTCTGAGTCCACAGCTCGAACCCTCACCCTTCAAACAGAGCCTCCCTCCCTCTCTGGGTCCACAGCTCGAACCCTCACCCTTCAAACAGAGCCTCCCTCCCTCTCTGAGTCCACAGCTCGAACCCTCACCCTTCAAACAGAGCCTCCCTCCCTCTCTGAGTCCACAGCTCGAACCCTCACCCTTCAAACAGAGCCTCCCTCCCTCTCTGAGTCCACAGCTCGAACCCTCACCCTTCAAACAGAGCCTCCCTCCCTCTCTGAGTCCACAGCTCGAACCCTCACCCTTCAAACAGAGCCTCCCTCCCTCTCTGGGTCCACAGCTCGAACCCTCACCCTTCCAGACCAGAGAGAGCCCGTATAGACTTAGGGGAACTTGTGTATTCAATAATAAAAAGTCGATGTATATCTTTTTATTTTTATTTTTTATTATCTTTTTCCCCCTCCTTCTTTTTCCGATTTTTTCTCCCATCCCACTGTTAGTCGTTATGCCAATTCCCAACCCCCTTCCTGGTTGTTGCGCACTTTCCCCTACTGTTGGTCCGGGAGGCCGGAGACTGTCACATGCTTTCCTCCGACGCATGTGCAGCCAACCGGCAGCCAGCCTGACCGCGCAGACTCTCACTGGGAGAGTGTAACGTGTGGAAGGTCGCACTACCTCTCACCAACTGTAGGGGTCGCTGTCCACAACGCCCAGGACCCACCCACGGCTCCCCTCCCCCTAACTCAGCCAAACAAGTTAGGACCCACCCACGGCTCCCCTCCCCCTAACTCAGCCAAACAAGTTAGTATAGCGATCAGTCCGAGCCAAGGCAATGCTGACTCTCCGGGAGTCGAGACCGCAGCCTCTTGCATTGGTGACGAGCACAATCTCCGCAAGTCGATGTATTATCTGTTAAAGGGGCAAAATTATGGAATAGCTTTGACAAAGAAGTAAAAATGTGTAGTTTGCTACATACTTTTAAGAAATTACTCAAATATAAGGTGATACATAAATATAAAACCTCATTATTATCCTAGTTATATTATAGTGACAAAGGGAAAAAGAAAAAGAAAAACATATATATAAAAAAAGAAAAGGTATTTAAAAAAAAGAAAACATAAATAAACGTATGAAACGTTTGTAACCTTTGC
>NC_140175.1:449303-459303 GCF_963971535.1 Notolepis coatsorum | reverse complement strand
ACGTACATCGACCTCTTCCTATTGGCTGGTACGCACCTCGACCTCTCCTATTGGCCGGTACGCAACGTCGACCTCTCCTATTGGCTGGTACGCACCTCGACCTCTCCTATTGGCCGGTACGCACCTCAACCTCTCCTATTGGCCGGTACGCCACCTCGACCTCTCCTATTGGCCGGTACGTACATCGACCTCTCCTATTGGCTGGTACGCACGTCGACCTCTCCTATTGGCCGGTACGCACGTCGACCTCATCCTATTGGCCGGTACGCACGTCGACCCTCTTCCTATTGGCCGGTACGCAACCTCGACCTCTCCTATTGGCCGGTACGCACCTCGACCTCTCCTATTGGCCGGTACGCACCTCGACCTCTCCTATTGGCCGTACGCACCTCGACGCACCAAACCCTTCAAAATGGCTCCCATGATACAGCCGCTCATATCCCTGGTCTGATAAAGGTTCACCTTTGACCCCGGTTCTAATAAATACATGGCCTCCCCCGGCCTGTGTACACGGACGTGAGCGGTTACTGGAGCCGATTTAACCCTTTCACTGCGACAATACACAGAAAGTTAACCCTTTCACTGCCACACAATCAATCAATCAATCAATCAAATCCTTTATTTAACCAGATAAGCATCATTGAGATTAAAATCTCTTTTTCAAGAGCGATCTGAGTGCGACGCTCCAATTTCAGGCAAGTTAACAAACAGACAAGTTATCAAACAGGCAAGTTAGCAAACAGACAAGTTATCAAACAGGCAAGTTATCAAACAGACAAGTTATCAAACAGACAAGTTAACAAACAGACAAGTTAACAAACAGGCAAGTTAACAAACAGACAAGTTAACAAACAGGCAAGTTATCAAACAGACAAGTTATCAAACAGACAAGTTATCAAACAGGCAAGTTAACAAACAGACAAGTTAACAAACAGGCAAGTTAACAAACAGACAAGTTAACAAACAGGCAAGTTAACAAACAGACAAGTTATCAAACAGGCAAGTTATCAAACAGACAAGTTATCAAACAGACAAGTTATCAAACAGGCAAGTTATCAAACAGACAAGTTATCAAACACAGTTGCACTGTCCGAGGGAACTGAATTCATAGGATTTTAAAATGGCTTTAAATCCTCAGAGAGTGACCAGTCCTGGAAATTTTTTTTTATCCACTTTTTCTCCCCATTTTCAATTTTTCTCCCATCCCAATTTCGTATATCCAATTCTCCCCTCCCCTGTCTTGAACGTTGCTAGACTATGCCTCCCACTGGTCGGTTGTAGTGAGGACAGAAGCCTTGCATCACGTGTCCCCTCCGGTACACGAGGAGGCAGCCTGTTGCATCTTTTCACCAGACATCACGGACTCTCAGTGGCGAGGTGTAACGCGTGGGAGTGCTCACGCTGGAGGCCCGCTGCCGCCACTTCCTGCTTCCGTCGCACCGGCGTCACCCAACCGACCTGTAGGAGTCGCTGTCCACAACGTCAAATCCCCACCCACCGGCTTTCCCACCCTCTAACACTTGCCAATTGTCTTAGTATGAACGCGACCGGCCAAGCCGGTAGCAACGCAGAGAGCTGGGCTCGAACCCAGCGCGTCTCCTGCGTTAGAGGCGAGCGCCTTGCCCCACTGCGCCCCAATCAGCCGCCCCAGTCCTGGTAATTTGAGGTCCTCCTGTATCTTGTTCCAGGATGAAGGAGCAGAATATTTAAAAGCCCTTTTTTCCCCAATTCAGTTCTCATATGGAGAACATCCAGTGTTCGAGCATCTTGGGAACGAAGGGCGTGAGAAACAAATAACTAATAAATATGAAGTTATATTTGAACCTCTGTTGTCAAGCCTTGTCAATATAACCCACCCCCCTTTTCTCACGAATGGAACTCTGTTGTAGAGTCCGCTTTTGATCGTTTTGCAGGGTTAACAATAACGCTAAGCTAACGGCTAACGCTAACGTTACTACCTGCAACATACTAGCTCGCATCGATTATATTGAATGTCATTGATCTACTGGTCGACCGAAAATGTAAACGGGAATGTCTTAACACGACTGCGGACTCTGGGTGTTGATATAAAATGAACAAATTGCCAATAAATATGAAGTTATATTTGAACCTCTGTTGTCAAGCCTTGTCAATATAACCCACCCCATTTTATCACGAATGGATGGTGTTGTAGAGTCCGCTTTTGAGCGTTTGAGCGATCTACTGGTCGACCACGGCCGACTGGTTGGGCACCACTGGTCTAATAGAAATAAATGCATTCGAACAATGTTATAGACATAGCAATGGCAAACAAAATGTATGACGTTATGTCAGCACCAGGCGCCACGCCCGTGAAAAGGTACAAGCTCGCAAAGCCACACCCCCCCGTTCTCCCGGGACCGACCCCGAGACCACCTCTGCCAGCTGGTCCCGTTCAGCGGGGGGTGAAACGATTCAGCCGCGTTTCGCACCCCCAAAAAGTGGTGAGTGAGAAACACTGCCCCCCCGTGCTCCGGGACGGTGATTCGATACAAAAGGCTGAGTGTGAAAGCCCCCTATATTGCTTCGTGCACAGAAGCACACTTAGGTACGAGGGAACCAGCTTAACAGCAGGTTAACCCTTTCACTGCCACACTACAGAAGGTTAACCCTTTACTATCATAAAGGAGTGATAGTAAAGGAGTCTTCCCTCAATAGAGAACATGTGTTCACACATCAGCTGACGGGCGTCGTGAATAGAGTGACTGTTCTATAACAACACCGTTAGCAGGGTTCAACGGGCGGCCCTGGACCCAGGATGCAGAGCGCCTCGTGAGCAGCTCATCCCTCTTCTCCCCCCTTAACCCTTTCACTGTCACACTACCAAAGGGTTAACCCTTTCAGTGTGACAATACAGAAGGTTAATAACCCTTTCACTACCAGACTACAGACAGACGGTGTGGTAGTGAAAGGGTTTTAACCTGCTGTACTGTGGTAGTGAAAGGGTTATAAACCCAAGAGACAATACGCGGGCGGAGGTTAAAGGGAACTATCTTATATAAATGGCCTTTTCCAGTGTTTAGAATTATTTTCTAGCCATGTGGACTTATATTAATAGGATCTATGTCTCTAATTCTCAATTTGGCGCATTCTTCCAATTCTCATCTCACACTATCGTCCCGCCACTCAAGTGAGTCATGTGACGTTTAGCGTATCTGTGACGTCAGAGGTTTCTCATCTGCATAATAACGCGCCGCTTCAACGCTTCTGGAGGTGCAGCCCTCTCCTCCTGACGCACCTGTCACGGGTGAATATTCAGAATGCAAACCCCATTGTTTGATTAATAAGCAAAGCCTCACCGCAAGCAGGAAGGAACTCATTTCCATACTATATAGAAACGCAACACTCCGTCTTGGCTCGTGCCGACAGCCAGATCACCGGACGTGCTTCAGATTACGACTCCAGCGGTGATTAATCCCATCCGCGTGTGTTTTAGATCAGCCATATGTGCCGCGTTTATTACGTCACTCCACCCTGCCGGGGCGAGGTGAGCCAGAGTGCCTGCCCCCCCCCACCCCCCCCCCTTATAAAAGCCCCCAGTGGAGAGTGATGAAGACGAAGGACAGACAGACAGGTGGAAAGATGGAATGGAAGGACAGACAGACAGATGGAAAGATGGACAGACAGACAGGTGGAAAGATGGAATGGAAGGACAGACAGACAGATGGAAAGATGGACAGACAGACGGGTGGAAAGATGGACAGACCGACAGGTGGAAAGATGGACAGACAGACAGGTGGAAAGATGGACAGACAGACAGGTGGAAAGATGGGACAGACCGACAGGTGGAAAGATGGACAGACCGACAGGTGGAAAGATGGACAGACAGACAGGTGGAAAGATGGACAGACCGACAGGTGGAAAGATGGACAGACAGACAGGTGGAAAGATGGAAAGATGGACAGACAGACAGGTGGAAAGAAGGACAGACAGACAGGAGGAACGATTGCTCTCCGAGGATGCTACGGTTGTGATTGGAGGATCAAGAGAAAGGGGCGGGTTTGAGATCCTGCAGGTAGCATGTTGACACCTGTAGATTAGGTGCCCTCCTTTAACCCGGTATCGTTCGGCGGCCCGCACCGCGCGGCACTTTGCCCTCGCCTGCCGGCTCCGCCATGTGTTTTTTGCCGATCAGCCAATACGTTGTTGGAAAGTTGAATTTGCCGCCTTTTCGATCGTCACCCTCACTCGACCGATTGCGTGCTTCCAGTCGCGAGTTACAAGACAAAAACATCCGACAAGCTTCATTGGACGAGCCGTTCGGACAAGTGGCCGGGTCCTGTTTGGTCAGGTCCTGAGCGGAACCGGTCACCACTGGTGGGAGGAAATGATTGACCACCTTTGTAAGCCAATGAAATTCAGGAGCCAATGATTCATCACACGAGGGCTGATTCCTACGGTAAGAGAAGAAGACGAAGATGTTGTTTTGTTTGGAGAATTTCTCATTCGCCGTACAAATCCGTACAAGTGAGCTGTTCCGCCATTTTGGACATATTATTACCGATACGAGTATTACAAAAACATGTGTAAAAATCTAATTTTCCGTGGGATTGTTATAGACTTTGGACGTGTACTTCAGGTCCACGACTTCAGGCTGTGGAACCGTTATGTGTTCCAGCTCGTACCTCTCAGCCGGAACTCAAAAACAGGCATCTGGCAACAAGTAAACACAATGGGAGTGACCTTTATTTTTATTTCAGTGTGTTCAAACCTCTAACTCTATTACATCAGCACTCAGAGTGACTCTTCTCCTGGTGTGGAAGAAAGTCCAGCATGTTTCCTTTCAAAAGAGACCAGACTCACGCATGTGCTGCAAGTGGTTCAAGTAATAAATGGCTAATTACTTTGGGTATGATGCAATCGTCAGGCGTTTTATGCTAAATGTGCCCTCGGCACAAGGGGTTAAATAAATTCTTCAGCTAATGTCATACGATTATTGAACTAGTTGATTGAATTGAAAGTCACACAGAAGAACCTCGTGAAATCCAGTGTTCTTAGTAAAGACCAGTATAATACATTGTGAACATTGTCGTGACACCAAGATGAGCTTGTGATTCTCTAATAATAACTCATTAAAGTACAAGAAGAACAGGAACATAGTTACTGCTGTACTGCAGAGGCACACACACACACACACAACACACACACACACACACACACACACACACACACACACACACACACACACAATATATAAATTAGTACTACTGAGTAATAGTGATAATCAGATGTACAGATATAGATATAGTATTAATATGTACAGTGATACTGGGGGGGGGCACACAGGTCTGGTACTGGCTCCCTGGGAGGGGGGGGGGCACACAGGTCTGGTACTGGCTCCCTGGGAGGGGGGGGGGGCACACAGGTCTGGTACTGGCTCCCTGGGAGGGGGGGGGGGGGCACACAGGTCTGGTACTGGCTCCCTGGGGGGGGGGGGGGGCACACAGGTCTGGTACTGGTGGAGGAGGGTGTTGGGCTCAGGCCAGTACACAGGAAACAGACATGGAGGCAGGACTTGGCGTCAACAATCCCTCATATTGACCAGAACACCAGACTGTGGAGGTGAGAGGAGATCTCTCTCTCTCTCTCTCTCTCTCTCTCTCTCTCTCTCTCTCTCTCTCTCTCTCTCTCTCTCTCTCTCTCTCTCTCTCTCTCTCTCTCTCTCTCAGGGATTAGAGGGTTTGAGAAACAGAAACAAACTGAATACAGATAACATCCACCTCCACGCCTCCACGCCTCACAGCGAGGCGTTGACCTCAGCACTGTTGATCCTGTGAGAAGCAACGCAAGCAAACAAGGGAGGAGGAGGCAGAGCCGTATCCTACGGATAAACGTTCCACTCCGCAGTCGAGCTCGTGCTTAAAGCCGTGTGTCGCTTCTCACTGACATTCTCCATCGTTAGAATGCTCTCATCCGTATAAGTTCAAAGGTCACCGACGCCACGGGTGTCCGTGAGTCTACGTGATGATATCGGTTACAAAAGAAAGGCCTTCGAAACGCAGACACAAGCAGCAGAAATAACATGATCAAAGTATTTCATTTCTGAGAACTGAGAAATAATTGAACAAGTTTACAATAACTGTATCTGTAGAGTGAAAAAAGCTTTAAACCCAGTGATGACTAGAATAGATGACTGGGCGTTTAATATTGGAAGCTGTCAATGTAAACGTATGTTTCCCATGTCAATAAAGCCCATTTGAATTGAATTGAATTGAGAGAGAGAGAGAGAGGGGGGGGGGGAGAGGGAGAGAGGGAGAGAGGTGGGGAGAGAGAGAGAGGGAGGGGAGGGGGGGGAAGCGAGAAGATAAAGGCGTGTTGTCAGGCTGGTTTCGGGAGGGAGGGCAAGTGAGACGAGTCAGTGGCTTCACCCGCAGACAGACAGACAGGGTGTGAACATAGACCTCCTGACACACAGAGACACAGACACGGCCTCCAGCCATGACCCACTACTGACAACCAGGCGCTCCCCGTGGAAACCACCCTGAGAGAGACGGCGGGGGGAGAGAGAGAAGATACCTGAGAGAGAGACGGCAGGGGAGAGAGAGAGAAGATACCTGAGAGAGAGACGGCAGGGGGAGAGAGAGAAGATACCTGAGAGAGAGACGGCAGGGGAGAGAGAGAGAAGATACCTGAGAGAGAGACGGCAGGGGGAGAGAGAGAAGATACCTGAGAGAGAGACGGCAGGGAGAGAGAGAGAGAAGATACCTGAGAGAGAGACGGCAGGGGGAGAGAGAGAGAAGATACCTGAGAGAGAGACGGCAGGGGGAGAGAGAGAAGATACCTGAGAGAGAGACGGCGGGGGGAGAGAGAGAGAAGATACCTGAGAGAGAGACGGCAGGGGGAGAGAGAGAAGATACCTGAGAGAGAGACGGCGGGGGGAGAGAGAGAGAAGATACCTGAGAGAGAGACGGCAGGGGGAGAGAGAGAAGATACCTGAGAGAGACGGCGGGGGGAGAGAGAGAAGATAACTGAGAGAGAGACGGCGGGGGGAGAGAGAGAGAAGATACCTGAGAGAGACGGCGGGGGGAGAGAGAGAAGATAACTGAGAGAGAGACGGCGGGGGGAGAGAGAGAGAAGATACCTGAGAGAGAGACGGCAGGGGGAGAGAGAGAAGATACCTGAGAGACGGCAGGGGGAGAGAGAGAGAAGATACCTGAGAGAGAGACGGCAGGGGGAGAGAGAGAAGATACCTGAGAGAGAGACGGCAGGGAGAGAGAGAAGATACCTGAGAGAGAGACGGCAGGGAGAGAGAGAAGATACCTGAGAGAGAGACGGCAGGGAGAGAGAGAGAAGATACCTGAGAGAGAGACGGCAGGGGGAGAGAGAGAAGATACCTGAGAGAGAGACGGCAGGGAGAGAGAGAAGATACCTGAGAGAGAGACGGCAGGGAGAGAGAGAAGATACCTGAGAGAGAGACGGCAGGGAGAGAGAGAAGATACCTGAGAGAGAGACGGCAGGGGGAGAGAGAGAAGATACCTGAGAGAGAGACGGCAGAGAGAGAGAGAGAAGATACCTGAGAGAGAGACGGCAGGGAGAGAGAGAGAAGATACCTGAGAGAGAGACGGCAGGGAGAGAGAGAGAAGATACCTGAGAGAGAGACGGCAGGGGGAGAGAGAGAAGATACCTGAGAGAGACGGCAGGGGGAGAGAGAGAGAAGATACCTGAGAGAGAGACGGCAGGGAGAGAGAGAAGATACCTGAGAGAGAGACGGCAGGGAGAGAGAGAAGATACCTGAGAGAGAGACGGCAGGGAGAGAGAGAAGATACCTGAGAGAGAGACGGCAGGGAGAGAGAGAGAAGATACCTGAGAGAGAGACGGCAGGGAGAGAGAGAGAAGATACCTGAGAGAGAGATGGCAGGGAGAGAGAGAAGATACCTGAGAGAGACGGCAGGGGGAGAGAGAGAAGATACCTGAGAGAGAGACGGCAGGGAGAGAGAGAAGATACCTGAGAGAGAGACGGCAGGGAGAGAGAGAAGATACCTGAGAGAGAGACGGCAGGGAGAGAGAGAGAAGATACCTGAGAGAGAGACGGCAGGGAGAGAGAGAAGATACCTGAGAGAGAGACGGCAGGGAGAGAGAGAAGATACCTGAGAGAGAGACGGCAGGGAGAGAGAGAAGATACCTGAGAGAGAGACGGCAGGGGGAGAGAGAGAAGATACCTGAGAGAGAGACGGCAGGGAGAGAGAGAGAAGATACCTGAGAGAGAGACGGCAGGGAGAGAGAGAGAAGATACCTGAGAGAGACGGCAGGGAGAGAGAGAAGATACCTGAGAGAGAGACGGCAGGGAGAGAGAGAGAAGATACCTGAGAGAGAGACGGCAGGGAGAGAGAGAGAGAGAAGATACCTGAGAGAGAGACGGCAGGGGGAGAGAGAGAGAAGATACCTGAGAGAGAGACGGCAGGGAGAGAGAGAGAAGATACCTGAGAGAGAGACGGCAGGGGGAGAGAGAGAAGATACCTGAGAGAGAGACGGCAGGGGGAGAGAGAGAAGATACCTGAGAGAGAGACGGCAGGGAGAGAGAAGATACCTGAGAGAGAGACGGCAGGGAGAGAGAGAGAAGATACCTGAGAGAGAGACGGCAGGGGGAGAGAGAGAAGATACCTGAGAGAGAGACGGCAGGGGGAGAGAGAGAAGATACCTGAGAGAGAGACGGCAGGGGGAGAGAGAAGATACCTGAGAGAGAGACGGCAGGGGGAGAGAGAGAGAAGATACCTGAGAGAGAGACGGCAGGGAGAGAGAGAGAAGATACCTGAGAGAGACGGCAGGGAGAGAGAGAGAGAAGATACCTGAGAGAGAGACGGCAGGGAGAGAGAGAGAAGATACCTGAGAGAGACGGCAGGGAGAGAGAGAGAGAAGATACCTGAGAGAGAGACGGCAGGGAGAGAGAGAAGATACCTGAGAGAGAGACGGCAGGGGGAGAGAGAGAAGATACCTGAGAGAGAGACGGCAGGGAGAGAGAGAAGATACCTGAGAGAGAGACGGCAGGGGGAGAGAGAGAAGATACCTGAGAGAGAGACGGCAGGGGGAGAGAGAGAGAGAAGATACCTGAGAGAGAGACGGCAGGGGGAGAGAGAGAAGATAACTGAGAGAGAGACGGCAGGGGGAGAGAGAGAGAAGATACCTGAGAGAGAGACGGCAGGGGGAGAGAGAGAGAGAAGATACCTGAGAGAGAGACGGCAGGGAGAGAGAGAGAAGATACCTGAGAGAGACGGCAGGGAGAGAGAGAGAAGATACCTGAGAGAGACGGCAGGGAGAGAGAGAAGATACCTGAGAGAGAGACGGCAGGGAGAGAGAGAGAAGATACCTGAGAGAGAGACGGCAGGGGAGAGAGAGAGAAGATACCTGAGAGAGAGACGGCAGGGAGAGAGAGAGAAGATACCTGAGAGAGAGACGGCAGGGAGAGAGAGAGAAGATACCTGAGAGAGAGACGGCAGGGGAGAGAGAGAGAAGATACCTGAGAGAGAGACGGCAGGGAGAGAGAGAGAAGATACCTGAGAGAGAGACGGCAGGGAGAGAGAGAGAAGATACCTGAGAGAGAGACGGCAGGGAGAGAGAGAAGATACCTGAGAGAGAGACGGCAGGGAGAGAGAGAGAGAAGATACCTGAGAGAGAGACGGCAGGGAGAGAGAGAGAAGATACCTGAGAGAGAGACGGCAGGGGGAGAGAGAGAAGATACCTGAGAGAGAGACGGCAGGGAGAGAGAGAGAAGATACCTGAGAGAGAGACGGCAGGGGGAGAGAGAGAGAGAAGATACCTGAGAGAGAGACGGCGGGGGGAGAGAGAGAGAAGATACCTGAGAGAGAGACGGCAGGGGGAGAGAGAGAAGATACCTGAGAGAGAGACGGCAGGGAGAGAGAGAAGATACCTGAGAGAGAGACGGCAGGGAGAGAGAGAAGATACCTGAGAGAGAGACGGCAGGGAGAGAGAGAGAAGATACCTGAGAGAGAGACGGCAGGGGGAGAGAGAGAAGATACCTGAGAGA